>NC_058094.1:211787500-212098750 GCF_020171115.1 Neogale vison
AGCCAGCAGGAATTCACTATGCCACCTTCATTATTTACTTCACAATACCCATTTCTGTTCTTTTTGAAATAACAGCTGTAGGTGTTCAAGATGAGCCCATGGGTTACTTACAAGGTTTCTGATCCACTATCACAGGAAAATTAATTCATACCCCGTTCAAAAATATTTAAGTAATCAAGGATGTTTTAAAATCAACCTACACTCTCTTACTGAGCTCCCTCATTAAATTCTAACCCATTAAATGTCAATAACCCTAACGTATAATATAATCAGTGTAATCATACTTCAGATAAAGCTCATAAAATGTGGTATTGCCACCGCACAAAAAACAATGTATCTCATCAACTGTGTATTTTCTCATCTTTTACTACTTGGCTTTTCCTTATTGCACCAGGAAAAGGATTTCTTTTCTTTCTTTCTTTCTTTCTCTTTTTTTTTTCTTTTTTTTTTTTTTAAGGAGGAACAATTTTAGACACAAAATGCCTCTACCATTTTCCTTCATGGAAGAATTTTATGGCTTCTCACTGTAACTAACAGGGTTGTGAAAAGCAGCAAGAAACCAGATACGTTCACAGCAATCCAGAACAAATTTGGTCACAGAGACCAAGGCTTGAACTCGGTCACTCTCTTACACTTGCCGAGTATCAGAAGTGTCCCAGTCACCCCACAGTTCACAGGAAGCCCACCTAGCTTCGAGTCTACAGTGATGATAGCCTTCACAGAGATTTGAAAAATGGTCCCTGAATTAGATACTTCAGTTTTATAAGCAGCTAGAACTGTACTAACTCATATCCAAGTCCTAGTTAGAATAATTTTAAAGATAAATAAACACTGTCAAGGAAGAAAAATTTCAGGGAGAACTATAAATTTCATTAAGATATATAGCAGATGTTACGTGGAAGATGAATATTCATTCCATCTGGCTTCCACTGCCATCCATTTTATCTTTACAGTGATTTCCAAATATCCCAACTCAAAATGCTTACATTGTACAAAAATGTAAGGGCAACACGTTTGTGGTGCAAATGGTTTGTCATTTTTTTTGCTTAGTTCAACATGACTAAGTTTGTTAATATATTTTGACAGACTTGCATAACATCCTAAAATGTTTTGAACAATGCAGTTTAGGCCGCAATGCAATATTAATGAGTGAATAATGTTCTTGAATATAAGGTTTAATATTTAATGACTCAGAGTGCTGCCTGGATTTGATGCAGAAGAAAAATGTGGTTTGGAATCACTGCATTTATCAGGGGACCTGAGAAAAAGGACTACGGACTCCAGGCAAACCTTTAACCTAAACTTTGAGCTGGGGTCTCAGGTGTGAAATTGATGCTTCACCAACTGAATTTCTAGCGCTTATCAGTATTCACAACATCACACCGTTTATCAAGTGTCATTCATCAGAACTTTTAAATTACTAGGAGCTCACAAGTCTGTGCCAAGAGGTCAAAAAAGGAGGGTTATCATAAAGGGAACAGTGGGCAGTCCACATTCAAATACATTTAAGAATCAAACCTGCCAATTGCATCAACATGTCAATTTGATTATTCCTCTTTTTAAAAATGTGTGAAACTATAAAGTATTAACTTCAGATCAAGTAACTTACCTGCTTATCTTCTGTAAAGGCTAAGTGCCTAATCTTAAGGATCACACAGTGAAGTTGGTTCAGTGTGTCAATCTAATGCACACATTATTGGCCTTGACTTACTTGGAAACAATCCTATGTCTTAAAACTAAGCATATGAAGAGCAACAAGAACGAGATTTATCGAAAGCGGTGAAGTGATACCCCAAACCACAGAACTGTGAAGAAAGGACAGCAAAGTACTAACCAGAATATTAATATTATCGTGCTTTTAAAATAAAACACTGGACGCCTGGGTGGCTCGATCGTTAAGCGTCCGCCTTCGGCTCAGGTGATGATCCCAGGATCCTGGGATCGAGCCCACATCGGGCTCCCTGCTCAGCGCACTTCCCCTGCTTATGTTCCCTCTCTCGCTGTGTCTCTCTCTATCAAATAAATAAATAAAATCTTTTAAAATTAATTAATTAATTGATTAGAAGGAATTTTATAAAACAAAATAAAGCACTATTCAAAGGATGAAAAGAAGGCCCAGTTTCCAATATTTATCTGCATTCACAGTTCACAAGAGCCATGTCAGTAATCACTGAAACATTAGAATCAGAACATCTGAATTTAAACCTCTACTCTGCCATACTGAATTTATCAGCAAAACCTCACTGAGTTGGTGTTTTTTCTTATAAGAAGTTGGAAATAACCTTATGTCAAATGATTGTTGTAGAATCAAATTAAATGACAATGTTAAGCTCTAGGTCATACTCAAAGCATTACACCAATGTGAGTAAACACAGAAAAATCTATGAAACATTTCCTGAGCAACTACAATGAACCAGAAAGGGCCTGCAAGAAACCGTCCCTGGATTATCACTGTGGTTGTTAGAAGAAAAAGAGGAGACAACAGCAATTTCTATGCTGCTTCATTTACCTTCTAGGAAAAAAAAGGGAGAAAATAAACAAAAAATAACAAGAATGGAGAGAAAAAGAGACAAAAAGCACAAAACGGCAGAAATAATTCTAAATATATAAGTGATCGTAATAGGTGTAATTTGGACTAAACTTGCTAGTTAAGTCACATATTGATAGACTGGATTGTAAAAATCCACCTACATACTGTTTGTAGGAGATACAGCAAAATTGTTAAAATACAGGAAGACTGAAAATAAAAAGACGGAAAAATGTAATTAGCAAACTCTTACCAAAAGCTGGTGCAGCTATATTGACAAAATAAACTTTAAGTGTCATTACAGATAAAGATGACTACACGATAACAAGATTCAAAAGGAATAGATATAATGTTCAACCTATAATAACATAGCTTCCAACTATATAAAGCAAAAACTGTCAGAAATACAGACAAAACTGACAAATCCACTATCATAGATTTAACACAGCTCTTAACAAAAACTAGCAGATGACACAGTATAAAAGAAAGAAAACATAGTAAGACTATAGATTTGAACACCATTTTTATCTAATGTACATGTATAGAACCCTATTTCCAACAGTTAGAGAATGCATATTCTTTCCAAGTGTACAATGAACAGTTACATATATTGACCATAAAAAAGCAGCAGAATGAACATATATATGGCTGAAATGTTTTCTAACATCTATATTTCCACTGATGTCATTTTTTGATAGTTTACAAAGTATCTTCTCAATTTGGAAAAAGGAAAAACTATCAAGTGATGATGCTCTACTATTCAACTTGATATACCATGTTTTAACCACTAAAGTACATACTGAGCATGTATTATGTGCTTAGAATACTGTACCCCCCAAAAAAGAACAGTGTACAAAACATACTAAAAAATCAGTGACTCTAACATCAACAATGATGTCATTCCTTTGTTATATCATAACATTTATATAATGCTATTAAGTTAGTTCTATTCTGTTTTTACCAGATCAGTAATTGTAACAACAATTATTTCAAAAAGAGACAAACAGAAACAAAAATGCCTTAAAATATCTACTATAGAAAACTTGAAAAGTTTGCCAATGACAGGTAATAGACTTCATTGACTATAAAATCTTAATTACCACCATAATCAGTGAGAGTCAATTTTTTTTCTGTTAAACCATTTTAAGAAATTGATGCTACAAACTCAATGAAAATTAATTAATTCCTAAGCACTGGTCCTGATGCTCCTGCAGGTAATGATAATGTCTCTTTAAGGGAACATAGATTCAGTAATTAGACTTCCCTCAAGTGTGAATAACTGAGAAAAAAGGCAGAGAAATACTCACTTGGCACTTTTTTCCCACCTTAATCCAAGAATCTATGTTAAATTACAGTAGCTTTTATGAATATTCTCTTTTAAAAAGTACTTAAGAGCAGCTCAATAAGCTTAGAAAAATGGCAGGAAGAATGCACAAGAAATTGTTAATGATGGTTACCACTGGGGAAAAGGAAGGGGTATTGGGCTGAGTTTTTTTCAATTTTGCGATGTTGCCATTGTTATGTAAATGAACTGTTTAAATAAGCCATTAGAGTAACACTGACTAAAAGAAATACAATGAAAGTTACAAATGTAATTTAAAAATTGCTAAAGGCCACATTAAAAAGGTAAAAAGAGCCAGGTCAAATTAATTTGAACAATGTATTTTATTTAGCTGAATACATTCAAAATAATTATTTCCATAAAATAATCAATACAATTAAAGAGATATTTTTTTATAAATTAAAGAGCTGTTTCATATTCTTTTTTCACACTGAGTCTCTGAAATCTGTATTTTATACTTAGAGCAAATCTTAATTCAGAGCAACCACACTCCAAGTACTTAATAATTACTTGTGGCCCTAGGACACCACAGGGCTACACTAAGTCTCAAGTATATCTATGTGCAAGTTAGGTATTTTTCTTCCTAGTATTTCAAAGCAATAAGGAGGTGTCCACTAAAAGCTTTCTCTCTCATCAGTTCTCAGCTCATGGCATATTACTGTTTCACTACTTTCTCTAAATAAATAAATAATTTTTTTTTTTTTAAAGTAAAAGGACCAATACACAAGAATCAACCATTTGGCATCATTATCAATTTTAACATTTATATTAACTTAAAGGGTTATTTTCTTCAAACTAGGAGTTGATTATTTTCAACCACTTGTTAATCTGATAAGAAAAAAAAAAAAATGCCCTATTTCAGTTCTCACACTTAACCCTTTTGGAACTAGGCATGGCATACCCTTGAAGAAACATAATCAATGGCTTGTGCAAAAGAAAACAAAGCTCATCTAGCTTCACTTAGCTTGTTTTTCTTGCATTTTCACCAACAAAGAGATTTTCTATACTCCTTAGAAATAATGAAGGCAAGGAATGAGAAAGGGCACATGCAGAAGAGAGCAGGCAAGTTTTTCTCTATACAACTAGGGAATAATTAATTCTCTGAAATGCATGGACGGATGGATGGACAGACAAGATAGACAATCACATATATGGAATATATGTTCTGTGATTCTGTGTGAGTCACTGTGCTAATCTAAGAACTTTACATAGAATGTCCCATTTAGTCTGCAAAGTAGCCCTGAAGATATCCCAATGTGGGTGTTATTATTGTCCTCCATTTTACATAGGAGGAAACTGACCTCTAAAGAAGTTATGTAATTTACTATGTGGTCTCTGAACTAGTAACCTGTAAAGTTGGAATTCAAACCCAAGCAGTCTGACCCGAAGCCACACCCCTAACCATCACACTCTTCAGAGAGACGAAAGTTCTTGGTAAAAAAGTATTTTGTATGGAAAGTTTAACATGTGCCAGGCAATTTATATATATTATCTTATTTATCCTTCACTTAAAAACGAGCTTATCAGGGCACCTGGGTGGCTCAATGGGTTAAGCAACTGCCTTTGGCTAAGGTCATGATCCCAGAGTCCTGGGATGGAGCCCCACATCCAGCTCTTAACTCAGAGGCATCGGGATCTCAGCTCAGCAGCGAGTCTGCTTCTCCCTCTCTCTCTGTGATCTCTCTCACTTTCACTCTCTCTCAAATAATTAAATAAATGAAATCATTTTTTTAAAAATGCTTATCAGGTAGGTATTCTTACAACCTAATTTCACAACTAAGGGAACTGAGAAGGCAATTCTGCTAGTCAAGATCCCAGACAGGTAGGAGGCAAAGCTAAAAGATCAGATCTCCGTCTGGTAACCTTCAGCCCATTCCTGCCCCTCCCATAATGTAGGTGAATTTGTAATTACTACAATGGAAAAAATCCATGTAATTAGACTTTCCTACGACTAAATAATTTTATTTGTAGTACTTAACAGTTCAAAAAGAGCGTTCTTTACACAGAGAGATAACCTGCATGAAGGTTAAGTACTACAAAAGAAGACCACTCATTACAAAACTATTAGAGGCTGTAACACTGCTTCAATTTCTAATTCACTTTTAGCTTGCTTTAATATAATTAACTTAGAATGGGAGTACTATTTAAATAGGGACACATTTTCAAATTTTTCCTTTTCAAATATCTACAGAACCCTTATTAAAACTGCTCTTCAATTTAATGTCACACAATAATGACGCCTCCTGAAATCCTCATATACAATAAGACATTCATATAGGCTGTAAATGTTACAATGATATTAACTTACCATTCATTTAAGTAGAAATTAAACAAGAATAAAAATGAAAATATGTGACATTATTATAAGGCTTCATTACAGATTCCATGGCGAAATAAAATGGGTTAGTCATTGAAAAATAAAACTTTTATTTCAATTTCTAGGAGATGCTATGTGTATGTATTTACATATTTGTTATTTATATATTTTATATATTATATACATTTTATGTATATAAAGGTATGTACATTAATGCATGTATGTACATATAAAAGAGAGCATGGAAATAGTGCGAAAAGATGTAAGTAACCAATAAGGTCAATTAGGATATGTGAAAAAATAAACCCCAAAAGTATTAAAGATCTATGTATTAAAATCAATCAAGATGAACCTCGGGAAACAGTTTGTCAGGTAAGATGAATGTTTCAAAGACAACGTGCAGCACCATTTGTGGAAGTCTGCTAGAACCTGAAACTCCCACTATTGCCAATTCTTAAAAATTTCTTTAAGACACATGTTTCTAGGGCTAAAGAAGTACAGAGTGGGCAAACATGCTCTTAAAAATACCTGGAAAACTGTATGCTTTAAAAATGGGCTTCAAATGGTAAATTAACCTCTCTGGGCTCAGGTCAGGTCTATGGGAAGACACAGGAGACCATTTCTTTTCTTAAAGCAAAGTTTAAAATAACAAATATAACTATCAAGCTTTTATTTTTAACTGTGTGAGGCACACAAAACTGGCTAAATATCTCATATGACTCAAAAATGTGGTAATGAAGAAATGATAATTCTGTCACTGTCCATCGTATGTGAGAGTGAAAAAGTACTATGTGACTGTAAAGACCAATTTTACTTTCTTCCTGTGACAATGTACTACCATTTATAGTTAGTTGTCAAGTTCAAATTAACATAGTCTTCTGTTTTACATTTGCCAAGGCTCAGAGCTTCAACTCAAGATCCTGCCCATGTTAATCTGCCACCTTTGAGTGGCTACCATTTGGCTCATTTGTTTTACTACTACCAACATACCTGCTTAGATAAAAACAAAAAAATAGGAACATATAACATCATCTTTGCCAATCAATAAATCCTGACCCTAACCCTTTTTAAACTTCAAGCTATAATCACTGGAGTCTTGACAAAAATAACTTCCATTAGAAAATCAACACTCAGGGGGCACCTGGGTGGCTCAGTCATTAAGCATCTGCCTTCCGACCGTGAATCCAGGGTCCTGGGATAAAGCCCCACATCAGGCTCCCTGCTCAGTGGGGAGTCTGCTTCTTCCTTTCCCTCTGTCCCTCCCCGTGCTCGTGCTCTCTCTCCCTCTCAAATAAATAAAATCTTTAAAAAAAGAAAGAAAGAAAAAAGAAACACTTAAAATTTTAGACCGAAAAGGTATCTTAAAGATTTAATATGAGAATTTCCTGCTGAGGGAAAACTTAAAAACTACACTCGTCGATTTTTACTTGTATATATCCGTCCGTCCACCCCTCTGTTATGGACTGAAGTGTGTCTCCTCCAAAATTCATTATTTTGGAGACCTAACCTCTAGTATCTTAGGACATGACAGTATTTGGAGACAGATCCTTTAAAGAGGTAATTGAGGTTAAATGCAGTCATAAATGTGGGGACCCAATCCAATATGGCCGGAGTCCTTAGAAGAAGAAGACACAGGAGGGATGCTCTCCAACTTGGCGCGCGAGAGGTGTGGGGGAGGAAGCTAGAGGAAGACCAGAGAGAAGTCAGCCATCAGCAAGCCAAGATGACAGGACTCAGGAGAAATCAGATCCGACAACACTTTAATTTGGACTTCCAGCCTCCAGAACTATGAAAAAATAAATTTCTATTGTTTCAGCTACCCAGTCCATGGCATTTTCTTACGGCAGCCACAGCAAACTAACACACCATCTCCTGAGAAGAATACCAGAACAGCTTCAGAGTCCTAGAAAATAAGACTGATCGTACTACACAAGCAGGCCATGAAAGCAAAAGGAGAGTTTCAAGAAAGCAAGCTTATAAGTAAAGATCGTTTATAAGTAAAGATAAAACTCAAATGGAACCGAGATTTAAAACAGTATCTGGCAGAGAGGTCAGGTTAACTTACCTCTTGGTAGGACACGAATTATGATATATGCCCAAAAAGAGAAGGAGAACAGCAATTTAAACACTGGCATAATTAAGTAGCAGATGAAAATAACAGGAGTAAAAAAGCAGTGTGAAGGGGGAACAGTCTCTAGACCTAGGTTAGGAAAGGGAAAAGAGAAAAGAAACTTCTTTAAACTAGCACAATACTTTCAAATACAGAAACTTTTTCTTTTGGTTCAGTGATCTATGGAGTCTAATCACCACGATACAGCAAAAGGAAGAAGGCTGCTCGGATCCTGCTGGGGAAACGTCTGCATCACATCGCCACTGTCCTGTCTGTGATAAGAAGGGAGTTTATTCAAGAGATTAATAGCTATGGTAATAACTGTCATCACTTTTATTATTAAAAATAGCATTATTATAAAAGTTTACAGGGCCAACACAACTGTAATATATTATTTGATCTTCACAACACCAGGAGACAAGTAGGATTATACTCTTTCAAAGCTGTTTCCATGTTTTTAGATAGGAGTTAATTCTGTGATTCAGCCACATTCCAACAGTTAATAAATGGGCACGGAAAGACCAGAACCCCGGTTTTCGGATTCCCAGTTCTTGTGTACAAACACACACCCTGAAATCTCTTCCATTTCTACTCCATTTCTGTGTCTACTATATTCACCCGCACGGGTGCTGTAAGGGTGAGGTTTGGGGCACCCTCAGTTCCCCCTTGTTCCAGGCTGAAACTGAATGCCTAGCTCCTCTTCTGCATCTTTTATTAGTCCGGAATCAAGAGATGTTCCATCAAAAATATTTACTTACATGTTTTGGAAAAAGATAAACACTTAAGAAAATAACTGCACTAATTACAAATTTAAAATTAGGTAATTATAGAAAATCAAGACACAAAAAAAATAGACAAAAGTGTAAGCAATGTAATTTCTTTAAGCCTAGATTTCAGTCATCCACTTGCCATAGGTTTTTTCATTTCAACCTTCAGATTTATTTGATTTTCCTTTCATTTTTTTGTAGCAAGCAAAAAGCAAACACTGCGTTATCCTTTAAAAGATGAAAGTGTGGCCAAATTAAACATTCAATAAATATTTATTTAGTACTAACTGTGTGCAGGGCATGTCTCAACGCTGGTTTACTTCTTCTATTGACACCTGATCTTAGGACACATTCACACATTCGTCAATGTAACATGGTGTTGTTGGGTCAGCCAAATCACACGTAGGCCAGATCCACTGTGGCAATTTGAGAAATGCCAAGTTCACTCCAGGCTACTGGGGTCTGCCAGCCAATACTATCTCTTACGACTATGAGTAAGTACACTATCTCTCATCAGCTGTACACAGGGCTCTGTGACAGGTTTTTTTATCTAGAGAGAACTAACAAGGGGTTAAAGCTGAGTAGTAAGGTGCCTGGGTGGCTCAGTCGGTTAAGCGTCAACCTTCGGCTGAAGTCATGATCCCCAACCCCAGGGTCCTAGGATGGAGCCTGCTTTGGCTTCCCTGTTCAGAGGGGAGCCTGCTTCTCCCTCTCCCTCTGCCCTTCTCCTTGTCTCCCTGGCTCATGCTTGCTCTGTCTCTCTAATAAATAAATAAAATCTTAAAAAAAAAAAAAACTAAGTAATAGTTTAAACTATTAAAAAACTAAGAGTTTTTTGGTCTATACTGACTTAACAATAACCCAGAATCATCTGGCAAGTATTTAGTAAGTGCCTAAACTCTCTCAGTAATAGCAAGACCAACAAAAAGACTATTCCATCCCATTAAGAACCACCTAGGTAAAGTGAATGAAAACACTAGAAAACAAATGGAGATGATAAGGTGTGATCACACGGGCGTAAGGTAACACTGGTCTTACCACTATATTCCCAAAATCTGCAAGAGTGAGGAAAAAAGCACAAGCTCATTGATAGTGAGTTAACTAGCACAATTTTTCGATGGTATGTTGGCAATAATATTTTATATAATTTTTTTTCTTAAAGATTTTATTTAGGAGAGACAGAGACAGAAATAGTGACAGATAGCAAGAGAGAGCACAGCGGGGAGGAGAGGGAGAAGCAGGCTCCCCACTGAGCAGAGAACTGGACACAGGGCTCTATCCCAGGACCCTGAGATCACGACCTGAGCTGAAAGCAGATGCTTAGCTGAGTGAGCCAACCAAAAATTATTTTGCATAATTTTTGACCTAGTAATTCCACTTGTAAAAATTTAACTCAAGGAAGAAATACTGGATAATACTATAATAGGAAAGGAAATAACCCTGGATATGTGTAAATTTAATAACAAAGATAGATCAGTACTCACAGTAATGAAACATTTTAACTATTTACTTGGAAGGCAAAGTGTCTAATGGTGAACTACCATGAAATTATCCAATGAGAACACATCCACAATACATCCTAACCACAAAAATAAAACAATAGTGACCATACGACACCACCTCTGTTACTTTCCCCCCATCTACCAAAATATTTACAATGGTTTTTGTATAAGCAGTGGGATTATGGCAATTTTCATTTTTTCTTCATTTTGTTGAGCTGCTTTTCTCTCATTTTGGATACAGCGCACATTACTTTGGTAATGAGAATAAAACACTTCTTTTCACTAATGTGTGCCTTTGACTTTGCTTTTCTCCATAGATCGTCTCAGGTATTAGGAAGATGGTACCGGTGAGGGGATGAAAGACCACGGGAAAGCAGCCCAGGCTACAAGAAAGAATCCACTATGGGACAAAGGGAAATCAACAAGCAGAGACAGACTCTAGAGGGGTTTAGCCACGGGCTGGTGCTCAGAAGCCAAGTCCCCTTATCAAATGCCTGAGGGGTCACCGGAAGTGGGCAGAGACGGTGGCTCCATCATGGCCGCTGCTGTTGCCTCCAGATGCCCTCAGCACTTAACAACTCACAGGGAGGGCAAACTCACCAATGTGGACCTCCTCGGGGACCCTGAACTACATCCCTGCTGAGCTCTCTCCCCATCATGCTACAATACACGTCTCCAGTCTTCTGATTCTCTTGGCTTCTTGATTAATTTATTTGCCCTTTCAAAATGTCCTCTAATTCATTACAGCCTTCCTGGAATTGCTGTCTGGCTTCCCAACATGTGCTATCAGATGTCCCATAAACAACAGAACTATTATATTAAAACCGTGAATTAGATCCGAGCATCCTATTTCTCCCCAAGCCTATTAACTTGATGTTCTACAGGTTGAATCTCATTTAATTTGCCATTTACAGGATAACCTTTCCAGGTGTATCTTTCAAGTCCTTCCTGCTGTTCTGGATACCTCTTAATATCTGTATGTTGGGGAAAAATCATCGGAACGAGATAAGAAAATTAATCCTGTTTTTCTCCTAATGGGGAAAACTGGCGGAGATGAGCATGCTGCGCAATCACTTCAAGACTGGACAACACCATGAAGAGGGCTGCCTTCCTGACTGAACAATGAATGGCCGCTCACAGAGAAAAGCAATGAATATTTCTGTCTCTGAAATGACAAGATTGAGTGATCAAAAGGGTCAGGTAAGGCAATTTCCTATTCTTCGGCATTCTGCCATTAGTTACAGAGTCAGATAGCGGTCGTTATGCGTAGAATTGTTTCCAAACGGTCCCAGAGTTGGTAGATTATACTACCAATGTTTTTCGGGGCTGGCGGGGGGGGGGGGTGGAATTCAAAATGAGAATCTTCTGTCTTCTGCACACATGCAGAAAAGAAAGAAAATCTTACGGTGGGGGTGGGGGGAGGTGGTGGCAGGGTACCACACTTCTATGACACAGCAAGGCCAGTCCTATTTTCAATAAAAGTAAATTAAAAAATCACCTTGCCACTTTTATAACCTTTCAGTCCTACACTGTGTAAGAATGATATATATTAAATACATAAAGATAACAGCAGTCTGCCATGAAAAATGCCTGAGACAAATTTAAATGACCACCATAATAAAGAATTTGATCTTTTTTTTTGTATTCTCCCTAGGCTTATGTCAGTAAACTAGAATAAACATGTTATTAAAAGAGAATCAATAGAAGGCTTTAAAATATACAGCACCACAAAAGGTCAAGCCCCAGTATCGATTTTAATATAACATTTTTTGTGCAGCTTCCCAAAGGGTTCTTTTCTAATATTGTTCTTCATTTTTCTCTCACTTTGCTCCCTGACTGGTGAATTTGTTGTTCTTGTCTGCAAAAAGCTGTCTAAAGCGGACTCTGCTGAGTGTGTGTCATTCCTATGACAAGCTGCTGAAAATGAAAAAACAAAACACAAAAAAGTGAACCAAGAAAAAAAAAAAAAAAACCACTTGAAGGTAGTGGGAGGGCGGACACGAGAGAGCACGAAGCACAAGACAATACTCAAATGCCAAAGCAGACAGGAACGCTGAAACTCGGAACAGTTAGCCACCGTGGGCCACCCTGGGCTTCTGTCTCTCCAGGGGCCTCATGGGGACACTGATTCCTAGGAGCCAGGAAGGCTGGGAAAAGCAGAGAAGAGATGATCTCTCAGGATTCAACAAAAAAAACTCTCACCAAACCAGGCAAAGGGACACAGATTTTCAAAACACAAATCCATGGGATCCCAGCCTCCTTCTGAAGGGAGGAAAAGGGACACCTTTGACAGAATGCACAGGGACTAATAAAGGGTCTGTGGCAGGAGCTTCAGACTTGCTGACTTCAACCCAACACTCAAGGCTCACAGACTTAGATAAAACACACTTGGGGTCAGTCACACAAGTCATACAAGTATGATACATACAAGTGTCAGTCACACAAGTGTATTTCACACGTAGTTCAAATTCTGAGTAGGTTTTTCGCTGCCAATAAAAACGGTCCAGAGCTCAAACCACATTCTCATAATGCCGGTCCTTCACTTCCAGGCAATGAGGACGAAGCAACGGTCTTGGGACAGGGGGGGAAAAGCAGATCATTTTTTGTTAAAAACAAAGTCTCCACGTCAAACACGGAGAGCCGACAAGGCCTCCGAGGGGGGAAGACACAAACCACGTTGTTTCCTATGATCCAAAAACTGCTGAAGGGGAACAGCGGGAAAGAGGCACGTCAGGGAAGAGCGGGATCGAATCCTTCTGCGGCCTTCTGTCGGTTCGATGGGCAAGGCACTCCGCCTCTTAGAGCGCTCTATGGCTGTAGGACAAATCCGTAGAGGGCAGAGCTACCCTCCCCCAGATCCCAGGGAAATTTGGGGTGCAGGCGCCCCCAAGGCTGCCACACAGGTGACACTGGACTGGTCAGAAGGCTTGCAGGGCACACAGAGCTGAGGCCCACAAATGCCTGGCACAGCACCTGGGGAACGGGAGTTACTGCTGTCATTAAGTCTCCTGCCTCTTTTCCCTTATGGACAAATTCTATCCTGTTCTCATCTACTTAGCCATACCCATAAAATGTTATTTTAATTTGGTAATGCATTCTTGTTGACACTTGCTACATGACAATGAGCTCTGGCCTCACGGACCTTTGTATTCCGGTGGAAGAGACCGGAATCAATCAGCGGCCAAAGCACTATGAAGAAACGAAGTAGAGAAGAGGATAAACCACCGTGAGGGGACCAGATAGAAGATTTAGATAAAACAAGCAAGGAAAGCCTCTGGGTGGGGCTGAAAAGAACATCGACCAGTAGGAGGGAGCCAGCGGGGCAAAAGTGGCATGGAGCTGTGGGCACAGACAGGTTTGCAGCTGACATCCTTGTGAGAGGGCGGGAGGAGATGATGCACGAGCACATGAATATATAAACGGAATCAGAGGACTAAAAGGTCATGGAAAGGTCTGGACTTTATGCTAAATCTAATGAAAAGCCATTACAGAATTTTAATCAAATAAATTCCCATGATTCAAAATACATTTTAGGGGCACCTGAATGGCTTAGTGGATAGGGCGTCCAATGCCTGATCTCAGGGTCACGGGTTTGAGCCCCATGTTGGGCATAAAGATTACATTTAAAAAATAAGTAAGTGTTGGGCACCTGGGTGGCTCAGTTAGTTGGGCGTCTGCCTTCGGCTCGGGTCATGATCCCAGTGTCCCGGGATCAAGTCCTGCATCAGGCTCTCTGCTTGCTCCGGAAGCCTGCTTCTCCCTGCCTCTCTCTCTTTCTGTCAAATAAATAAATAAATAAAACATATAAATAAATAAATAGATAAATCTATCAATCAATAGATAAATGTTTAAAGCACACTAATACTGCTTTGTGAAGAGTAGAATCTGGGGACAAGGGTGGTTCCCGGGAATAGACTTTGTAATAACTGCAACTGAGAAATGATAATGGCTTAGACCAGGGTATCGAAACCTTAGCACCGACAGCATTTGGACTGAACAACTCTTTCTTGTGGGTGTTCTATGCATCCTAGCAGCATCCCTGGCCACCACCCACTCACTAGATGCCAGGAGCACCGTCCAAGTTGGGACAACTGTCAAGGTCTCAGCCATGGCCAAATACCCCATGGGGAGAAGGGGGAAGGAGGGATACCCCCAGCTGAGAACCACCAGCTTGGACAAAGTAGGGACAGAAATGGTGAGCGGTAAATGGATTTGCAGTGCATTTTAAAAGCAGAGACAGGGATGTGCTGGCTTTGGCAGCACATATACTAAAAGCAGAAACAGGGCTAATTAATTATAAGGGGGAAAGGAGAGACATAAAGGCAAGAAGAATGGAGCAAGAATAATCAGTAATCAAAATTCTGATTATTACCCTCAGTTTTTCTCAGGCTAACATACAAGTTTTCAGTAGTTTCAGGGAAGTGCTTTCTGTGTCAAACTTATTTGCGGCTGTACAAATAAGAAGTTACAGAAATTCACTTGGACAATAGCTTGGGCTCTTTTATCTTTAAGGCTATAAAAACTGAATTGTATAGTTGACAGGTAGATTCATAAAGAAATACACAATTCCCAACATTTTACAGCAGAATTTACTGAAATATTAATTCTCATGTACTATTTGACTATATTTTGACAGTTTCATTTCAAAATACAGTCATGTGAATTAAAAAAACAAAAATACAAAAAAAAAATCCCTTCACTTTGTGAATTCTTTTCAAAACTAAATTCCTTATTTATTGAGCTCCATCATCAAGGCAAAACAGAATGTACTGAAATCTGAAAAAAAAAAAAAAAACCATAAAATTTCAGCAAATCACATCAAAAGGGCCTCAGAGAGAACATTCAGACTAATATATACTAGGTAACATCACTGTTGGGCCAGAAAATAAGACAGCCTCTGAGACACACAGTCAAGTAAGTGGTGATGAGTATGACTTCAGATTCGATTGTTTACGTTCATATCCCAACCTGTTTTCTGAACCTGAGACTGGCGAGCGCGGCTCCGCATGCTTTGGGCGCCGCACCCGTGTGTTTTGGGCACCGCACGCGCATGTTTTGGGCGCCGCACCCACAATGGCAATGTCCCAGCAGCACCGCCACAGTCCGCTGCAGGGAGGGTTACAGGACCAGTATGTGCAAAGGATTTGCACCAGCGCTTGGGACAAAAGCAGCATTCAAAACTGTTAGCTCTGTTAGCTATTACCACGGCGCGGTCATTACTACTTCTTATGATCTATTATTACTGTTAGTATTACTCTTCCGAGGTGAAGTTGTCTTAGATGGTGCATATGATCAGATCTGAAGTCTGTAAGACTCATATACACTGTACATGAGAAGAGGACCACAACAGAAGTCTGGAGGGAGGGAAAAGCAAGTTATACGACATTATTACTTCCATCTCATTTTGCTTATAACACAAACCACAAACAAACATGATTAAGAATACATTTCCGGGGCACCTCAGTGGCTCAGTGCGTTAAAGCTTCTGCCTTTGGCTCAGGTCATGATCTCAGGGTCCTCAGGTTGAGCCCCACATCAGGCTCTCTGCTCAGCAGGGAGCCTGCTTCCCCTCTCTCTCTGCCTCCCTCTCTGCCTACTTGTGATCTCTCTGTCAAATAAAAAAATATATATATTTTAAAAAAAGAATACATTTCCCATTGGGTATGAAAGCATGAACAGTATTGCAGGGGGAAAGAGGGGAGGCAGGAGGGGAGAGGGAAAGAGGACTAAGTTTTTATGCTTCTGTAATATCTGAATTTCTTCAATACATATTTCTTTCGTAATTTTTTTTAAACTAATAAACATCCATGCTTTCAGTAGTTTGAGGAATGACTTTCTAAGTCAAACCTACCAGGTTCTGTAGCAATAATGAAAATTACAGAAACTCTGTTGGATAATGGTTTTTAAAAGGCAAAGAATTATATAATTTGAAGAGAAACCAGAGAATGGGTAATGGTTTTTAAATTAATTGACATTTTCCATATTAAATTAGTGGTTTCAGTAGCCTTTTTTTGGTTTTGTTTTGATTTTGTTTGGTTTTAATCTATCATCCTACTGTAACTGTAGCAAAATTGTAATTTACAAGTTTTTACAGGATTTATTTTAATCTAATCAGCACTCACAAAATGGCACCAGAAAATAAGGAATTAAAGCAATCTACTTAAAGAAGTTGTGAAGGAACTCAAATTTAAATCATTAATTGAAACATTAATGATTAATAAACTATTTCTATACTTAATATTTTATGTCAAAAAATCACACTACAACCATCTTAATGGGATAACCTAAAAAAAAAAAAAATCCAAATGAAATGGTTTAAGCATGCAGGGGCTACATAGTGGATGTGTGAGGAAGCAGCTGTATGTAAACAGGATATAATAAATTGTTCCATACATTACACTGCTCTTTATTCAATGGAGGAACTCTATATTCTAGTTCCAAAGGCCCATCATCCTAACAGCTCATTGTCTAACTGATTTAAAACCGGAGAAGTTTGTAAACTAAATGTTTACAATGATTTTTCATTGTATTCATTTTTACAATGAGTATAAAAAAATTTTACAATGAATGTAAAAAAATTCATTTTTACAATGAAATTACTTTGGTCATTACAAAAAACACAAATGAATAACAACAAACACTACAAACCTAAAGCCCAATATATGAAGCGACACAACCAATACAAAATAAAACAACTGCCCCAAGTCTTTAAAAAACAAAACAAAACACCTACGGATGAATACAAAAGGAGAAATGCAAAATTATTTCCATTCCACAGTCATCTATTAAAGTAAAGCCTGTGCCTCTTTAGTCCTTCTTGAACAATGCTCAGAACATGGCTGAGCACACAAGTGCCTCAGTGACTAGAAGCTGACACTCACCTCTCAAGTTCAGATGGCACACTACCATCGGCTTCCACACTGAGCGATTAAGAGAAATATCATAAGCCACCAGGAAATTCAAACTGCCACCATCACTTAAAATATGTACACAAACAAGCATTTCATAGTAAGTTATAGCCTACGTAAATAAAGAATATTAACTTTAAACACAAATTCTCCAAAGATTTTGGTCCTAAAATAAAGGAGGTAAGTGGTAATCATTCTGAGCAGGTGCCCAGATCTACTAACCAGGAGCACATGGCAGAGGTCATTTTCAAGTTATCTTTTATTTACTAAGTTTTAGACATGAAAATCCAAGTAAATGCTTGCTATTCATTCCCACAGTGATAAATGAAAAACTTTACAGGAAGGACTCCCTGTCCACACAGAAAGGTAGTACTATAGGATGCAGAAGTGCACGGACTCCGTAGGCGTGGGTTCAAATCCCTACTCATCACTTACTAGATAGAAGCTTGGGCAAGTCCCTTAACCTCTCAGTTTTCTGGTTTATCAAGTGGGGTAACAGAGGCAGGGAGGATGAATGACTCAAAATACATAGAGTGCTCAGAATAGTGCCGAACACACAACAAATACAAGGCAACATCACTTAAGATTTTTTTAATTTTCTCATTTTAGTTGAGCAAATAGGTCCTATACTCGGAAATGGTCTTCACAATAGATAATATGTGATCCCAGTGCGCATATTCTATGTGGTTGGCATCTATAAACTGTGAACCAAGTTTCCAAAGACAAACCCTATCCGCTTCTGGATGAGTGGGATGCAAAAGAATATGGATTTTCTCAACAAAATATTTCACAGAAACTTAACATGAGGTACTTGCTTCTTAACAGTTTTCTCCAGCCTGGAAAGGAGGGGGGAGGGGTTATTACTTAAACATCAAAATGTGCCAACGTTTGGAAATATTAGAACGCTGAGAAAAAATTTACACCTGATTTACATCTATGTCGCCCACATCGCTCGTCAACTCACGGCTCTACCGGCGAAGCTGTTAAGGTCAGGATAGGAACGAGGGGGCCCTCTCCGTATATTTTTCCACTGTTTCCAAAGTGAACTGCCATAGAAGGATCTCCGATTCTTCTACACTCTTCCTAACACAGCATTCGTTACCAGCAGGATCAGCAGATGGCTTCCAGAAGGGCGAGGACTGAGGGCTGAGCCAGGGTAAAGCCCAGCCTACGTGGACCACCATCATAAATACGGACTTCTGGACTCAAGGAAATGGACATCAGGCCACTGCCCACTCACCTTCTAAAACAGAATCAAAACTGCAGCCATCCAACAAATGCTGTGTGGACAAGTATCCTCCTCACACACCAAGCGTCCAAATTTGAGAGAAAATTATCCTGACCACAGGTTTCTCATACTAAGACCTAATAGCATTAGGGCCTATGAAGGTGATTCCCCGGTTCTCTCGGAAGGGAAAGGGGTAGGGAAAAGGCTGACAGAGCTCTACATTCCTAATCCTAGCCCTAACCAGATGGCACTTGAGTCAGCTTTCTTCTGGAGTCCCTTTGAATACACGGGCTTTCTCTGAATAAATGTTTTACAAGATGATGTGAGACAGTATGATTCTATCACCTCAGCAATAGTTGGTGCAGGGCTAAGGGGCGGTCCAGTTCACGTCCCGTTCTGCTGCTGACTGAGAAACTTCACATATGTCTATTTCAGTCATCTGTTCCTATAAAGGGGTGATAAACTACGAACGCCATTGTCAGTGTTACGGGAGGAAGGATAAATGGTTTAGAGAGCACATTCTTCTGCACGTACTGGTAATGCAGACTGTACGTGCCGGTAACGCAGAAACTTCAACAGAAACTACTAGAACCACAGAACACTCAAAAACTAATTCTAGAAACTTCCCATGTAGAAACCAACTTTAGCACAAATTACTTCAAACTCTAGGCTTCGTGGGAGAAAACGCTGTAATTACTGTCAAAAGAACTGTGAACAAGAAGCGGTTGAACATCACTGCAGCTATTACAATCAATAAAAAAGTTACAGATCTCCACGGCATGCCTGACTGATTCTGCTTTTCCAGGTTTAATATTCCCACCATGGAGAAATGGCCTCTTAAACAGAATTCAGGGTAGGATCCTACAACAACACGGCATCGGTAGGAAAGAAAATTGGCTTTGGAAAAAGAAGAGATGTAAATAAAACCGACTGGATAATCCAGTGTCCTATAACGACTGGATATAGAAAGCAGTCATCTCGATTAAAAACTGAAAAGTGCCATTTGAAGAGAAAAAGAGGAGAGTGGCAGATGGCGAAAGATTCCCATAGCCAGTACATCCACAGCACTTCTAATCATCTTCCAGGGAAAAAGTAACAGGTGGCTACGGCGAGGTCTTCCTCCTGCACGGAGAACAGCAAATGTAATAGAAAAGGGATACGTATAAAACAACAGCAATGCAGTATGCATTAAAAAAGGGCTTCAATAAGAAAACAATTCTATTACATAGGGATTTTTATACTACAGAAGGAGCTCTTAAATGTGAGCAGACAATGCCAACAAGCCATCCGCGATCCTTCCTGGAGCCAGACATGGGGACATATGCCCACATCACAGCAGAGTGGTACATGTCACATCTGGACATCAGATGAAAAGTGATGACTCAAATTTCTTTCATCACCTTATTTGCAAATATTTCTCAGTCAGAAGTGAGATTCATTTGCCTGTGACAGTTGAGTGCCTTGAGAAAATACTGATCAACTGATCTTTTAAAAGTCACTTTAGGGGCACCTAAGTATCTGCCTTCAGCTCAGGTCATGATCTCCAGGGTCCTGGGATCAAGCCCCACATCAGGCTCCCTGCTCAGCGGGGAGCCTGCTTCTCCCTCTCCCACCCCGCCCCCTGCTTGTTTCCCTCTCTCACTGTGTCTCTGTCAAATAAATAAATAAAATCTTTTTTAAAAAGTCACTTTAAAACTACACTTTTATAATACACCATTGATAAATATCAGTTATAAACAGCACTTGTTCCCTGAAAAGTGATGATTTTTTAAATTGTTATGCACCTAGAGATTATACGCAGGTTGAAGATATGCAATTTCATACATGTGTGATCTGTGTTTACAACTGGAAAGTGATATTCAACACTACACTAATTTAAAGGTTTGTAAGTATCTATAGTCTCTAGTTAATGTCTTTTTATTTTATTTTATTTTATTTTCAATTAATTTATTTTCAGAAAAACAGTATTCATTATTTTTTCACCACACCCAGTGCTCCATGCAAGCTGTGCCCTCTATAATACCCACCACCTGGTACCCCAACCTCCCTCCCCCCCGCCACTTCAAACCCCTCAGATTGTTTTTCAGAGTCCATAGTCTCTCATGGTTCATCTCCCCTTCCAATTTACCCAAAAGCACATACCCTCCCCACTGTCCATAACCCTACCCCCCTTCTCCCACCCCCCTCCCCCCAGCAACCCACAGTTTGTTTCGTGAGATTAAGAGTCACTTATGGTTTGTCTCTCTCCCTATCCCATCTTGTTTCATGGATTCTTCTCCTACCCACTTAAGCCCCCATGTTGCATCACCACTTCCTCATATCAGGGAGATCATATGATATTTGTCTTTCTCCGCTTGACTTATTTCGCTAAGCATGATACGCTCTAGTACCATCCATGTTGTCGCAAATGGCAAGATTTCGTTTCTTTTGATGGCTGCATAGTATTCCATTGTGTATATATACCACATCTTCTTGATCCATTCATCTGTTGATGGACATCTAGGTTCTTTCCATAGTTTGGCTATTGTGGACATAAACATTCGGGTGCACGTGCCCCTTTGGATCACTACGTTTGTATCTTTAGGGTAAATTCCCAGTAGTGCAATTGCTGGGTCATAGGGCAGTTCTATTTTCAACATTTTGAGGAACCTCCATGCTGTTTTCCAGAGTGGTTGCACCAGCTTGCATTCCCACCAACAGTGTAGGAGGGTTCCCCTTTCTCCGCATCCTCGCCAGCATCTGTCATTTCCTGACTTGTTGATTTTAGCCATTCTGACTGGTGTGAGGTGATATCTCATTGTGGTTTTGATTTGTATTTCCCTCTAGTTAATGTCTTTTTTTTTTTTGTCTTTTTTTTTTTTTTTAAGATTTTTTTTTTTTTTTTTTTTTTTATTTGAGAGAGAGAGAGACAGTGAGAGAGAGAATGAGCGAGGAGAAGGTCAGAGAGCGAAGCAGACTCCCCATGGAGCTGGGAGCCTGATGTGGGACTTGATCCCGGGACTCCAGGATCACGCCCTGAGCCGGAGGCAGTCGTTTAACCAACTGCGCCACCCAGGCGTCCCTAGTTAATGTCTTTTTAAAGGTATAATCTGTTTTTATTTTTAACAAAATATAGCATATACATGTATATGTTATAAAACAGACCGTTCTTGCTAGAAGATTCTCAGGATTTTCCAGCTCCACCGATTCAGCCGAGCAAATGTTTGTGAGTGCTCACTATGTGCAAGGCACCACACCAGGTAAAGGGCTTCAGACTTACATATTTTCAGTGTGACACTAAGCCACTAATACCGTTTTTCTCCAGTGGATTCTTTACTCCTTCCTTTCCCAGCCTTTTCTTCCAAAGGCAGAAAACAACTAATAATAAAACTGAAATGAATTATGAGTTTAAACAGAAGATACCATCAGTGTGAATCTCACTTTTACTGTAAGAAACTGTAGGCACAAATAAGCTTTAAGCCCTTATTTGATGACATAAGCCCTTACCTGATGCTATAAATTTTAATAATCAATGAACTGTGTTATACTCTAACTTACCCAGATACTGACAAAATTTATGACTAATTTATTAAACCAAATTAATTATTTTAAGTCTTACAAATCTCACAAATTTAAGGTAATTTTCCAAGTCATTAAAAATGGGGTAAAATTTCAACTGATGTTCATCGAAAAACAGCAAGCAAGTCATCTTGGTTGATGTAGTTAGTTACAACATCACAGAGCTATTCCCTTTCTTCCTGGTGTCTTAAGAAAGGTTATTAAAACTGAAACACTTTCATTCGCCTTTATAGGTAAAGGGGTGAAATTCAAATGCCAACGGCCAGAGGTCAGAAGTAGTCACATTTTTCTTGCTGTCAGAGATTGACTCTTGGAGGTAGGGTGCAGAAGACCACATTTTCAAAGTCTATACTCAAACTGTAGCATACCGTGTCCCTGCCATACTGACCTGCTACCGCTCCAACACAGTATGGTCAGCTGTAATCCAAAATAGGCAACACAGAATAACAGCAAAAACAGACTGCTGACAGGGGCATTTAATTTACTCTTGACTCCCAATACACCAAAGAACTATTCCATCCATGAGATGTTGTGGTAAGCAAAACTAGGATTCCAAATTAGACCCATCAATTTTAGCATGTGTACTAATATTACATCAGTGATTTGGGGGGCATCAGTTTGTCAACTAAGCAAATCACTGCAGATTTTCCTAAGACAGAATCAGATCTAAAGTAACCTGAATTGAGATTCCATGTGTAAATGTTTTCTTAGATATGGAAGAAGAAAGAAAGAAAGAAGCAGAACAAGCAAAGAAAGGGTACACTACATAATCATAGAGCTCACAACCAGCTGCATGGTCACTGGTCTTAGAAGAGCCCTTCTCCTAATAAAGCAACTCTTGTTTATTTTTTTTTAAGATTTTTATTTATTTATTTGACAGAGATCACAAGTAGGCAGAGAGGCAGGCAGAGAGAGTGGGGAAACAGGCTCCCGTCTGAGCAGAGAGCCCGATGTGGGGCTCGATCCCAGGACCCTGAGATCATGACCTGAGCCAAAGGCAGAGGCTTAACCCACTGAGCCAACCAGGCACCACATAAAACAACTTTTAACGAGGCTACATCTGCATGTGAGACAGAGTGGAGAGTTAAAGGAAAGGAGTTCAGGTACGTTTTCAATGGCCTATTGAAATATCTTCTGTCTGAACGATTCCTGGACGGGATCTACATACGTGTGGCATTGCCAGGCACCGTCAAAGGCCTTCTGCACCAGGTGGAACATGAGAGAGACACGCGGGAAATCCCTTCCGAGCTGGCACACCCGCACATTGTGGGTGTGTGGGCTCTAATGGCAGGATATGGATCCAGGACCACCGTCTTGCATGTTTTCCCCGCCTGAAAGCATCTCACTACTGCTGTCTGCCACTCGGCAGTCCTGCACAGTTGCCGCAGCCAGTGCGCAACATCAAAATTTGCACAACTGGTGTTGGCAGCCTGGAAAAATCGCAGGAATGACAGCGGAACCATCTTTTATAGAATGCTGTGGTGCCAAGGTTTCAATGGCACAGAACAAGAACATCAGACCCTGAGTCCAAGAGTGATCCAGAAGAATCTGACCCAAAGTGAGCAAGTTTTAAGAAGCCTTTAACGCTGGGTTTCCCACTAGCAGCAGTAGTGACATGGTGAGCCAGAAAATTCTTTGTCTGGGGTGGGGACGTGGTTACCTTACACATTACAGGCTGTTCAGCAGCGCTCCTAGCCTGGATCTGCTAGATGCCAGTGACACCGAGCAAGTTGTGACAGCCAAAAATGTCTGCAGACATGGTCTCATGTCCCCTGGGGTCCGAAGCATCCCCCCTGAGACCCAGAACACTGCCTTAACCTATTTATTTTGCTTACATTTTCCTTTTTCATGGATACACAAGTTTTTAAAAATTCAAATGAAATCCTAATGAGGTCTTTCAATAAGATTTCTAAGAGATAAACCATTATTGCTATAATTTGCAGCAATTTTTTTCTTAGTGGTATACCAAATGCTTCCTAAAATCAATAGTATCTTCAATTCAATGAAATTTAGCCACCCAACATCCTTTCTCCTTTGTTGTGAAACCTCCATCCTGATTTCCTTTTATGGAATTACTTCTTCCCCACCGTGTACAGTTTCAGCAGTACCCAGTTCTTCACTAGCTAGTGGGTCTCTCGTCTTCCTTTTGATTCTTTTGAGCTACCCTATATGCTTCTCAAAATGCTCTTGCTTCCTAAGTTAGCCAGAGTTAAGTTTCAGTCTTTCAACCAAAAACCCAACTGAAACAAAGGTCCCTCTTTAAGCTAGCCTGATAGAAGACATTTTAGATTTCTCTGCCAGAGAGTTCACCAGCTTAGTAAAAATGTTACTGTTCCCTTACCATTCCCTACATAGGCAGAGTGAATGGGGTACAGATGAAACCAAAATTGTTTAACACAGTATGATGGGTCCTGTGGATTCATTGTACTCTTCTCTGTTTTTCAGTGTGCTTTAAAATGTCCATAATAAAAAGGTTATACAATGATAATAAATATTCTATAAGGAATAAATATGATTTCCAAAGTCCTTTTTGCACAAATTTGGCTCCTTACATATATGTGTGTCTATGTGCCAATCTTAAATGCTTGAGAACTCACCTACCAGTATGTGGGCACCTGAGAGCAAGGTAAGACTAGTAATCAGCATGTATACAAGTAACAGAACAATGGCCTAAGGAACCATTCTCTAAAACGGCATACAAAGCTTTATTCAATTAAGGCTACAGATACAATAATGTATCAAATGCTTCTTGACTCCAAAAACTTGCTTTTAAAAGGCCATACATAGGGGAGCCTGGGTGGCTCAGTCGATTAAGCATCTGCCTTTGGCTCAGGTCCTCATCCCAGGGTCCTGGGATGGATTACTACATCGGGCTCCCTGCTCAGCAGGCAGCCTGCTTCTCCCTCTGCCCCTTCCCCATTTGTGCTCTCTCATCTTCTCTCTCTCATATAAATAAATAAAATCTTTTTAATAAATAAATAAAAATAAAAGACTACACATGAAACTTTCTTCATGTGGAGCTCCTGGATAGCTCAGTCAGTTAAGCATCTGACTCTTGATTACGGCTCATGTCATAATATCAGGGTGGTGAGATCAAGTCCCACATGATCTCTCACTCCCTCAAGATTCTCTCACTCCCTCTCCCTCTATTCACCGCCCCCTCCCCGCCCCTGCGTGCTCTCTCTCAAAAAATAATTTTTTTAAGATTTTTTTTTTTAATTTGACAGAGATCACAAGTAGGCAGAGAGGCAGGCAGGAGGGAGGGTGGAAAGGGGGAGCAGTCTCCCCACCAAGCAGAGAGCCCAATGCAGGCCTTGATCCCAGGATCCTAAGATCATGACCTGAACTGAAAGCAGAGGCTTTAACCCACTGAGCCACCCAGACACCCAAGAGTTTTTTTTAAATGCTTTTTCTAAATTTTCTTCTCCAGTAGAAAGAGAAGAAGAAAAAAAAACTATTGATTCTACTAAGAACTATCATATAGACACACACTTTTTGCCAAGATTTGACAGCTGGAAGTTTTCATGAAGAAGCCTTCAAACAAAATTTTTTTATATAAGAAAAAATAATAAAAAGATTGTACTACCCTCTGTTCTCCTTAAAGGTGGCAGAAAATAAATTCCTTATCAATAGTCATTTGTCCAGTTTGCAGAGAGGCTGCCAACCCCAGTCCACATGAGATATGAAATTGGATCTCACTGGCACCTTTTATTCATCTCATGTACCCTTTACCCTTCCACAGACCACAGCAGATCAAATGGGAGTTGAATAACAAAGGGGGTAAAAAAACCATAAAACAAAAACCAAACACTGCAGTAAGGCATTACTATAACCAAAAACCTGTACTGTATGGGGAGGAAGGAACACAAAAATCCTATGTGAAGTACAATAAGCAAAGTAAATATGAGAGTCTAACCAAAAAAGCCTTATTAAAATAAAATTCAATTAAAAATAATAAAATTTCAAAGACAAGAAATTCTACCATAACGTATCGATTTTCTTTGCTTCTTAATGAAAATGGTCTGAAATTTTTTGAATATTTAAACTTCACTCTCTAATTATATACTCCATCAACCTAACCCAATTAAATAATTATAAAGTGCTGTGTAAGAAACTATTGAAATACACACAGACCCTTTTAGCAGTACTAATTACATCTTGATTTTTTAAAACCCTAAGCCATGAGCCTTCCCTATTTCCTGAGAAAATGGTGGTCTAATCTAATACTTATGTCCTTTTCCAGACATTTCAAGCAAATTAGAGATAGCTTAGCACTCTGTCAAAGGGAAAGAAATATTAGAGAACATTTTCAAATCCCTCAGTTTAGAAATAAAATCTTGAAGGCCCAGGTTATATTATACGTTGAAGGTCCTGTGGTCAGTGAGGACTAGACTCCATTTAGCTCTCACAACAAAATAGTTAAGCAGCCCAAAATAAAAACAAATACATAGGGACGCCTGGGTGGCTCAGTTGGTTAAGCAGCTGCCTTCGGCTCAGGTCATGATCCCAGGGTCCTGGGATCGAGTCCCACATCGGGCTCCTTGCTCGGCAGGGAGCCTGCTTCTCCCTCTACCTCTGCCTGCCTCTTTGTCTGCCTGTGCTCGCTTGCTCTCTCTCCCTCTCTCTCTGGCAAATAAATAAATAAAATCTTAAAAAAAAAAAAAAAATACATACTCGGCATCCACACGTGGTAGGCATGTGCCTAGTATTCACAGCAGAAAGACATTCATATGATTATATAATAAAAGTCTGTGCTAAATGCAAATTTCAGAAATAGCACAGATGGGAAGCACTTGACTCTATCTTGGATTAAAATGTATTCACATACTTTTATGAATAAGGATATACTTTAAATCTTTAAAAGTAGTATTTTTTACTAAAAGAAAATATTATCATGCTGTTTTGAACATTGCTTTTCTCCAATTTATGGCCTTTCCACATCCTTCTGAATCAGCACATAAGGATCTACTTGACTGTGTAGTATTCCATTGCAGGCATATACCATGATTCATTCACCCAGTCCCCTTAATGGGCATTTGGATTGCTTCCAGTTTTCTACTATAACAAGAACACTTCAGTGAACATTCTTTCAGCTGTTAGTAGTATTAGTAATGACAATAATTGCATAGATGTACAAAAGACTAAAATGTTCAAGAATGGGACAGAATTACGGAGGATTTTAAATTTCCAATTTTACATATTTCCCCAACGTCTTCGGCTTTTTGAAGTGAGTACATTACTAATGAGAGTTAATTAGTGTTAATATGGACACTATGTCAAATATGACATTCATCATTAGCTACAATATTGTAAGCTCTAACACCCATTGTAGACCATACAATTTTCAATCATAAATGCGTTTGTTGGAAGAAACTCGTCTAAGAAATGCCTGGAGAATCCCCAAGAACTACTTCTCACAGAGTAGGAAACTTCTCAGCAGTCATGTAGCTAAGAACCACACAAGAGATACAGTGGTCACACTCAAGTGTGGGAAGAGGGTAACGCTGGGCTTTCACAAGCACAATCCAAAACTGAAAACGGCCACATTCTCATGCTCAACACATCCCGAAGTGCAGCCAAACACAAATAATGAGTCTTATTACAATCCTTCCTCTCCAAAAATGTTTTGTTATTATGACAAGAGGGCAGCAAAATCGCTCTCACAGACCACAAAACTCACCGTTTCTGGTTTTCAGACTCTTTCCTGGCTTGCTCCAATGCCAGCTCTTCAGCCACTCTTCTCTTCAGTTCTTCATCAGAAACTAGGATCAATAACGAGTAGAAGGAGAGAAAATCAGCATTATCTTAAAAACAAAAGCAAGAAAACACTCCAGAAGATAAAGCTGAGGCTAGATCTTAATGAACAAAGTTCTGCCCATTAAGTTCTGCCCATCTGGTCAGTGTCTCCTTGGAACTACCTAAACCCTGTAGAAAAGACCAATTAGTGCACTTCAGGAGTAATTTAATCGAAAGTTCCCTGGAGACCTAGAAATTTCCACACCTGCCAAAATGTATAATAAACTCAAGGAGGTGCTTACTGCCCACTGGGGACTGAGCCATTAAGTGTAAATTCTTTAAAATGATGTCGTATCATTAAAGTCTGACAATCATGTATAAGGGGAGGAGAGGCTTAAGAGAGGGACTTCAGAGAGGAAAATGACACCAAAACATTCCCATTTGATAATTAAACACTTCAAATTTTTTTTTTTTTTTAAGTAGGCTCCACGCCCAGTGTGGAGCCCAATATGGAGCTTGAACTCACAATGCTAAGATCAAGAACTGAGCCAAGATCAAAAGTCAGAGACTGGACCCACTGAACCACCCAGGTGCCCCATATAATTAAACACTTTAAAAAAAAAAAAAAAACCATTTATGACAGTAAATCATTTGTAGTTGTATTCATCTTCCCACGACTTATAAAAAAAGGCATTTATGATTTATGAACATTTTAAAGCCATATTTTTTGGAAAATATGTCATTCAACGTCAAGTGCCAACAATTGCAGAGAGACACAGAAAAGTGCTGAGAAGACAGCTGGAGGTTTCTAAATACCTGGTAACTTGATTTGAAACATCTGGTCTTTCCAAATGGAAGATGTTGTATGGTATGTTTTATAAAGATTCTTACAGCTATGATAGCAAATAAAATAGACAAATTTTATATATTGCTTAAGACCCATCCATAAGAAATAAGCAGAGACTATTTCCGCTTTACCAGGAACGCACTACCTCAAATCATGACCAAGAAAGCACCAGAAAAACTTGGAAGGATCTAAGAGTACACACAGGACTTAAGAAGTACTACAAATGGTAGAGCCTGTTAGGTGGAAAACCAGGCAGACACTTTATGTGATGATCTCCGTGTTGTAACTGCCTTGCCTCAGGGCATATGCAAAAACTGAATTATAATGGAATATGAAAAACCTTAAAAATTTAGCTGACACTGGGCAATAACAATGAAGATATGGAAAAGGTCATAAGGACCAATTCTCCTAGGTATGGATTATCAGAAAACAAAAACACCACCAAAGGACACCATCAAGGTGAAAAGACAACCCACAGAATGGGAGAAAATACTGGCAAATCCTATAGCTGACAGGAGACTTGTAACCAGAATACACAAACAAAAAGACAACAAAATTTAAAATGGGCAAAGGACAGAAACAGGCATTTCTCTAAAGAAGATAAGCACATGAAACACGGCTCAATAGCATTTATCATCAGGGAAATACAAATCAAAACTAGGATGATATACCAGTTCAAACCCAATATCATCAAAAAGACAAGCGTTAACAAGCGTCAGTGAGAATGTGAAGAAACTGGAACCTTGATACATTGCTGACAGGAATGTAAAGTGCTGGGGCCACCACAGAGAACATTTTGGCAGTTCCTCAAAATGCTAAACACAGCTGCCATGTGATCTAGCAATTCCACACTTAGGTACTGTATATACTCAAAAGAATTAAAAATATTTATGGTAGCATTATTTGCAATATACCAAAAATGAAAACAACCTAAATGCCCATCACTGATGAATAGATAAACAAAATGTACATCCATCTCAAAAAAGCTGTAAAGAGAAAAAAGAAAATAATATAAAAACAGAAAAATGGGGCGCCTGGGTGGCTCAGTGGGTTAAGCCGCCGCCTTCGGCTCAGGTCATGATCTCGGGGTCTTGGGATCGAGTCCCGCATCGGGCTCTCTGCTCAGCAGGGAGCCTGCTTCCCTCTATCTCCCTCTCTGCCTGCCTCTCCATCTGCTTGTGATCTCTCTCTGTCAAATAAATAAATAAAATCTTTAAAAAAAAAAAAAAAAACCAGAAAAACAAAAAAATGGACAAGGAATCAGAGAAAGGAATCAATACCATTGGAGGTCTAATCCAAACTTGGCCATCAACAATCTGGAGGACCTGAGAAGGAAGTTACTAGCCTCTCTGTACAGTTTTCCTCAAAAGCCTGTTTGTTCTCAACTGGATGTTCTCCAGGGTCCCTCTGATCTATATACTACACCGCTGTTTGGCTTCTCTCCTACTTCACAGTCTGTAACATGAGAAAGATACAAGTCTTGGCTTTGAAAAGGTCACAGAAAATCAAGAACAAAACAAGAAGAGAGAATTTTGTCTGCATTCAGGCAAATCTTAAAAGACTTTTTCAGTATTCAAGGTTTAAAATAATACAAACATCAGCAGAGACACTACAGACGGCAACAGCTCAGCAAAAAGTCCGAACAGTCTTTGTTTTTGCATCAGCAAGACTTTGGATCAATCAGGTAACCTACCTGAGTTTTGATTTTTCTCATCCAAAACCAGGACCCACTGGGTTATATGGGGGTCAGTTGGCTATGAAGTTCTAGACTATGTACTCCACAAGGTGACAATTTTCACATTTCCAGCTACTTCCCATAAACAAGCAAAACAACATCGCACATTTTTTCAAGCTGTTCACAGCTGGTAGCTCTAAGTAGCAGCAAAACCTGAAACAAATATTTAACCCAACTACTACGACACAAACTGTACTCTTGAGTTTCCCATACCAGTTAGAATCTACGGAGAAAAAGGCTGACACGCACAATCACACAGCTTCCCCCTCCCGGGACTTTTTCAAATTATCACGGCAACACTTTTCTCAGGCCAAATTCAGTCGAAGTCTCGATCACAATTCAAGTGCATTTCATTCAAACAATTAGAACTAGGCTTCAGGGAAACCTCAGCGTACAAGGTCTGAGTATGCAGCAATGGGACTGGTTTTCTAAGTGAGCCAGTAAGTCTCCAGGTCTTCATGGTGCATTTCAGGCTATTTATACAGGAGCTCCCTACTACGGGAAAAGCCAAAGTCCGCAGAGAGCTTTTTAAGGATGATGCGATAAACCTAAAATGGAACAGGAAGGACTCCATTACCAAATGGCGACCAGCTGGGAGGCTGGGAAGGAAGCCACGCAGGAGAGACTGCAGAGAAGGGAAGTGTAGCTTTAAGGCTTATCTTATCCTCTTTCTCTGTACCATCCTGCCTATCCTGTGAGCCCCTCCACCCACCGTGGGTGAGGTGGAGAAAAGGATGGAGGTCACTGGAGGTGTCACCTAGGTAGGCCACAAGGGAGAGGGGTATGGACTGAGAAAGCACCACAAAGGGATGCAAGGGGCCAGAAACTCCGGAGGCCACTGAGGAAGACGTGCCCAAGGGACCCACTGGTTGACATCACTTTCGGTCGGTAAAGAGATCAAAGCACAGCTGTCTTTCTAACACCCCAGCTATTTCTGGAAAAGAAAAAAGAAAAAATTACAATATTGGGTCTCACGTCCAAGGTCACAGCTGAAAAAGTAATTACCTTAGCTACAAGGGAGAATTTAAAATAACAAAAGATAAAACATGACCTAGCATAAAGAGTTTAAAATCTAAAATAGCAAATCAAAGCCAAAGCAGAGAAATAAACCAGTACAGTAATGGGTTTTGAGCAAATCTAAGTTTCATGTTATTTGTTTTTAAATCAATAGAATAGAGAAAGCAACAATATATTATTTCTTCTGATGGGTCTTGTCCAAAGCACAGAAGGGAAAAAGATATACCATGTGGAGGCCACTATTTAAAATGGCCCTTCTGAAAACACTCTTTTCAGTTCCCAGGATCTGAACATTTTCTCAAATAAAACTGTTATTAAATTAAAAGGTCAGTGTCTCGGGATGGGCTACTTTAAGAGAAGCTCAGGAAAGGCCAACCTTGCCTATTAGCACACGGAGTTTCCAAGCAGATCTTTAGGGATTGGCAAAGTTTGTGAAATGAAAAAAAGTAAAAAAGAGAACTGTTCAAGCCACATAAATCAGATTTGCCATGGAAATCTGCAAACCTATTTCAAGCTCAGTAAGTATGTTTCCACAGCTTTGACATACATACAACACTTTGCTTTTAAAATGTGTTAAGACAAAAGGGTATTTTCTTCACATACTTGAACCCTATACTTGAAAAAAAAACTCCTCAAAAACCACTTCATTGTCTTTCTCAATGGCAAATGTATCTTAATGTATACAAATGCTAGCATTTTCTCAATTAGTTGTAGATGACCCAACACTGACCACAGAACATGTGAAAAAAAACACCCAGTGTTTCAACTGCATGGTTATAGCAAGTTTGGCCCTAAATCCTTTCTTTTCTTTTTCTTTTTTTTTTTTTTTTAAGATTTTATTTATTTCTCAGAGAGAGAGAGCACAATCAGGCAGAATAGCAGGCAGAGGCAGAGAGAGAAGCAGGCTCCCTGTGAGCAAGGAGCCCGATGCAGAACTTGAACCCAGGGCCCTGGGATCGTGACCTGAACCGAAGGCAGCTGCTTAACCAACTGAGCCACCCAGGTGTCCCCCTAAATCCTTTCTTTAAAACTATTACTTTTTTTTAGATTTTATTTATTTGAGAAAAACAGAGAGAGAGAGCACAAAGGGAGAGGTAGAGGGAGCAGCAGACTCCCCACTGAGCAGAGAGCCCAATGTGGAACTCGATCCCAGGTCCCTAAGATCATGACCTGAGCCAAAGGCAAACACTTTATCCAACTGAGCCACCCAGGTGCCCCTTTAAAACTATTACTGAATATAATAAATATTTGTATGGTTGAAAGCAGTTCATGATTCCTAACAAATTTGTGTTTGTTTTTAGTAAACACCCTTCTAAACAAATGTTTTGGTTAGTACACTAATTCTTTACTACCTAGGAAAATCTTTTACTCCTCTTGGCCACATTCTAAATTTCTAAGAACTTAAATCCTTTAGAGATTCTAAGAATCTGAATTTCTCAGATTCAGTTCTCAGGGTTCAGGATTAAATAAGAAACTCCTACTTATTACAGAGCCTAGTATTCCTAGGAATAAAATACCATGTTCTTAATTCTCAGAGAAAGTGTAGCTAAATTCCATTTGCTTCGCCGGCCTTCTATGTTATACGACTTGTGTCCAAATTGCATTTTCAGAAACTTCTTAAACTAGGCCAAGACAAGGAAGGAAGAAGTGACAAAAGAGATTCACAATATTCAAGATAGTTCCTTGAATGGAGAACAGACCCCAAACGATGGAAGAACTTCATGAATGTCCCATCATCTATGCAAAAAAACAAAAAATTGAAACTGAAGCTATGATTCAAGATTTATACAGATTCCCTGAACCTCAGGGGACATATCAATGTCCTTTGTAACATGGACATGACTAGGACTTTCCCTTCCCTTCATTTCCCTTGCAACATCCTTACACTATAATTCCTTCCCCAATTACAGTATTTCTTAAACAATCTCCAAAAGTTACTTAATAAAAATGATGGCTTGCCTCTTAGGAAAATGTCAGGTCCTCTGGGATCTTTTTCTTTACTCCAGTTCTCTTTCCGGTTTTACCATTTGCTGATACATGTCATTCCAGACTTATAATGCTTATTATCTTCATATGCCAGTTTAAAAACACTGAAGGGAAACTACAAAGATCTGCTCTAAGAGGGACACACATGTAGGTAACTGCATAACACGAGCAGCAGATGTTACAAAAAGACTGAGGCTCTGCCAGGATTGAGACAGCTGAGCCCCAGCTTACACCAGGAGACACAGCCAAATTAAATTTTCAGCTCCATAGAAATACCCATTAATCTGATAATTTCAATAAATTCATTAATACAAAAAGAGCACTGATTGTTTTAAATAGAATAATGGGAGCGTCCATGCAATCAATGAAATACAGCACAGAGTATATTGGAACTCAATGACTCACAGCATGGGTTGCAGGATAAATCCTGTCCCCCTTCTTATCTTATAAAAGGTACGGGGTTTGACTGGGAAAAGAGTCAAAAGATAACAAGGATAAATCTCTGAGGTTAAAAAGAAACATGTAACGGTTTGCCATTACCCATTTGTGGCACCATTTACTTGGCAGACAAATAAACCTGATTTAAACACACACACACACACACACACTCAACACACAACACAGGGGAGTATACTAAGTGTGATGTTCAGTTGACAGTTACATTCATTATCACCCAAGGATAATGTATCTTAAGACTGCCTTCAAACAAATGCCGTCTGTCGAGATACCTGGCTGAGTAATTGAGGCCACCTATACGACACAGTTAATGACAGTGTTAGAATGAAAATCCATAAATGCACATTCATAACCATAAATATTGAATCAGAAGGCACAGTGGTACAGAGTGTGGCCACCTAAACATTAGCAGCATCAAGGTAATGGCTTATTTCGTTATATTACTGCTGCTCCATCGGGATTTATATACCTTTGTAAATTTCTAATTTGAACGGCACAATATGCAAATGAAGTCAACTTTATTGTTTCCTCCACAACCAGCACTCGCGGAGACCAGTTCCACGTTCCATTCTATGGGAAAACATGCATCAATACTACGCCACAGAAGCAGAAGAGCACCAGAGAAGCTCATCAGTCACATGCTACAGATTCCACATTTTTAAGTAGATAATTCATAAAACCGATATTGAGAACCAGGTACATCTAGTATTTCATGTCTCAATATCCTGAATAATAGTTGCAAGACCTCACAAAGCCTCAAGGAAAGTAAGATCTATAATTTAAATTAAAAAATAATAATTACCTCTGGATATTGCTTTTTGATGCATAGCTTAATTTTTTGTGTTTCATAAATGGATGTGTTTTGTTCACGGGGGATAAAACTATAAATTAAACAGTGTTAATTCTCCAACCCCAAATAAAGAACCAAGACCACCCAAACCTGTTTCCATTTCGTTTCGGTAGTCCTGAGCGTGGCCATACTCAAACATTTCTTGGAAAGACCCGTGAAATGCAAAGAGGACCGAGCTGGAAACGAAGGGAGTTCCCCTTTAATGTAGGCTTTGCCACAATTGCTTTTTGTGATTTTGCTCAAAATCACACTATTGCTCTAGGCCATGGATGGACAGTTCATCTGTAAACTTGAAGGCCCAAACGAGAAAAATCTCTAAAAGCCAAAAGCCCTTCCCCTGAAAACACGGGTTAAATGGGAACCTCATGGAACTGAATTCATGCTTAAGCCTCCACTTCCCCTAAAAGCCCACTAAAATGAAGGTAAAGGAATAAAAGAGTACATCACTGGCAACATACATGGTCAGTTGCTTGAAGTGACACTCCTCATTTGGAGAAACTGTCGGATACCCACCCAGAAAACTACCAAAAACAGCCTCTAGGCTTCACAGACAATGCAAAACTAAACGAGGGGAAAAGCAACGTTGTGCAGGTTATGACCGATGTTCAAAAAGGATGTACTAATTGTTTGATCTGTAGAATCCAACATCGTCGTCACATAAAATAAGTCATCAACTTTTGAGGTTGGGAAGATTTAGAACAAACATATACAATGTAAAAGCACATACAATGAAAGTAAAAAGTATAACAGCTCCTCAAAAAAGAAATTCAAGATAAGCTCCCCTTCCCCCAGCCCACCCCACCCCCACCCCACTGCCACCATCACCAGGTTTCTGCTCCTGGAACCTCCTTTCAGAAAATCTGGAACCAGGGTGCCTGGATGGCTCAGTGGGTTGAGCCTCCAATCTCTCTCTTTTTTTTTTAAGATTTTATTTATTTATTTTTTTAAGATTTTAGTTATTTATTTGACAGAGAGAGATCACAAATCGGCAGGCAAGAGAGGCAGGCAGAGAGAGAGGAGGAAGCGGGCTCCCTGCTGAGCAGAGAGCCCGATGCGGGGCTCAATCCCAGGACCCTGGGATCACGACCCCAGCCCAAGGCAGAGGCTTTAACCCACTGAGCCTCCCAGGCGCCCGGAGCCTCCAATCTTGATTTCAGTTCAGGTCATGATCTCAAGGTTGTGGAGTTAAGTCCCATGTCAGGCTTTGCACTCACAACGGAGAATCTTTCTCTCCCTCTGCCCATCCCCACAATCCCCACCACCCCGAACTCGCATGCCCTCTCTCTTCTATCTCGCTCTCAAATAAACAAATAGATCTTTATTTTAAAAAATCTGGAACCACCACTACGGACAGTATAATATTTATAAAGGAGAGATGGATGGGTATTCATTATGAACTTCCTGTACTAGCCATAGGTTTCAATGCTTAAGCTCTTCTATGGCCAACCATATGAACTTATTTTTGTTTATTTTCTTCCAAATCAAGTAACCCCTAGGAATAACACAAACTAGGGAAATCCATCAATTCACTAGATAGGAAATGCACACTGACTTAATCCTATGCTAGGCCTTGTAACAGATGAAGGTATATGGTCCCAACCATCAGAGATTATAGCCTGAGTTAGTAAAATTGTGCTCTTGAGGTTTACCAAGGTTTGCAGCAGTCATGGAGTGCTTCATGAAGGAGGTGGGACATGAGCAAGGACCTACATTAGGAATGGAAAAGAGGGGCGCCTGGGTGGCTCCGTGGGTTAAAGCCTCTGCATTCGGCTCACGTCATGATCCCAGGGTTCTGGGATCAAGCCCCGAATCAGGCTCTCTGCTCAGCAGGGAGCCTGCTTTACTCCTCTCTGTCTGCCTGCCACTCTGCGTACTTGTGATCTCTGTCAAATAAATAAATAAAATCTTAAAAAAAAAAAAAAAAGAAAGAAAGAAAGAAAAGAAACCCCCAAAAAGCATGTTTGTAGGAAGAAAAAAAATAGAAGGGTAAATTACGCCTAATCATGAGGAGGCCTGGAAACCAAGCAGAAACTGGGATACAAAATGTTTAGAAATAGGGCACCAAGAACAGTTATTACAATATGGAAATAAAGCAGGGCACCTGGATGGCTCAGTTGCTTAAGCATCTGCCTTCAGCTCAGGTCATGATCTCAGGGAATGGGTCCTAGGTGAGGCTCCCCGCACAGCAGGGAGTCTGCTTCTCCCTCTGCCCCTCCCCCTCCACTCATGTTCTGTCTCTTTCTCTTTCTGTCTCTCTCTCAAATAAATAAAATCTTTAAAAAAACATACAGAAATAATGCAACCAAACAGGGTGTTATAGGAAATTTATTCTGGCACAGGTCTGCAGATAAACAGGATGGGGAAAGCATATGGCAATGAATGAGAGGTTCTGAAAGTGTAGCCTCATCCCCCTAGGCTGACCTCTCTCCCTTCCCATGGAGCTGCAGCACCAGGAACTTCAGCCCCAGCCCAGACCCATAAATCAAATATGGGGGGGAGGGGGCAGCACTCCATGTGTTAACAAGCCCTCCAGGCAATCCTGATGGTCGCTCAAATTTGAGATAGTGGCATGGGGTGATGAACAACCGACCTGAGCTTAGGATACTGGCAGTAAAGACATCGTGGAAGATACAAGAGCTTCCGTGGAGAAACTGATCCTCCATGACTGACAGAAGGAGAAAGAAGTCAAAGGTGCACCCAGATGCCAAGAAATTAATACCCATGATGGTCAATTAAGAAGGAGAGGCTGTTTGGGCAACAAGGATAATGAGTTCCATTCCAGACATAGTCAATTGAAAGTAATGGTAGAATCACCACATGGAATTGTAGGCAATTAGATATTTGAACCTGAAATTCAGATTTGATTTGCGACTTGGCAGGAAATACTGACTTGGGAATGACTATTACAGAGCTGAGCTTAGTGAATTCTGGAAAAGAAAAAATGCATGAAGGGAAAAAAGTATAAGGATTAGGCCTTAAAAATACATCAGAAGAAGGAGGGGAGTGAAAGAACAAACACCATTAGAAGCAAAGAAGAAATGGAATGGAAAGGAAGAAATGAACCAAGATACCATGTGCACAAATGATAAAGAGATTTCATCTCCTGCGCCAATTCCAATCAACTGGCAGTAGCTGCTTGGGGTGCTGGTGTGGAAGGACTCCACGGCCAATTCCAGGTTCCGTGAATTACAGCCTCCGCTGGGCACTGGAGAAGATCTAGCAGCACAGCTAACAACTACCTATTATCCCATGGAGTGCATGGAAATCGGATAGTGTGGGCATCAGGAGTCAGTGGGAAGAGCAATGGAGGGCAGCAGTGATAGGCCTCTCCAACAAATTTAGAAATAAAACGAGAACCAGGTGGAAAATTTATAAATAAAAGATGATTTTCACAAAAAGTGCCAATCTGTGCATGCTTTAAGGGCGGCCATAATGAATAATCTACAACAAAACTGTAAGAGGCTGATGAATGCTAGTTGTTGTTTCTGGAGAGTAGTTGTGGAGAACACAACGTATACATTACTTGTTAGGATACGGTAGTTTAAGGTACAGGAATGAAGCCCAACTAAAATTTATATATTATATTCCAGTCCACTTTCCTCATTACCACCCTGTTGCAAAGTTCACAGTGCAATTTTTAAAGTATATTTTGTAACAGTGAGATGGAGTGGACAAGCCCACTTCATGTGCTAAAAAGCTTTAACCAAGACTAATGTCCTTCCCTAAATAATTTGCTTTGGTAAATATAAAGTCAAATACCACTCCAACACTTAGACTTATAAATCAATCCTCCCTCTTCCTATTGTTATGAACTAGTGTGTGCTTTTTAGCAAGAAAAATTGTATTTTATCCAAAAATCCATTAATCACTAATAAAATAAGTGATTAAGTAACAAATAAACAAAATAATAGGATATTTAGTTCTTTAATTTCTGACCAACATTATTTTCTCAGGGAGTCTTTAAATTATCTTTGTATGTAATCAAAGCCCAAGAAAAGAAGACTCGAAAGCCTGAAAATAAAAGCTACCCTCTAATCCACCTAACTGTCCACAGCTCTGGGAAATCAACGGACCCCAATCTCAAGACTTTTCTTCCCTCGAATGAAAATAAAATGTCTGGCCTAATTATGGCCCTTTTGAGAAGGAAGAAAACTACAGAGTCCTGTGTTAGATACTGACCCACTACTAGCCAGTAGAAATAGTAAGGGACCACAGACAGACTTCTGGGTTCCACTGCCTGCATTTACAGCCCATCAAGTGGAAGGTGCCAAAAGGGCCTATTTAACACCCGAGCTAACCACTTCAGAACAATGGCCTCTCCTGGGAAGTTTTTAAAAAAGCAATTCAGATTTAACAACCATGCTTAATTCATATTTTATTTATGGTACTTCAAATATATTAAAACTGTGAGAAAGCAGAATACACATCAGTATTATATTTTTCATTAAGCTGTAGTGCAATAGCCTGAGCTTTGTTTTTTTTTTATTTAATTCATACTGTGATAATTAGATCAGCCTCTTTTTTGAAGAAAAAAATGTATCGATAGCCGTGTTATTTTGTTCTTCATCTAAAGTAACAAATCTCTACTTACTGTAAAGAAAACAGAATTTCAATGTAGTCATCATCTCTAGTAAAGGAAAAATGCGGAAGCTGTGAATCAGCTGATCACAGCTGCTTATTATACCGTCTTTAAGACACGAGACTTCGGGGATGCCTGGGTGGCTCAGTCGGTTAAGCCTCCAGCTCTTGATTTTGGCTCAGGTCATGATCTCAGGGAAGTGGGATGGAGCCCCGTGTTGGGCTCCACACTGGGTAGGGGCCTACTTAAGATTCTCTCCCTTTCTTCCTCTCTCTCCCTCTCCAAAAAAAAAGGGGGGAGGGATTTCAATACCAAAGGTCTTGTTCTGTCTTTAAATCCAAGAATGTATTTAACCTTTTTCTCTAGGAGTAAAATAAATCACCCATAGTAAAGTTAGGCTGAGCAGAAGATAATAGTAAAACATTTATTGTGATTATGTATTTATCATGATTATATATTCCTAACAATCCACAAATTTCCTCAATATCAGTGTTATACAGAGAAAGACAGTAAAACACTTTTCTCATTCAGTAACATTTCACTTTTATAACTTACACTGTGCGCTATGTAGGTTTCAGGATGTAAACTTTTAGAATACCCAGGGCTGTCCAAGGTAGTAATGAAAACAGATGCTTTCTTTGAGACCAGTGGTTTTCACCCTTACCAGATACAATGCTGCTTTCTTTCAGCAAACATTTTGTAATATGCCCTTTACTACCCTGAAAACAAACAATAATTTGACACAAAAAAATTTTTTTTTGATGTTCAACTCTTTAATACACTTCTTGATTTTCTGTGTACTTTTTCTATCAATTATTGAGAAAGAAGTGTTTAAATATGACTATAATTGTAGGTTTGTCTATTTGACACAAAAATTTTTAATCACTGTAACACCCTAAGTGTTCTATTAGAAAAAAAAGAAGAAAAAAGAAACTAATGTGTAATAAAATAATGGCTTTTCACTATATAAATGCTCAAACCTAACCACACTAGAAGATGTATCAGCCTGAATCTTGAGTTTATATATTAAGTCACCACAAAGGCAACAGCTTTCACTATTGCTACCCAGCAGCTACATTCTCAGAAAATTCAGTATATCTTAAAACCATGCAGAACAGACAGTCAGCTTATATATTAAGCTCTGGGCTGAGTAAGCAGGTTTTCAACTGCATGAATTTCTGCTGGGACATTCAGAAAATTGAGCCATAGGACAATTCTTCAAGGGACAGAACTCTCTCAGGCACTGCAGGACCTCTAGATCCCTGCCCATACCACTCAACACCAGGAGCTCCCCGAAGAATTTCTAAAATACCCACCTGGGAGTCCTGTGAATTGTGTAAGACTGATGACTCACAGACCTGTACCCCTGAAGCAAGTAATACATTATATGTTAACAAAAATAAAATTTAAAAAAGATCTAGAACATTCCATTGTCTCAGAAAACTCTCCTGGGCTCCTTTCCAATCAGTTCTTATTTTGCCTCCCCCATCCCCCACTCCCAAGAGCAACACCCACTGTTGTCTTTTATTTTCATAGAAAAGTTGTTTTGCCTATTCATGTACTTCATATAAATGGCATCACACAGTAAAAAATAAAATAAAATAAATAAAGTGCCCATCTGGAAGCAGTGCTGCCCCACCACTGAGCATCATTGTTTGAGACTGAGCTAGAATATTCACTCTGGTACAAGAAAAACATGGGAAACCTAGCTACTTTGTGGTGTGTATGACCACCACTGATAGTCACAAATAATGCACTGATAGTAATATGAAGTTTCCAAACACAGATAAAAATTTGCAGGGGGCTGCAAAAATTTTTTTAATGCTTTGCTCCAAGGTGCACAAGCATTAGTACCTTCCTCTCTCTTCATACTCACTAAAATCACATTTGCCCAGTCCCATTCTTACACAACGCCTTGATTTTACTTAATGTATCCCAAACCACTTTCTGTCAATCATTGACTTGTCTAATTTTTTTCTCCCGATGCCTCAAGATAGGTCCTCAAAGGATGAGGGCTCCATCAGGAATTCAATGGAAATGGAAAGGCGGGTATAAATGGCAGCCGAGAGACTCCAGCTCATTTGTTAGACCTCAAGAACACACAGATACAAAATGATACCCATCTACCCACCAACTGTTCTAATGTTCTCATTATTAAAAACTCACAGACATTTTCAGGTTAATGTCTTTAAGAGAACAACTTCCCCAAACATAGCACGCTTCCCATCCATAGTGTCCGCATCTGATGATGATTCTTGGCCAACTAAAACTCTATGTTTCATACATGACAATATAAGTTGGCCAATTAAAACTCTATGTTTCATACATGACAATATCAGAATTAATACCAAACAAAGTTCAATAGGCCATATCATTTTTGTATTCCAGGAAAATGAGAAAAGGATTTAAAGTTACTCACTCTAAACTGACTAATAATAATTCACAGAGAGACTTTCTTGAAATTAAGGAAATGAAGGTTTAGTAAGGAATAATTTCTCTATAAATACCAAAAATAAATTGGCTTTCACTACAGCATATAATAGAAAACTGTCTAGCATAAATTATAGGAAGGCAGCAAGAATGAGTACAATCCAAATATGTAAGATACTTTAAGAAAAATGTATTTATGTCATTTTTAAGTACCTTTAGCAATTGGACCCAATCTTTTAAAACATGTTATCAGGTAAAGGTCCCTAGAACTGTTCTAACAAAACCAATAATTAGAATACCAACTTACTGTCTGTAAATAGCAATTTCTAATGTACATGACAATTTCATAAAATAATTTGCTAAGTAATTTGAGAATTTCCCACAAGGAATTTTCTTACCAAACCCTCCCTCTCTTCCAGCCCATCCCCCACCCTGCTACGCTAAGTAAACATAAAGCTTCTCTAATTTCGTGACAAGTTGTCATTTAAATGAATCCAAATTAATTTTACTGCATCTTTTAACATTTTTAAGTGGCTTTAATATATTTTATCCGTAATACAGTTTATAAAGGATTTAACAGTAAAAAATAAGATATATATGTAATATAAAAATATCTTTAATAGTATAAAATGTTCAGATTTAAATTTATATGCATCTGAAGCATGACTATGAAATAATGAAAATAGTATAAAAAGTCACACATGAAAGATCTCCATTTCGCAATCACAACTATTGTGCTTGTGTGTGTGTGTGTGTACATCATAGGATTGTAAAACAGAGAAACACATCTTATTTCATTTCTCTGAAATGGAAAAACAGAGCTCAATGAGAAGCACAGCAAAAGTATTTAAAGAACCAGGTTTAAAGACATCTGTGTTCTGTTCCTGACTTTATCCTCTGTGACTTACATTCTTATCTATAAATTTCCAATGAGGTTTCTCTTCAAAACGAAATGAAATAAACTGAGAAGGTATTTTAAGGACAATGATGAACATCATTACAAATCAGAATGAAACTCTGTTCAACTGAAGAGCCACCAGCATTGGATTTTTAAAATCCTGACTACTGTATAATATTTCATTGAGCCAACACTGTATATTTCCCAAGAGATCACAAATTTTTCATCATACAGAAAAGATCACGTAATTAAAAAAAAAAGAAAGAAAGAAAGAAACTGAAGGGTGCTGGAACGGCACTGGGGGGGGGGACTGTAAAATGGCTGATGGGATTAAGGAGGGCACTTGAGATAAGCGCCAGGTGTTGTATTCAGTGACAAACCCCTAAACTGTACACCTGAAACTAATATCACACTGCATTAACTGGAATTTAAACAAAAACCTGAAAAAGGAAAAAATTGTGCTGTGCCTCTCATGAGAATTCAGGATCTGGCCTAAAGTTGAGGCCCAATTACATAAGTATTTTAGCTTTTGATCTCCAAGGTTCATGTATTTATTGTAAATGAATTTGATCTGACAGTAACAAGAATGAATTTTAATCTCTTTTATTGTCTTTGAATACTGCTAAAATCATGGATTATGATGGATGATCAGGAGACTGAAGGGTAAAGTAAAACTGATGTTGAGCAAGCCTTGCCTAAAAATTCATTTTCATGGCCCATTTAAATACTGTTAGAAACAGGAAGGTCAGTAGCAAAGAGAAAGATTTAGACAACAAGGAAGAGCAACCTGTATTTTACATATAAAGCAATAAGAAATGGGAAGCAAGCTCAATACCCAAAAACGGGGAAATGGTCCAACAGTAATACAGAAGAGCCATATTATGAAATTTGGTGCTAATATTAACATGCTTTGTTAAAGAATATTAATCCATGAAAAGAGTCTCACAATTAAGCAAAAAGGACAAGATACTAAACTGATCACATTGTTTAGTCACATTATTTGATCATGTTGTTTTGTACACTGTATGTCCAGTACTGAAAAAGCATAAGGAAACCATCACAAAGAAATACATATAAATATATAGTCTCGAATGATATATATAAAGTGATAATAATGATATCTTTGAATTTGAGAGGAATGGAGGAATCATTTTTCTCATTCTTTATACTTAATTGGACTTTTTTACAAAATGCATTTTTACTTTCCTAATTTCATTTAAGAAATTATTTTTAAAAACTTGAACAGACAATTCCAGTTTTCAAATGTACAAAATATATCAGGTTAGCAGAACAGACACTCAAATCTCACTAATACCAAAAAGGAGTCAGCTGGGATTAAAGAGTCTGAAATTGAGCACCACAACATCTGAGAAAAGAAAATTGGTTTTTGTTTTTCCCTTTTACCCCACAGCCATCCTGCCTACACTTCATTATAATAGACTATGTATTCTTTTTTTTTTAAGATTTTTTTTTAATTTATTTATTTGACAGAGTGAGATCACAAGTAGGCAGAGACGCAGACAGAGAGAGAGAGGAGGAAGCAGGCTCCCAGCTGAGCAGACAGCCCAATGTGGGACTGGGTCCCAGCACCCTGAGATCATGACCTGAGCCAAAGGCAGAGGCTTAACCCACTGAGCCACCCAGGCGCCCTAGACTATGTATTCTTAAAAGGCAAATCACTCAAAGAAAGTACGATTATAACCATTACTGTAATGTCTGGGGGAGCGGAAGTTATAGCCTGGTTCCTAACTGTGCTACCTACAAGCACACCACACAAGGGCTATTTGCTGAAGAGTTCTTCTGTATTGAAAACTATGAGATCCAAAGTGTCAGAAAAAGAATATTTGATAGCCATATTAAATACAGGAAGAAAATGGGGGAGAGGGAGCCTCAGAGAGCCAAAATATTCTCTTCACACTTCATTGTTTCAAGTAGCATTTAATTTTTTGTCTTCCATTTAGATTTTTCCAATTGATACCACCAATGGTCCTAGTATGATGAATGATAACATGTTATCAAGGACAGCTGATGAAAAATTCTTGGTCACTGACTTAAGCAATCAACTGAGGTTAAGCTAAGTCAGATAAAAGGAATGAAAGATAACCACTGATACAATTTTCTACATCATGCAACAAATAACCCACAACATAATGATAGTAAAGCTCTATGGAGATCCATTTCCTACACGCCGCAGTCGCTGCTACAGAGTCACTACATTTGAAGATGTTCTAGAAAATCACTCGATAAATTGTCCATTTTGGCTGTGAGACAGACAGAGAGTCCTATTTATTTTATTCCACAGAGGCATAGGCTAAAAGAAAATATAACTTTGACTATAAATTTACACTATTATATCTATCATTATATTCTCTGCTGCCACTAGCAAAATAAAACATTTAATGTTCTTTGCTTGCTGATTAGATTTATACTTAGTAGGAAATACATATCAGAATTTAGCCTTGCTTCCTTAAAATGGAATCTGACAACTTCTCGCTGGGGTTTCGTGGCCTGAAGTGTCTCTGGTAAAAGCTATTATTCAATGTACCAAACTCTCATTTTTAGAAAAGTTGCTTAGTACATGTACACATTACAATCACTGGCTAAGACAAAAAGGTTTTAAATATCTATTTGTAGGAACTATATCTCAATAACAAATATCAAAACCATCGCTTTTTGCAAAGCTTTCAAGACAGAGTAGCAATGATAAATGACAGGTCACTGTAACAGATACTATAGCTTTATCATGAATTCACTCTTCATCTTCTTTATTTGGGCTTAAAGGAAAATCAAACTAAATTATTCATTCCTCACAGTAGCAGAGGAATCCTCAGATAATGTTTATGCAGTTTGAATGTAAACTGAAAATATCAAGTCTTTTAAACTTTTCACCCATACTACTAAATCAGGAATAACTAAAATCCAAACAGGAATTCAGACATGTGACAAAGTGAAGTCTTTGTAACCAAAATGCCCCAACATTACTCAGCTCTATTCGGAGAAGAACCTGTGCCTCAGGGATGCCCAAATTCTCAGCACTTACAATCCTGGCTACATCCTTTTCCAGTCTCACCTGGAAATCCAAAGAAAATTATGAACTTCAACTAACACACCACAGGGTGCCACGAGGGGCAATTTCTGGTTGGGCATGTATGTGGCTGATCAGAGTAAAGACTACATTTTCCAGCCTCGCTCACGGCTGTGTAGCCTCGTGGCTAATAGTATGTACGTGGACATGGCGTGTAAAGCTTCTCATTCCCCACAGCAGAGGCTGGAGGACAGCTGGGACCATTTTGGATCATACCGATAACAGAAACACTCTAGAGATGCAACGCGGTAATACAGAAGGAACTTGAGTCCCAACACAAAGGAATCTTCAAATTACCCAAAGTATTATGTGAGAGAAAAATAAAACTCTAATTTTGTAAGCCATTGTTACTTAGGGTCTCCATTAGACAGTGGAACCTATCTTCTACCTTATGTATTCTCATAACACAGCAAAAATTCAAAGTTCTAATCTACCCTTTCTCAGACCTAGAAGAATCAAACACAGTCTCAAAAACAGGCACACTTGAGATGGGAATGGGAAGAGAAGGGAAGGAGAGGGGGGAGTGGGGAAGAGAAGAAAAGCTTCAACACCTGTTCTGCTGGGCATCGTAGAAAACAGCTAGACGGGGAGCCTGGGTGGCTCAGTGGGTTGAGCCGCTGCCTTCAGCTCAGGTCATGATCTCAGGATCCTGGGATTGAGCCCTGCATCAGGCTCTCTGTTCAGTGGGGAGCCTGCTTCCCCCTCTCTCTCTCTCTGCCTGCCTCTCTGCCTACTTGTGATCTCTCTCTCTCTCTCTCTCCATCAAATAAATAAATAAAATCTTAAAAAAAAGAAAAAAGAAGAAGAAAAGAAAAGAGCTGGAAGTCTTGAGGGCAGAAGCCTAGGCTTTGTCCTAGGAAAATCTCCCCATCCAGATGTTTGTAAGAAGAGGAAACTGGAAAACAACCCAGGTGTTCTGTCCATTCCAGGGTCAGTCATTTAAGCAAGATATTCAATCTCTTTAGAAGAGCCTCCGTTTCATACTTCTAGAATGAGTATGAAATTAGATGGATTAGATCATTTCTAACGTTCCTTTCACTTAATCTAATTCTGAACCTATGCTTCTCTACCCATGATACCACAGCAGAGCTGCTGAGAAAGTCAGCTCTGGAATCTGACTGCGCAGAACTAGAACCACCCGCCTCTACCATTTGTCTTACGTCTTTAGCTTCCCTGTGACACAGTTTCCTCGCCTGTAAAGATAAGTATCACAAAAGTAACCACATCACAGGATTTTTGTGGGAATTATATCTCCTCCTAATGTATTATCAGTACCTCATCAGATTACATTTTATCTCTCATAAGCCTACTTTACCTAAAGACATGTACATTGTAGTCCTCAAATTCAAGTAACCGGCAATTTACAGATTACTCAGGGAAATGACCAATTACTTTTTCTACCCTGGCATTTCTTCAAGGCTCCATCTTGCCATCTGCCTCCTGTTCCAGAGGAGTCTAACATACCGCCTGTCCACTAATCATCCACTAACTTTCCACCACCTTCCTGGAAAGTTAAACCTTTCTGAAAAAAATGTTGTGGCTACCCGAAGTTTGTTGAGTATCTACTTGAAGAAATGCTCTCAAATATTTTCCTTCTCTCTTCTGAAGCAGCACTCCACATAGCAGCAAGGGTCCAAAACAAATCTTCCTAAGTCCTCCTATTTTATAGATTTTTTTTTTTTTTTTGCAAATTTACCAAGCAGCATTTGAAATAAAAGGATTGATTATGTCGCAAGTTCACTTTCCCCATCGCCGCTCCCCCCGATCATACACAAAAAACTCAAACGTGATCACTCTATCCTAGGTGTGCCATCTAGGAACCCCACTTGCACTAATCTGTGTTGGCTGCTAACTTTCAGGAATTCCTAAAGCCGAAAACAAACAACTGCACCACTTCAATGCTCCCTTTGATACGCTAACAGTTCCTAAGAGGACTTCAACTATCAGCTACAAAATAAACATCCGTTTAGGTCTAAAACAGTCTGCGTGGGCCTAAGTTAGGTAAAATATTAATACATTAAAGCTGCTGGTAATGTTTTTTAGCATTAATGTTAAAATTCTATAAGAAAATAATTATTTTAAGCATGCAGTGACTGATTTGTTGCATTCTTAAGAAATGCAAATTATATCCAGAGGCCCTTTTTTTTTCCCAGTACAACATGTCCAATTTCATAAAAGATGTAAATGGAGAACCATAATCCACTTAAACATATTCAATTAACAGAAAGCTTTGTTGAAACACATCTATTTTTTCCCCTTTTTAAAGAGCAATACTTAATACTTTGACAATCCCAAAAATGCTTCCCTTACATTGCACTTATATTTCTGCATTTCCCTAGGATTCTTTCAAATGGTGGAGCACCTATGATTACTGTTTTGAAACCTCTTTCCCACACGGGACAGACAAACACCAAGAGAACGCCCTCTGAGGGAGCCTTAAATGACTTGCTGCCTCCTGACAGCCATCCTTACCCGCAGAAACAAGTAGGGATCTTGGCATCCTTACTGGGTGATACTCATCATTACAATCAACTCTGCAGTAACAGAGGGACCAAGTAGGGCCAGTATACTGCAGAAGTCATTCCAAGCTGGCTCTCGTCTGTGCCAATGTGTGCACAGTTCCACAAAGTCACTCCCAGGTGCAGAAACTAGGGAGACGTTTCCCTTTCCTTCCCAAAGCTCTTCTTCCTGCTATACATTCCACCAGCCAAATGCTTCGCTCAGAGCTTCTAGAAACACAAGTCCTCTTAATAATAGAATCTTGAGAAACTCCTTTGTAATTTTTTAAAGAATCTGTAATATATGCTATTTGATAAAGCAATTTTAAGTTTAAAACATTTCATTTATTTATTTCAAGAAGGTTCCACTCCTGGCATAGAGCCCAACACATGTCCTGAACTCATGACCCTGAGACCGAAGACAAGAGCTGAGATCCCGAGTCGGACACTTAACCTACTGAGCCACCCAGGTGCCCCTAAAACATTTGATTTTAAATTACTAATTTCTGAGATCATGACAAAGTTTATCAATAATCTTTCTATAGTGCTTATAGTATATCACAGAATTCAACTTGTTCCAGTCTTTAGGAAAAAAAATAAAATAAAATAAAAGACTATATATTTGGGGACCAATAATATTTTTAAGTATAGTATCAAAAACAGACCAAAAAAATGCTTCCATGACCTAATGATCAAAAATCTTACATTTTGCATTAAGTTGTTAAAAGTGGTTAAAGTAAATTAGTGGTTTAATTTTAGACCCTTTGTGTTGTATTTCTAAATGATAAGAGAGATTTCAGGGTGATATCTGTAAATGCAAATAAACTTAAGGGAGGATAGCTTTTATTCCCAATAAATTAAAAGAAAAACTGAATGTAATAATCACCATATTTTTCTCTCTTTAACTTTAGTATTAAAATAATAGACACACCTCATATATGAGAATTTGTATCAAATGACTACAGCTTACAGATCTAGCAATAAGCATCCTGAAGCTAATTTTCAAAACTATCATCATTTTGATGATGTTCATTAACCTGCTTTTCATCTCCAGTGTCCCATATGTTTCTAGACTTTAACCAATAATCCATTATGGGCATAAATCAAATACTACGTGTCCATGAATAAAAATTTTAAATACTTAAACATCTACTCGCCAAGACAGGTGGGAGTATGTGTAATAAAGCAACTGTGTGATAAAGCAAACAAGGAACTGAAGCTGATTTGCCTGATCTCCACTAACAATCACAAAACTCATTAGACAGGCAAAGAAAATATTTAAATAACTGTTTTACTGGTTGATTTGTTCACAGAAATTGAAATATCCTCCATTAGGGCTTTTAACAGCAATGTGTTCTCCGGAACAGTCATTCAAGTCCCCAGTTGGGAAACAGTGTTGTAGAATGGTACAAAATCCTAACATAAGCGGACATGGATTCCTTCAAACTTTCCCTGTAACTGTATAAATGCTTGTGTTGTAGTGCTCCAGAAATGTCCGAATGGGAAACAAATAGCAAAATAAAAATTAATGGGGGCACAGGGTAGGTACACACACACACAAAAGTCTTTTATAAAAACTAAAAGAAAAAAAAATGTACTCTCTTTGTGCCAAATTTCAAGATTTGTCCTTGGATAATCAGGACTTAATGGCATTCTCCAGCCCTATAGTAAGCAAAAGTCTGTTATAAAAACTCAGGCCAAAAGCTGTTACAAAGCGCTATAGACAAGTAACCAATTGAAGGCTGGGAAGAGTCCAGGGAGAGAACGTGTGTGGCGGAAGAGAAGTCTGGCAGATATTTCTGCGGGGCCGACCTAGGGAAGGAAGCACGCGCAGGTGTGCAAGCCCCTTCCATGGGAGGGGCAGGAGGCTGAGGAGGAGGGCTCTGCCAGTGAGCCCCACCATGCCACACCTGGGACCCCATGAAGCTGGCCAGGGCCAAGCAGAGCCACAAACTTGTTGCGTCTTGGAGGGCGGCAGTCCCGGTGAGCTGTGAATGTGCTAAGGGGGCTTTTCCCCTCTACCTGAAGCTCTTCCTGACACACCATCCAAGTTACTTCCTATCTCTGAAGCTACCCCTAAGTCACGCCAACGAGGGGCCCTAACCCGGGCCTTAACTGTTAAGAAGAAACAGCCTACTTATTCACCACCTAAGGGAAGAAATAAAATGTTTTTGAGTGGTTATCTCCTATTTAACTAACAAAAGAACAGGGAGAATTAGACTTCATGTAAGTACAGGAGCAACTATAATACACTCAAGCTGTCGGGTCTGACAGCTGATGAAGAGGTTCAGACTTTCCAGGTGGCAAGCGACAAAGAAGCCTTTTCAGGCTTCCCTAATGCGCGGCAGAGCAATGCCATGTCAATGCTCTTTACCTTTGCGCCCCCCCCCGGGTCCTTCCTGTCTGTGCCCTACGCACCAGTCATGACTGATGGGGACCCGAAACACTCTCGCACGGTCAGTCACCCTTATTAAAACAAACTGCCCAAAAGGAGCTGAAATACAGAAGACTAATGCTTCTTAATGAAGAAAACACCAAACCCCAGTACAATCGTTTTACCTTTTGGGGTCAGGAGGACAGAGAATGGACTAGAATCTGAGAAACAAATAATTTACAAGTATAGGTTCTGTTTTGAATTAAAAAGAACATTAATGTTTACCCTCAAGAATGTGACAACATAGGGATGCCTTAGTTATTCTTTTTTATGAAGCTTTAATCGTTAGCATATATTTTTGGTCTTGCAGTTAATTTTTTCAACCTTTATTAAGTACCTAATATGTGCCAAGACCTACAGGTAACACAACGTATAGTGGCGCGAAGGACAGTGTGGTCTGATACAGGTCTTCTCCTAGGGATTCCGAGGTTTTCATAAACTTGGATAGAAAAAAAATGCATCTTTATTTTCAGTAACCTCTAAAATAAACATGAGCATTTCCTTGGATTATGAATGACAGCCTAAAATCAAGTAGTATTAGAGCGAGTATCTGTGATTTTTTTCACCAGAAGAAATCATAGTTTCTTAATATATTGTAATAGTTCCAAACATCTCAAAATATCATTCACACTCATCACTACTTTGAAGTAACAATAGAAGACCAGACCCTTTCATTTAGTGTGCTTATAATCAGTAACCGTATTTCTTTATTACAAAATTGGGTCCTTTAGTATCTTGAAAATGTTATTTTAGTTGGTCTCATTTGTAATGCTACATATTCTATGTATTTATAAAAACAGTATTCTGAGAATGACTCCATATACTTCACCAGATACCAAAGGAGACCATGACACAGAACAGTGAAGACCTTCTCTTGCAGAAGAATGCACAAAGTTTGTAGTCAAGGCCCAAGCTTAAATCCAGATGTAACTGCCTGTGGCCTAAGCAAAGCATCTAACCTCCTAGGGCCTCAGCTCCTTCATTTGCAAATATTTCTCAGAGTCGATGGACAGCGATAATGTATGAAAGACAATGAATCAAATTTTAGATGATGCCAAATTATGGTAAAGATACCAAAGTTAATAGCCTATATCGGTCAACATGACTTCTCTAGAAGATGTAACCAAAAAAAGTTTCATAGTAAAGACAAAGGTAAAAGAGGATATTTCACAGTTTTATAATCCTAATTCTATAAACTATCTTGTCCTCGGGTTCTTTTAAAAAGATAATCCAGGAAAATCAGAATGAAAAGATAGGAACCAAACTTAGAGCCACGGCTCATTATTTTACGTAATCATCTAAATTCTTGGCACTTAAGAAAAGATATCTTACCTGAGTTGAATAACAAGGGAAATATTAAGTTATGTTCAAGATGCAAATGCGGTTTATCCTCAAGCAAAAATCAGTCTCATCACTTAATCCTTACCACAGAGTAGAGCACATTTATAAATTATGTTGGAATACTTTTCTGTTCAAATATGATTCATACATTTTAACAATCATAGATCTAATGACAGGTGGAAAAAACCACCTATGATGTCTGAATATAAAATAGTAAGCAAACTGGCTAAATTATGGAAATATTATCTCAACTAATGCAAGCCCAAAAAAGAAATCTTTAATCTGTAGAGACTGGAGGTTAAAACGAAAAGAAGAAAGATGTAGATAATCCAAAAAGTCAAACACAGTTGCTTTAGTTTGGGATCCAATAAGAGACACTCAGAATCAATTAAACAGCCATAAGCTGTGGGTATAAATTCAGGAGGAAAAAAAAAAATGCAATTTGTAACCACCAGTATTCTAACACTTCGCTGGGAAAATAATAAATACACAGACCTTTAAATGACCACAAGGCAACAATAATTTTAATCCATCACTGAGAACAACATAAAACAATAAAATAACTATGCGAAACTGAGTGTGGTAAGATCATCCACAGGGACGATCTAGGAAGGCTTCTTGGAAAAGGCAGGATTTTACTGATTTTAAAGATGAATAGGGCCTAATGGGGAGAGGATGACAAGGAAGGTACGGGTAAAGAGGCAGGAGGGGCACAGGGATCGGAAGGGCCGGTTCAGAAAGGAGAAAGAGGTTGGGGCGCCTGGTGTCTCAGACGTTGAGAACGCTGAGCATTCTCTTGTTTCGGTTCAGGTCATGATGTTAGGTCATGATCTCGGGGTTCTGAGATCGAGCCCCGCAACAGGCTGTGTGCTCAGCCAGGAGTTGGCCTGTGGTTCTCTCCCTCCTTCTGCCTCTGCCCCTCTCCCTGGCTAATGTGTGTGTGCCCACTCTCTCTCTCATATAACCTAAAAAAAAAAAAAAAAAAAAAAATTTTAAAGTAACAAGAGATCTCCTTTCTGAATTAAATCAACAAAATACCTACTCATATATCATTGGGAATTTACTACCAAAGGGTAAGCGTAAGAACTGTCCCCCTAAAAATAATTTAAAACCTCTCAGACACGATAATGATGAAGTATGTAGGAAACAGCAACAATATAAAAACATATGTGCAAATACTCCCCAAGCAAGCCTCGAAATACACAGAAATTCACAAATCGAGAGAGGGTTTCAGATTTCTTAAGGCAAGGAAACAGGGTAAGGACATTTTGTAAGTTTCTGCCAAGAAAGTGAAAATTTTTAAAAATATGTATTTGCTCTAAAGCCATACAGAATGTGTTAATTTAAAGTACTGGACACCTGGTATTTCAGCAAAATTTGTAAATTTTATAACTTTTAATTTTGATGTCATTTCAAACTTGCAGAAAAATTGCAAGACTACAAAAAATCTACATGGACCCTTCACCTAGATTTCCCAATTAACATTTACTCTCTACACACACACACACACACACACACACAAACACGCTTCTGAAATACATGACAGTAAGTTGCAGACATGATGGCCTTCACCCTAAATATTCCAGTGATTTCTGAAACACAAGGACAATCTGTTTCATAACTACAGTTCAATGATCCAAATTAAGAAGTTAACAGTCATACAATACTAAATCTTATTTCAGTTGCGAGCTGTCCACACATGTCCAAAAAAAGTCTGATTCAGATCCAATCCTGGATCACACATTTAGCGACATACTTCAGACACATGATTTTTATTAATTTTTTAAAGATTAATTTAAACTTAGTATATCTAGAGGAAATAGTGCCCAGTAATCTTAGCCGATGTAATTTTTAGTTCTATTTACATGCACTTTTATGGTGGCCTTACATGTTTAAAAAATAAAAGAAAGACAGAGGCTCACTTACACTATTTAAGTGTATTAAGCACAGTAAATGCTTTCTCACCAATAATGGGGCTCACAAGACTAAGCTATACTCTGGTTGGCTTTGTTTATTCCCATTTCCCATTTCACCATCAGCATCCTAAGAGCAAAAGCCTCACACTCCTCTTTGTATTCCCCATAATGTATACTGAACTTTGCTGCCTGGAAGATGTTTCAACAGGACAGGCAGAGAGACCAGGACTATCTTTTCAGGTTAAACTCTCCATTAGGTTTCTCCATGAAAGAAAACCACAGTGCACATTAAAATGATCAGAGAATGACTGTCTAAAAGTGAAACAATACCCTTAACTGCAGCGTTAATTATTTAGGACAAAAAAAAAAAAAAAAAACAACCATCCCACATTTCACACCTCGGCTATTAACCTCAGGACTGTGAGGCCTGGGTCCAGGTCCCTTCCAGGAGCTCGTACGCTGCTGCCGTATTAGTGACAGCTTCTGACTGTTGTTGTGAGCCGGGTGGCAGTCACAACAGAGTTCATGACACTGTTTGTGTAGGATCGAGGGAGCAGTGGCATCGAAACACGCAGAACAAGTGTCGGCAGCTCGAGAGAAAACGGCCGAGTCCAAAGAAAAGCGCTCTTGTTAAGAAATGCAACATCTTAATGGCACAGAGGGTGAGGGCCAGCGGAAATACACTGGCAAGAACAACTCAGAGTCACAGAGCGAGTCACACCTGGACTCAACACGTTTCAAAAGGTTCTGTGCTCATGAGCAACTCATTTCACTTCAATTTTCCTTTTTAACCCATGTTCTTCCAATAAACAGAAACCGAACATCCTAATGGAGAAGAAAGCATGTTACGGGGTTAATTGTCAAATTTCTTTCCTGGTGGAACATAAAATAATGGTGCATCATCCAACTAACGGGATCCTTCAGTTTCTTCGATTCAAGAAATCACAGGACTGCAAGCACAGTGGAGAAGGCTAGGCTATGTTCTTGAAGATCTCCTTCAGAAACAGACCACGGCCAAGCTGGAAACCCTAACGACAGTGCACCTGCCAGCTTACAACGTCTCAGGAACTGACGAGGCTCCGGCAGGCCAGCAGAGCTCTGCAAAATTCAAGCAGCCACTTCCTGAGGCTGCATTTCAGGAGGCAGCAGTATCCCTAACCCGATGATAATACACTTCCAGCTCATAACAGGGCCAGCAAAGCCCCCAGGGTGGCAGGGGGTGGCGGACCACACACATGACACACATACCCTTGAGAAACCAAAACACAGATGGTATGTTAAACTGAGATCCACCAACCTTGACAGTATCCTTCTAATGACTATTGTTCCCTAATTCTCTAGAGTGACTTTTTTAAACCTAAAAGATGTCAACAGCACTTCTGTTATTGTTGGCCAAGTTACTCTGAGCATCATATCCAAATAATAAAATACAAATATTTTTAAAGTAGGAGATCCTTTAAAATACATACTCTCATATCTTGATCATTATTATGTAATTTTATCTAATTTTTAAGTTTTATGTATATGTATGAATGAATTTTGTTTTTTGTTTTTAAGGGGTTTTTGTTTGTTTCAAGTTTTTACTTAAATTCCAGTTAGTTAACATATAGTGTAATTTTTTTTTAAAGATTCTATCCATTTAGCTGACAGAGAAAGAGATCACAAGTAGGCAGAGAGAAGGGGGAAGCAAGCTCCCCACTGAGCAGAGAGCCCGATGTGGGGCTCAATCGCAGGACCCTGAGACCATGACCTGAGCCAAAGGCAGAGGCCCAACCCCCTGAGCCACCCAGGCGCCCCAACATATAGCATAATATTAGTTTCAGGGGTAGAATTTAGTGATTCATCACTAACATGTAATACCAAGTGCTTATCGCAAGTCCTGTCCTTAATATGAATGAATTTTTAGATACATTTCAGTCTGGGAAGAAACTTCAAAAAGAAAATTTTCATATATAAATGTTCGCAGACATAACACATATAAGCTCATAATTACAATGTAACTATTTCCAATTATGTAACTATGACTCCAGTGAAGATATACACAGCTGCAAACTCAATAATTTGTTCAAAAAATGTTTCCCCCAGGTAACAGTGTCACACAAACACAAATGAAAATGGTCCCTATAGATGCGAGGACTCTCAAAGGTGCGAGTCCATTCCACCACTTGACAGATAAGAACACTAGAGCCCAGAGAAATAAAGAAACTTTTCCAATGTAAACCAAAAAAAAAAAGGCTAGTTGGTAATAAAGTTGAGATAAAAGTCAGCTCTTCTCATTTTCAACCAGCAATCCAGTAACACATTAATTTAACTAGTCTCTACTTACTAGATAATATTTGGGGCATTAAGTTCTTCTGAGGTAATCAGTACCCAATTCTGTTTTTAAAGATTTTATTTATTTCTGAGAGACCGAGAGCATGCGCACACATGCAGGAGGGGGAAGCAGGCTCCCCACTGAGCAGGGAGCCCGAGTTGGGGCTCAACCCCAGGACTCTGGGATCATGATCTGGGCCGAAAGCAGACACTTAGCCAACCGAGCCACCCAAGTGTCCCAGTACCCAGTTTTATAGGTGAGCGAACCATTGTGACTGGCCCAAAGAGACTCAGGACTGACTGATCCCAAAGCCTGAGCAACGCAGCTCTGACGGGCTCTGAGAGTCCCGGAGAAACGGCCTGACACGGCATGAAATTAGTTCCACGTACGTGTGCTAAATCCTCCCTCCCAGTGTAATGGGGAGAAATACCATACCTAATACTCTTGAGATAGAGGAAAACAAAAACAAAAAGCCACCACCATCACACTGGGAAAACTGAATACACAGAAGCCAACCAAAATTATTAAAACTATTATAAGAGTAAATATATTTATGTACATATAAGTATAGAGTAAAACCACTTCACTGTTCAGTCATGCTAGGCGTAAGCATAACAGCAAATGGCAGAACATCTGCCTCTGACAAGAGCTTATACTGCAAGGAGCCGTCAGTAACTACTAATTAAAATGTTTTAAGGGGCGCCTGGGTGGCTCACTCAGTTAAGCATCTGACCCTTGCTCTCAGCTCAGACCTTGATCTCAGGGTCGTGAGCTCAAGCCCCACATTGGGCTCCACCCTGGGCGTGAAGCCTGCCTCAATAAGAAAATAAATAAATAAGAAAAATAAAATAAAATGTTTAAATAGCCATGCAAATGTATCTGTGGTTGACATGTTATTTTCACAGGTGATGAATATCCACACACGTTTGTATGTGCACGCGTGCACACACACACGAGGTTTTGTTTATTTGAACCAGAACTACAGAGACAATACCAGACCACAAATGGTGGAATCCAAAGGGAAGAATTATAAGCCCTTCTATGAGCCAGAAAGAAACCTTGTCCAAAGGAGCCAAACCTGACCACAGACTACAGGAAGGTGCCAACACCTCAGCGGTGCCAGAGCTCAATGTAAATTCATCACTGGAAAGTAAAATGGCATCTGGGTTTCAGAGTTAACCCAAAATCCATTAAAAGCCTGAAGAATTACTCTAAGAACACTATTTTCAGTTGAATCTGTTTCAGTTGCATCTGTTATTTCTTTAGGAAAATGCATTCCGAGGGCCTTTGCCCAGTAACAGGGGCTTGCCCAACAAACAGTGCCTTTAGCACGCGGCTTCCGCCACTCTTGGGCCTCACAGATTAGAGAAAGCTGAGGTTCAGAGAGGATGAACACACTGCCCCCGGGTCAGACACACAGTTAAGGGGCAGAGCTGAAGTCCAGGCTCAGGATGTCAGGACCTCAACATCTGTCAGTATTCACGTTCCTTCCGTCAAACCACAGGTGCTTGGCAGGGTTTTTTTGTTTTTGTTTTTGTTTTTGTTTTTAAAGATTTATTTTATTTATTTGACAGAGAGAAATCACAAGTAGATGGAGAGGCAGGCAGAGAGTGAGAGAGGGAAGCAGGCTCCCTGCTGAGCAGAGAGCCCGATGCGGGACTCGATCCCAGGACCCTGAGATCATGACCTGAGCCGAAGGCAGTGGCTTAACCCACTGAGCCCCCCAGGCGCCCGCTTGGCAGTTTTTAAATAGCCGTCTGAGCAACCTCTTGGGTCACGCACAGGAAGGCCAGGGTTGGGGGGCCTTTTTGGAACTAGTGGGTAAAATCTCCCACCAAATCCTGAGGACTCTGGCTCCCTCTGGCCTAGTAAGTCCTCCCACTCACACTTGGAAAAGACCTACTGATCCAGCCCTGGGTTGCAACCCTGGATAGACCTCACCTAGTTTCAGGTAAGTGAGGAGAAATCAAATGTGATGCTTTTGCTGTTACAGAGTCTCTGAAGAACCCTATTAACAATCAGCTCCATGGCAAAGAACCACTCACTGCCGCTATTCATATTAAATCAGGGTCAAGTAGACCATATCAGCCTTCCCCAAAACAGTAATCTAAAACATCCCATTTTTTTCAGAGAGTTGGCAATCATATGATAAGGAAAACTGCACACATCATAATGGTAAATGTTCTGAATGATTACATTTGGTGATAGAGCATCAGGAAATAACTGTTTTATTTAAGTTATTTGATAATGATTCCATTGAAAATTTCTTGTGGGTAGACAGCATGATGAATACCCTTTGGCACTGATCTTGTTCATCTTCCAAGAGGGCTAGATTTTGCATGAATGAGCACACCGGAACAGGTGCTCCCTGCTGTTTCATCAACACAGAGACTACTGGTTCCCACAATGAGGGAGGAAAAAGAAGACCACATTAAACAACTTATCTAAGGGCACATGTTTCATTAATATGTGTGGTTTCATAAATGCTTTAGTATAAAACAGACTGTAAAAAGTAAAGTACCCGTTCATGAGAGAGACAAGACTGACAGGCTAATAAACACACCATATGTACCTCTCTTTATTCTGAAGGTGACAGAAAACGCCATTCCTTCTACCTCTCTACAAATGCTGTATTTCTTTTTATTAAGACAAAGCAATGCATTGGCATGAATGCACTGAAGACAAACTTCTTCAAAAACTTGAAAAATAAAAATATACTGTTCAACTATATCCAACAATGCCATTTCACTGATACTAAAATAACTCACAAGAGAATGAGGTCTCTGCATAGGCTCCCCAGAAGATTCTCCTTGTACTCCCTTGCATCTCTGAAGGGATACTAAATTCCCAAAGCTCTACTTCACTTACATTCTACTGAGTTCCAAGCCAAAACTTTAAAACAGAGTAAGAAAGATCATAACACAAGTCCTTAAGTGAATATTGTAAACATGGGAACAGGAAAAAATATGCATTGAAAATACTCTTTTAAAAATCTGACAAGATTTGAAAGCTTTATTGAAACAGCTTCTAGATCATAAAATTCACCCATCTAAAAAAATAAAATAAAATAATAAAACCAAATAAAACTCACCCATCTAAAGTATACAGGGTCAGCGGCAGTTAGTAGGCTCACAACCATCAGCAGGCCTCGCCGCTCCCGCCACCTGCACCCCCACAAGCCCTAGGCAACCACTAATTTACTTTCCTTAATTTACTTTCCTTAATTTACTTTACTTAATTTATTTTCCTTAATTTACTTTCCTTCTCTAGAGATGCGCTTACACGGGACATTTTTCATAAGAAAGGGATCACTTGTCTTTTGGGTTTTTTTGTAACTGGCTTCTCTCACTGAACACAATGTTTCTGAGGTAAAAGTATTTTGAACAAGTTGGGAATGCTCATGGGACCTTCCATTCTTAAGCACCCTCTACAGGTGAGGCAGATGCCAGACAGGTTACAGTGGGACCCGGGGGGGGGGGGGCTTTCAGGTGTGAATTCTGCCTTCCAGGAGCTTACTGAAGAGTAAAGAAACAAAGCTATTGATAAGTAACTTATTACTTTTGTGGAAATGGTGACTGCCAAGGGAAAAATACAAAGTATCACGTGTTCAGAGGAAGGCCAGGTAAATAGGAACAAGAGAAGTTCTGATAAGGTGAACTTCAAATAGACTTGATCATATATACACACAGAACAGTTAAAATCGGGTATAGAAACACAAGAATGGAGTCATTTCCTACAGAAGTAAATCCACACTCCCTAGTTTGATTATTCCATCTATAATTACTCCTTGTACCCTAATCTCCCACTCAGGGCCTGCATTCCAAATAAATATAACTAATTTAATTCCTAGGCATCATTAAGCCCTTTATGATTCTAACTGCTATAACCACCATTTCTTCTCCCAAGAAGAGAGAACTGGGCCCCCTTCTCTTCCCATCATTCCCCGTCATCGATTCCATTATGTCTGATAGGTAGTAAACTCCTATTCATCCTTCAATATTGAGCTCAAGTACCACCACCTCTTTCATGTCTACCCTGACCTCCCCAGGCGGAGCCAGTCCTTAAGTCTTGACGCTACACGTGCATCTGCGTTCAAGCCCACACTGCACTGCTCCACCTGATTCAGCCGTGGAAGCCCAGCACTCAGTACAGTGGCTGACACACAGCCAGGACTGAACAGATGCTTGTTGGGACAAGGGAACAGAACACCAAGTAAAAGGCAAAGAGTAGACAGAAAGACTGGCAGAGTCACCCTGGAGTGTGTGAAGGGTGGCAGTGAAGTCAGAGGCCTGAATGCTGTGTTAACAGAGGGACATTTATCGAAGACCTGCTTATTTCAGCACCTGTATGTTATCTCATTGAGTCTCCATGGCGACCGTGTGAAATTAGTCTCTGTTTTATTCTGGAGGACAGAGAGATAAGACAAGATCACACAACTATTAAGTGGCAAAAGCTCTTTGAACACTAAACATACGCTGTGCACACACGCGCGTGAGCACACATACACACACGCACAGACCCTTCTATTCAGAGGTAGTTCAGCTACAACCTTTCCATTTCCTATTTGAAGAAACGGGTTTCCTTCCTCGGGAGTCCCGTTCGCACTGGAATCACCATCGCACGGCGTCACTGCAGGGAGAGGTGGTGATGTCGGCCAGCCTCTGCAGCCTCCCTCCTGGGTCTGGTTAGCCTGGGGCAGACCGTTACTTCCCCGGGCACATCAGAAATAATGCTGCAGACCTGGGCAATATAGAGGCCTCTGGGAAGGTTCACCTGCAAGAATTTTACTTGGAGGGGCACCTGGGTGGCTCAGTGGGTTAAGCCGCTGCCTTTGGCTCAGGTCATGATCTCAGGGTCCTGGGATCAAGCCCCACGTCAGGCTCTCTCCTCAGCGGGGAGCCTGCTTCCCTTCCTTTCTCTGTCTGCCGTTCTGCCTGCTTGTGATCTGTGTCTGTCAAATAAATAAATAAATAATCTTAAAAAAAAATTTTACTTGGATGGAGAAAAGGATAGTTCGCAATTAAAAGATAACACAGCCTTAAAAAGTTTCAGTTCAAAGTCCTGTAAGCAATAATGGGCAGTAAAAATAAGCAATTTTTTAAAAATCACTGTTTTTAAATTTTACTGTCATTTTTACAGACATCATTTTGCAAAAAGGTGAACATGAATCATGAAACAACGGCTATGTCAATAGACACATAATGTTTAATAAGAGAAAAAATTAGAGGGACTAATTTATCATTTGCATGTTTATCGGGCTTGATAAAAATTATTTTTTAATTATACAGTCCCTGTTTTCTCAAAGATTTTTTATTAAAAAACTAATAAAGTATGTCAAAGGTCAAGGAACAGTCACAGAAAGAGGATTATAACTTCCTATAATCTTATAATAATCACTCTAAAAAGTTTCTAAGAAAGTACTAAAGGAACCTTTTCAGAAAAATTTTATAAAGATGTCACAAAGGCAGTTTATGGGCTCAATCTCATGAGACTCCCAGAGAAGTCACCATGTTACTTTAAAAAATTAAACAAACACCCTGTGCCCAATGGGTGTCCAGGCTTTCCCACAAAATTAAACCAAAGCTCCTTGGGTAACCCCATTCTTCCTGTCTGAGGAAAAGAAAACAGAGTTGATCAGCACTATGATGTCTGCAAGTGTGCACATGCACAGTAAGGAAGGGAAATGAATTGAGAGCTTTGGAAGTGTTTTTGCTAAAACAATTTGTTTAAATAATTGTAAAGACAACATTCAGAATCCATAACTTTGCTGGTTGCATTAATAAAACAATACAAATGTTTTGGGGGAGTTGAAAATCTCAAACACTGCTTTATATTTTTTTTACTTAAATCAAATCTATCCTGATTATGGTAATTGATTTTCTTATAATTCTTCAGGTCCATCCTCAAAAATGACACACGGCAATCAATATTTACCTTATTTTTCAAAGTAATGAGATGACTGTTACGTCAATAACAAAGACTAATTGCATCTGAACAATTTAGCATAACTACCAAATAAAATGTAGGGCAAAGCCAATCTGATATAATTATATGCATTTTCATTACCAAAGTACATGGCAATAAGGTGAAAAAGGAATGCCTTGAGTAGAGGCCCATATGAGCTCAGCCAAATTCTTGGACGTTTTTATCACTGTTAGTTACTGCGTAGCTATCTCTGTGTGTGTGTGTGTGTGTGTGTGTGTGTGTGTACACACACAGGCGAGCCAGCTCTTTGGTCTCACAGCTCCTCTACACTAGTCTGAGAGGACACAAGCAGTGGGTCTTCCTTCTAATCCCTAAAACCTCAACGTTCCTGAGCTTCCAGGCACCAAAACCCCCAGGCTTCAAAGAGCTGGACGCAAGGACCTGCAGTCAATGAGAGCAGAGAGACCAGCCTTTCGGGAAGACGAGAGTGATGAACAGTTGAGTCGGAAATGGAGATCCGGCATGGGAACAGCCGCCCGGAAAGAAGAGAGGGTGAAATGGAGCTCTACTTTCAAGGGTCCCAGAGTTTGACAACAGAAAGACAGTAGAGAGTCCCCTTGGAAGAGGTTGCCAGGGCTGAGTAGCTGCTTTGCAAAGTCAAAGGCCTGATCTAAAAAACCTAAAAACTCTTATCCTAAAATTCCAGGGCAAAGGGACAAATGTCAGATTAGCTTTGACCTAACAGAGAAGGAAAGTGAGAAGGGTACCAAGAACTAAGAGCGGAGGGCTCTAGAGGAGAAAAATCCCAACCTTCTTCAGCCTGCCCCAAAACTGAGCAGAATCTATGAAGATTATTTTCGTTTCTAAATTAAAAACTAGGAGTAGAACATGAAAACTTCACATCAACATTTCCAAATCAGAGCCCTACTCCCCAAACTGAGCTTTTCACAAGATGGTGCTCAAGAAAGTTATCTCTTACAACTGGGTTTCACTGGGTTTTCTACAGTTAAGACAAAAAACTGGCAAGGCATTGTATGGCCACCATCCTGGGCCTGGTGAAGACCCTCATACCCACACCCACGGAACAAGTTTAAAAGAAGGATCCCTTTTCCGCCTTGCGTCTAGCTGACACGTGCACGTGTACATACCAGGCTTCATGACCTGACTGGCTTTAGCTCACTCATTCCCTAAGTTGAGGGTACACAAGATGAGGAACAAGCACCCCCTGACCTCAAAGGCTCACAGTCTAGTAGGAAAGACTGACAACTAAACCAGTAGCTAAAATATAATGAAGCATATACTATAACGAGATCAGTACTGTAGACTTAGTGATACAAGAACAGAGTCTTCAAAAAGCTATCAGTGTGGGAAGTCGGCCCCGAGATGATGGGAAAATGAATCTCCTCAGCTCTCTAAGGCTTTTTTTAATCCCAGTTTTGCTAATCTTCTCACCTCAACAGGTTGATGCTTACCTATAACGAAGACAGACCCTAACTGCCTTTCGCCTCAGCAGACAGGTCGCCAACAAGGCAAAGGAAAGTACTGAAAGAAATGCCACAGAAGGAGGTCCCAAGAGCACCCACAGGTGAAGACAAGCCGTGGCACCTGAGGGACAGGGCTGAGTAAATGGGCAAGCACACCACTAGGGGACCAGTGCTGGGACAGGGGAAGCACACGCAGGAGCTGGGGGCCATCCAGGAGGGGCATCTAACCCACACCTGGAGTCAGGAAATACTTCCTGGAGTCCGTGATTTCCAGGCAGCCATGTGAACAGGAGGGAGGGTTGGCCAGACAGAAGGCAAGTAGGTGAGGTGGGGCTGGGGCCGGGGAAGACAGCTGGAGGAACAGTGCTCACACAGAGGTTCACACAGAGTCAAAAACCCAAAAGGGCCATGTTCAAGGACACTCAAGAACTTCGGCAGGAGTAGACAAGAATTCAACATGAGACAGGTGGGCCTGGGAGGAGAAGGAGGAGATAAAGCAGCAGAGAGATTGTGCAGGACGTGCTGGCTATGTAAAAGAAATTGAGGTCATCCTAGAGGACGTGAAGTCTCAAGCATTAAACAGGGAATGGCAAGACTGGTTCTACACTTCAACAGTGAGAAGAGACTGGGAACCGAAGGCCAGGACCCCAAGCAAGAGAGTGCTAGAACATGGCAGGAGAGAGAAGATGGTAGCTGCTGAGTCAATGACACAGGGACAGGAGAAACTGTAGACCCTGAAACCTGCTCATCAAATACGGAGAGAGGCTTGCGGGTATCCCCTGCAGGACCACAGCCACAAGGGACACAGACAAAAATAATAATAATAATAATAAGGAAAGGGCAAGGGAGCGTGAAGCGAGGCGCAGAGCAGTGGCACGGGCACGTGGGACAGAGTCCACGGATCCTGCCAACAAAGTCCCCACATGGGGGCTTTCCGCGGCCTCCACCTGCCCACCACACAATCCACGGGATGTTCTAACGACCTCATGCCTTTAAGTAAGGAGAGAGTTACATTACTGCCCTGTGAAGTAATTCCAAGCACCAGTCATCTGCGGCTGGCTAATTAAAGCCCATATTCCAATTATGCGCTCAGGGGACCCAGGGCCCGCGGAACCAGAACCCCGTCTGAAGCGTGCCGCGGCAATTCCGTGGAAGAAGTCTGAACAGTCTCACTATAATGATCCACACGGGTTCCCAAAGCTTCTCAAGAAACACTCAAGCAAGGCGACAGCTGTCAACAAAGCATCAAGTGGGCCCGGGGGCAGAACAGGTTGAAAAGGGAACGTGAAAGCACTTATTGTTCCGTGGTTGCCCTGATATGGCCTAATACAGAGCACTGCACATGTAATTCTGAAGAAACCAGGGAGCCAGGAAAGGGTAGAGGGAAGAAATGAGATACCAGGTCAGAACTTACTTTTTAAAATGTTTTTTACACGGAAAACATCATCATCAACAACAACCACCTACTATTTGGTGGACAGCTAGAGGGTCCACGGGTTGATTTTGAATAACTCAGCTTTCGGCAGAAAAATGTACACTGGAAGCGCTCTTGGGCAATTTATTTTACGAGATCGGGGCCACCCAGATGATGCTCTCAAAGTCTATCAAATCCTAAGAAAGGCAAAGATACCGCTAGTCAGGTGTTTATTTTACAACTGGCATATTAAATCTAAATCAGAGATAGTATTTTTATGTGCTGCGTGTCCTACACATTATAATCCATTAGGGCTGCTTTTATAAACAATTGTCTGGTATTTTACTTTATAACTCTTGAAGCATGATTATAAAATTTATACTTTAGAGTGGTTCTCTCTTTGTAGTTTATGATACATTGTTGGTACTAGGCATGATTTACTTGATTGTTATGCCCAATAACAAGACTTGCTCTATGAGAAAACACAATCCACTGTCCCACGATTCACATCAGTGTCAAAATCTACGGCAGCAGTAAGGGGGGCGCTTCTTCAATACAGCTTTGCTCCTTCCTTCCCTGTGGTCACTGACATTCCTTCCTTCCAGCTCCTGAGTACTGAGACCCCATGGCGTTCCTGTATTTCTAATCTGCGGTATGCAATGCACCTAAGAAAACAGCTTCTTCTTTCTAGTAAAGAAGGAACAGGTAAGGAATTTCTGGCCCACCTGACTTCATACTCCTTGGAAACACTAATGCAATTACGCTACACCAATCACAGGGCACGGGCCTCGGAAGACGTCATAAAAAGCAGCTCAGCCAGTAGTCAACCAGTTAACCCAGAAATCAGAGGGCAAAGTCCTAAGTCACAGAAAACTATGGGAAGGTGTGACTCCCAGCATTTCAGAACCTACTAAGCATCTCTAATCCCTTTCCTCTACAGCTGGAGCTTTTTCTTTTCTGCATGACGCCTGTGTCACCATCCACACTGCCAATGATTTTTTTATGCCATTTTTAAGATGGAACCATTGCTCTCAATTTTAAAATAAAGTAAGTTTAAATTTATGCGGGTTTCTCAAAAATAAATATAACAAAAGAGTGACAAATCAAGGGACACCAAGGAAGGTGCCCTAGACCAAGGAGAGCAAGGACTGAAGTTCAAGTCCAGCCAGGAAGGCCACTAACCAGCCCAGTGGCCTCAGGACCAGACCCAGACACGTGCTTCCTTGCCTTGGTCCCTTCCATCTCCACCGCACGAGGTGGCCGTCCCCGTCTCTAACTTCCAACACATCCTCTACTTTATCCAAGAACCCACTGGCATCATTTCATCTGCCCTGCTTGGAAATCATCTGTTGTGCCCTACACCACCTCAAGCAGCTAAGGGCAACTTTGTTTTGGGGGTTTTTTAATTTTTTTTTTTAATTTTTTGCCATAGGGCAGATTAAGGACAAATAAAAATGCTTACAAGGCTGCTTGCTTTTTCATGAAAACGAAAATGATTTTATTTAGCAGTCTAGTAGAAAACATATATTCTTACAATTTAGATTTGTTAAATATAAAAATATCAATGGGAAAATCAGCACTGCATTTTTTAGCCATAAAAGCGTTATTAATATCTGAGTGTATTTGAAAAGTAGCAACGAATGCAACTTTCTATACTGGAATCCTAAAATTAAATGGAAGTGCTCAGTAGCCACTAGGCCCTACAGGATAAAAGGGAACTCCTTAACTTCCCCCGTCTTCCTTCCCTTACCCTTCATGTACCCTTCCTCTAAATTACTCAGGTCTGTGTACTGACACTCTTGAACACCTTCAACACCAACACCCCCCACCCCGTGACCTATCTGCCCAAGCTCTTGACCTTCTCTGAGTTCCTAAAACACTTTCTATACTTCTTACATATTCTACCTCTCTTACAAATTCGCCAACTCAAAAACATGAACTGAGCAGGTGAAGGGTATTAAACTAGTACTTATCTATTACAGTATAATGTTAAGTAGGTTTTGACCAAAGGAACAATTCCGTGAAGCCAAAGATCGCTGCCATGCTCGTACTTGCTGATGGATGGAATTAACAATATGAGTTCAACCACCCTTTAAACATAGACTATGGATTTACTTTTTTAAGAGCAGAATATACTGACTACAGAATCTCATTTAAAACCTTTAAGCTCGGGTGCCTCGGTGGCTCAGTTGTGAAGTGGCTGCCTTTGGCTCAGGTCATGATCCCACCACCCTCATATCAAGTCCCACATCGGGCTCCTTGCTCAGCAGGGAGTCTGCTTCTCTCTCTGCCTCTGCCTACTTGTGCTCACCCTCATGCATGTGCGCTCGCTCTCTCTCTCTCTCTGACAAATGGATAAGTAAAATCTTTATAAATAAATAAAACCTCCAAGTCAATAGTATACATATTATAACTTCCTTTTAGTAACTGTCAGACAAATTATCTACTATGGCACAAAAAGTGCAGAGTTGAGAAACTGACATCAAAAGAGTTTTGTATGTGAAAAGTTGGAAACCTAGACATTCTTTCTTGCAACTCAAGTCAAAGGAACAAGCACAACTTGTTTACTGTGATCTCTCCCTACTGTGTTATATCTAAATAGGCCTTAAAGAGCTGTTTAAAAATAACTAAGAGGGCCAGATTCTAGGAGAAAAACACATAGAACATATAGATGAATCTGTTTCCCTAAATTGGTTGTTTAGTTTGGGCTGTTCTAGTTCCAGCTTAAATTGGTTTCCTGCAATTTGTTAAGGCTGCCAAATACTTAGTGATCTCAGTGATGTACTTAACACAAATCGGCAAATCTTTCTTATTTTTTAAAATGACAAGAAATGTACAGAGAAACTTGCACAGGGAGGATAATGATAAAAGGGAGTTCATTTGTCTTTTTCTCCAGATGCTTCATTTTCATCTGGTTGCTAGGGTCTTGGGAAACTGACAAATAGTGTCCTAATATCATTTCCTGCCTGGTTTTTCCCTATCGATTTGGGGACAGAGTTTCCTCAACATCAGGTATGGTCAAGCATGAGAGGTCTGACCTCCCCATAAGCCAGAAAAATTGAAGGATCGGGGTGGAAGTGAAGAAAATCAATATCCAACAATGGTTTTTAAAATCAAAAGATGCAAGATGTTAATGAAAAGGTCAATATAAAACTAGTACAACAGTATCTCCTTAAGACAGCCTTAAAAAAACTCCCTGGTGTAAAAGCATACCAACAGTTGGGATAACACATTAACACAGCGAAGAGTCTGAGGCAGCGAGGACACAGTTAAGTTCTTTAGAGCACATTCATTTATTAAAGTGGCATTACAATCTGCCGTGTGTCACATATTATATTATTTTGCCTGAACAGCTTTACATGCAAATACTTATTGCAACGACTCATTGATCTGGTTCAAGGTTTCGCAAAAGAAAAGCTTCAGTAAAATCTTTGGAGGAACTCACTTTCTTATAACATAAATTATATTCTCGAAACTATATATATCACAAAACTTAGTTCCTATATACAGAAATCTCAAGGCTCTCGGTCCATCAAACACGCTGCCCTATATCCACACGTATGAATAGCCTAGGGGTGGTACGAATTAGACTCCTATGAGGAAGAAGGCATTTTAATGAATATTAAAAATTCAACTCACATTTAATATATAATTTACTTGACACTGAAAAATGTAGAAAAGGCTGGTGACATTTTTATCAATATATTTTATAGACTTGAAAAATTATTTCATAACACATCTAAGTTAAAAATCTTAAGAAATCTATTACTGAGTATTAACCGAAACCCCCAAATGAGACAAATGCAGAAAAGAACGTAATTGAGGCTTTCTACTTTTATAAATACTTTTTCTATAATTTTAAGAAGAATAAATCTCTGTTAATTTGCACAATCATAGCCTAATTGCATTCTTAATCTAAAGGCAAGATCATTTCAAAACTGCATACCAGACCTTGGCTCTTCTCTCGAGTTGGGTTGGAAGAGGTTAGGGAGATAGTCTACTCAGAGGGCTGCATTGTGTACCACATCATGGTACAGGCAGAAAAGGCAAGTATTTGGGTGGGACGTGAGGGTACAGGTGTTCCCCAGCTACTCGAGAGTTCAGGGAATCAATATCTCCAAAACACCCACAACACACGGGTCAGGAAGCTTTCTATAGACTGCGGGGAAGACAGTACACCCCAGAGACATATTCCCAGAAGGGTCCATTTACCCACGGTCCTGGGGGAGGAGCTGGGATGTGGGAAAGGCAGGCAACAAGATTCAGTAACACACAGTGCCATCAAGCTCCATGACCTCCATCACGTCATTAAAATCATCTGATGAAGGTCCCAAAGCCATGCCCTGATGTATTCCAGACCGGACTGTGCAAAAGAACTTTCTGCACAATGTACCGGCACTGTCCAACAAGACAGCCACCAGCTGCATGCGGTTACTGAGCACTAAAATGGGACAAGTGCAACTGAGGAGCTAAAATGTCAGTTTTACTTTATTTTCATTAATTTTAATTTAACTCTTCACAGCCACATGTGAGTAGCAGTTACCATCTGGAGTTCACCTCTAGCCTGACCACCAAAACATGAGGTGGCATTCCAAGAGTGCTCAGTGCCCAGGGTGGTCAGGGACCAGCATCCATCGGTCGTGTCAAACCTAGAACTGGGAAGGGACAGATCCCTCAGCACAACCAGGGTGCACCACAATGTCCAATCATGCCCGCAGGCCAGACCATTCACAGAGAGCCTTCCCACTCATTCCCACTCTCTCAAAGTATCAGTTCAAGAAACCAATGTGAGAAGGAAAATACCTCTCCTACCACACATTACTCAATGAGAACCAATGTGGGAAAAAGCTAGAAGCAACAATTGCTTACAGAAAGAAGGTTGTTTCTATACTCAAACAGCATTTCACTAGAAGGGAACTCTTTCCCTCCATTTAGATTCTGTCACTTTCCTTCCATAAAAATTAGCAAAGTGTCCTACAACTTATAATAAAACAGAGTGGCTCAGAGTCAAAGACAGTTGAATTCAACCATCGCTTCCATTGCCTACCAGCTCCGTGACTTTGGGCAAGAAAATTAATCATGTCAAGTTTCCGTTTCCTTCTATGTAAAACAGTCCAATAACTGTCCCTTCTTCATAGGGTTGTAAGATCAAATGAGATCTTAGCAGAGTGCCAGGCACACGAATAGCATTATTTAAGTATTATTTATCACTATTCTTTCATTATTTCTTCACTGTCCTCACCATTATCATCCTCTCTCCCCAACACAATAGGCAGAAAAGGAATCTACCTAGAACGAATCATATTTTAGATCAAACTCCAACTTAAAAAAATATCTATACACCAAAAGTTATTCTGTCTAGGTCTCTCTTATGCTTCTTGCCTTTTTTTTTTTTTTTTAAGATTTTATTTATTTGTTTGACAGACAGATCACAAGTAGCAGAGAGGCAGGCAGAGAGAGAGAGGAGGAAGCAGGCTCCCTGCTGAGCGGAGAGCCCAATGTGGGGCTTGACCCCAGGACCCTGGGATCATGACCTGAGCCAAAGGCAGAGGCTTAACCCACTGAGCCACCCAGGCGACCCTATGCTTCTGTCTTTCTTATATATTTAGTTGTTTCTGCCCAAAAACCCTAAACTTTTTGAAAGGAAAGATTTTTTTTTTTCTGTTTCTGTGTCCTCTCAAAACACAGACCCTGATTATTTGCATAATAGTGGATGTTCAATAAATGTCACCTGAATTAAATTAATAGAATTATATTCCAGAATGATCATGAGTAGCTACTTTTAAAATGTATAATGGGGGTGCCTGGATGGCTTAGTTGGTTAAGCATCCGACTCTCAACTTCGGCTCAGGTCACAATCTCAAGCTTGTGAGATCAAGCCCCATGTCAGGTTCCATGCTGGGCGTGGAGCCTGGTTGAGATTCTCTCCCTCTGTGCCTCCATTCCCCGACTCACATGTGCACCTGCTCTCTCTCTCTCAAAAAAAAAAAAAAAAATATATATATATATATATATATGTATAAGCACTAGGAACTATCCTAGGAGCTGGGAATTCTGCTGTGAACAAACAGACAAGGGACAAGGTCCCTGGAGCTTATCTTCTGGTGGAGATGGCAGCCACTGTGCACAAGTAAAAGAAGGGTGGTAGGAGATGATAAATGATGAGATGAAAAACAGAGTCCAGTCATGGTGTGCCTCCATGGAAGCCAGGGAAAGCTGTTCAAATTATAGTCCATGTACCATGGAGAGCCACCACTGGGATGTGACACAGACTGATTATTTTTTTTTTTTTCTCCAAGATTGCTAAGGCCCAGTTTCCAAGATCACATGGCAAAGTGTAAGGGGATGAGAGAGGAAAAGGGAGCCAGTTACGAGGCCCCTAAGAAGGCAAGGTGCAAGCCGCTGCTTGTCTGCATCAGGACTGCAGCCACAAAGACAGATGTGTGCTGCAGACAGACAGACAGACCTGGCTTATGGCCTAAGGAAAGGAGGAAGGAAAGGACAGGGCCCAGATTTGGCGCTTGACCACCTGTGCCATTTACTGAGAAAGACACGGAAAAGCAAGTCTTTAACAGAAAGGCTTGTTTTGGAGATGTTACGTTAAGGATCTGAAAGCGGAGATTTCAAGTAGGTAGTTGTCTACGTTTTGTTTCAGGGAGAGGTCAGGGCCAGCGATACAACGGTGGGAGTCCCACACAGCTGCACCACCATGCAAAAGCCACACAAGTGCATGAGATTCCTTAGTGGCATTCAGCAGAGGCAACTGGGCTGAAGATGCCAGTAAGGTGGGAGGAAAACCAACAGTGTGGTCCAGAAGCCAAAGAAAGGATTTCCAGCAAGGAGGGAGTGGTCACTTTCTAACTTTATAATCAGTGAACCCCTCTTAATGCTCCCACTGAAAAAGGAGTTTCATAAGCGCAAGAACTACTTCTTATTCATGACTTATTACTCGACTATTTCTTATTCATCTCTTAGCCTCTGCTTTAAACATATCAGAAGCTCAATTCATGGTTACAAGTCATGATTAGTAAGGTCACAACTGTCCCCAAGTGAATGGCATTTGGGCAGCATCCCATCTTTCTCCATGTATTTCAGTCTGGAGGCAGATCTGCCATACAACACCCTTCCTAATAAACACAGAAACTACTTAGACCAAGATTAATCATCTCGATTATTTTCTCATTACCATTTCTCCAATAAATAAACATGTCCATCCATCAAACTGGGCAGCAACAAGAACAGGACCAGACACATAGCAGGTGCTCAATAAATATTTGTTGGACAAATAAATGGATGGGGTAGAGGAGAGCAAAGGATAGGGAGATAGTTTCTTATCCCACAGGATCCACAGATAAAATGAGGCTTAATAATTCTCTATAAATGTCATTTAACGTCTTATTTTCATCAATAATTAAGACAGAGGAGAAATAAACTGTTTATAAACTTAGAAGAAATCTATTAGAAAATTAAAGCACTGGAGATAGTTTGCAATTTGCAAATAGTAAATCAATTGTTTCTGAGTTCATTTTAGTATAAATATTTGCTCCTAAGTCTCTAATATTCCCATAAGTAATCCATTTCACAAAAGATAAGACATAACCTGCCAAAGCTTAATAGAGGGTTCAGAAGCTGGATGAGGAAAAAAATCCTCCCAAGACTGCTTAACAGTGAATTCATTCTCCTTTTCTTACAAAATGTTTTCAAAGAAACCTTAGTACTGATTTCTAGTAATTCCATATAAAAAGCCAAACATCCTGATAACAATAGAGAGAAAGAAGTGCGAAAGAATTGACTATCAAGTAAACTTTTATCTCTCAATTTTCCTACTAAAAATTCTAAAATTAAAATTTTGAAATACCAGAGGCACCATACGCACCAGAATGCCGCTGAGACTTCGAACCAGATGGGGAGGTTTCCTTCATGCGATCAATCACATTTTCCGAAAGCTGAAAAGGCAACATCAAAACAAAATCAATTACAAAAAAACAAGAAAGAAAATGGTACCACAGCATCCAAGTAATGCAGTCATCCACATCAATATGTATAACAAAAGGCCTAAAGAAATCTAATAGCTATGAAACCGGAAGCAAGGAAGAGCAGTTTTAAGATTTCAAGATGCACCCCACAGCACTATTTCTTTATTTCTTCTAATGCTGTTAATTGCTCATTATAAATAACTCCCCTCCTCATTTTGTACAGTGCATTAAAATATAATCTTTGAGAAAACGTAAGCCAAGAAAACTCCTTCGACTTTCCTCCCCTAATCCTACAAATTAATTTTGCAAGCAACAGGTCTTAGCTTCTTCCTTCCCTCCAGTCCCAGAGGAAATGGTATCCTTCCCTCGCTCCTGTTCAAGCTAATCACAAACAATTGCTCTTTCAACAGATTTTATTATGCACCACATCTGTGCCAGGAACTAGACTAGACTTGGGGTATTTCATAGTCATCAAGTTGCTTAAAGTAGAGTAGAAGAAACAATCGTCAGGCAGTGAAATGTAATGGGAAGGGCACCACCTAAGTCAGCGGGCCTGGAATGGAAGTAAACAGAAAGCATAATGGACAGGACATCTAGCCAGGCTTTGGGCGTGGCGCTGGGAAAGATAAACAGGTGTTAGGAAGAGAAAACGTAGCATAACAGTACTCCCGGAAGAGGGAAACACATGGCCTTATAGATGAAAAAACAGGGCTTGCCACCATCAGACACCAAGTACAGATAACAAGTAGGCAGTTTGCAATAAGGCAGAGGCTTTGAGAGTCCTCAGCCCCCAAGTTACTATCATACCATTCTTTTTATTTCCTTTATTGCACTTGCCACTGTGTGAGGCATTCTTGTGTGTCTGCCTTTTACACTCAAAAGGAAGCTCCGTGCAAGCTAGCATTTGGCTGTCCTATTATGTCCCTGGAGCCTCAATAAGCTGGTTAACTGGATGAGGGGCTAAATAAATGATTGAAACAACTATGAATGAACGGGAAGAACGGCTGAAGCAGGAAGCTGAGGAGGGGGAAATGGAAATAGTGAGAAAGGATGCAAAGGGAAATAGATTCTTTAGATTCTGAAGACGCCTAGTAAACCCTTCAAGGGAAACAGTTTAAACTGATTCTGAGAACAACTGGGCACTTCTGGAAGATTTTAAGCAGGGCGGTGACAAGATCGGACTTACTTTTTAGAAAGATCACTCTAGCTACAGTGTAGAGAGCAGATTGGAGGGGGACAAGAACAGAAGCAGGAGGACCCCTGAAGGAAGCTAAAGGACCAATTAGGAAGCTATTAAACATATGTCCACACAAAGATTCGTGCAGGAGTGTTCAGAGCAGCATTATTCATAAGATAGCAGGAGTGAAACCAAGCAAATGTCCGTCCACTGGTGAAGAGATAAACAGAACATTGTGTGTCCATACAATGGAATAAAAATCAGCACTAAAAGAAGTGAGGTTGTGATAAATGCTACAGTATGGATAGACCTAAACAACAATGAAGGGGGAAAAGCCAGACACAAAAGGCCACATACTGTATAATTCCATTTATATGAAGTGCCCAGAAAAGGCAACTCTGCATTGATAGAGAGTAGAGAGGTAGATGCTTAAGGCTAGAATAGGAATGGGGATTAACTATAAAATGGGCATCTTATTGGTTTAACTATAATCTTATTGGATTAACTATAAAATGAGATCTTATTGGTTTGATGGGAATGTTTAAAACCGGATTGTGCTGATGATTGTACAATTCAGTAAATTTATTTTTTTTTTAAAGATTTTATTTATTTATTTATTTGACAGAGAGAGATCACAAGCAGACAGAGAGGCAGGCAGAGAGAGAGGAGGAAGCAGGCTCCCTGCTGAGCAGAGAGCCTGATGCGGGACTCGATCCCAGGACCCTGAGATCATGACCTGAGACGAAGGCAGCGGCTTAACCCACTGAGCCACCCAGGCGCCCCAATTCAGTAAATTTATTAAAAATTTTTGTATGCAGAAACAGGTGAATTGTATAATATGTAAATTACACAATAAAGCTGTTACAAAAAAAAAAAAAAAACTATTATGATACTCCAAAGGGAACACATTCAAAAGATACTTAGGATTCAAAATAGCTAACATTCACCAATTCCTTATTATGTGCCAGACATTACACTAAACAAAACACTTTCCTCATTTAATCCCTAACAATCATAGGAAATAGATAGTTTTACTATCGCCACTGTATAGGTGAGAAGCTGAAACACAGCTAGATTATATATCTGCTCTGGATTTTACATTTGATCAATAATGGAGCCAGGATTCAAACCCAGGAAGTCTGAGTCTCAAGGTTCCATTCAGGTACCCTGTTTTACAGGCAGATTCAGGGTCTGATCAGATGTGGAAGTGAAGCAGAAGTCATCAGGACATCTAGGTTTCTGGGCCACATAACTGGTCGATCCTTCTCCTCCACCCACAGGGACCTTCCCACTTCCATTTCCTTGATTCACTACTATCTATCTAGCTTATACCCCAACACAGCGGTGTTCTTGTAAAAGTCACGTGACCAAACAAATATTTTGTATTTATATAAATAACTTTTATACTTATAAAACACCTAAGTTATATGGCTTCCCTTTAGTATCTAACACCTTTGGTCACTGTCTCCTTGTGGAAACCCGTCCACTGGTTCTTCTGACCTCCCACTACCCTGATTGCCCTCGGACTCTGGCCGTATCTTCCATCTTGCTGCAGGCTTCCCCTTCCCTGCCTACCCTTCAACGCCAGAGGCCCCACATTTGCTTCCTTGCCTTTATTCTCTTCTCACTCTAAGTGCTCTTGTTGGTCGTCTCATCCACTCCCTTGACCTGTAACTGCAGTTCATCAATTAACGCATTCTAAATCCTTTATCTCCAGCCCAAGACCTGTGTGTCCCAAAAGCTAGACCTATACACTGAACTGCCTGAAGGACACCTCCTCTTGGACAGACCACAAACGCCTCAAACCCAACACGTCCTAAACTGAATTCATGTTTGCCAAAATCTCTTCTTCCTCTTGCTTTCCTTTACTCATTAATGACCCCACCTCCATCCAGCTTTCCAAATCAGAACAAAGGACTTGGCTTCGACTCTTCGTTCTCCCTCATTCTCTTTGCTGTAAATTCCTCAACCCCTAAATATTCAAAGAACACATTTCTTCTCTCATCCCCCTTCCCCTGGCCTAATTCATGGTACCCTCAATAATCCTCCTAAAATGCAAATCTGATTATGGTAACTCGCTGCTTCAAAGTCCTTCATACCTTCTGTTGACAGAGAAGTCCAAATTCTCCTGCACAGCATTCAAGACTTCCTCATCATTTGGTCATGGCCTAACTCTCCAACCTCAATTTCCACAGCCCTTTGCTTAACTACTTCCTACCTCGTTCTCTACCCATACTGGCTACTTTTTGGATGCTGTCTCTTTACTTTTACACATGGCCGCACTGCCTTTTCCCCTGGCCCCGTGGCAGGGAAGCACCTTTCATAACCCAGTTCAAACATCCTAACGCCTTCTCTGCCCAAATCACTTCCCCACTCCATTCCAACTCTGCCAACCCAAGGCTACCCTTATTCGTGCCCCCCCACATCTTGCACCAATCTCCCAACATGGCACTCCACGACAGAACAAGTATTTGCCTTTCCACAAAACCATGAGCTCCTGTATATCACTAAGTCATTCACTAAATGTTTACCAGGCCAAGTACTAATTAAGGCCCTTGTGATAATAAGAGTGAACAAAACAGTTTGTACCTGAGCAGTTACTAACATCTCAGGACCAAAACCAGAATGCAGGGGATACGGTTAATGGAAAGACTACAGCTCAAAACCTGGGGTCTTTGGAGGAAAATCCCAAGACTCCTCTCGGAAGAGAAATGGAAGTTAGAAAGGACAATGCCAAGGAACTTTCTATTTGGAGATGTCAGGGTCAGCTGCTTCTTTCCTAACAACTGACAGCCACTGACATTGCTGCTTAAACTCATCTGCAAAGCTGAGATACATCTTAGGAAAAAACCCTTTAAGACTGACCACAATCCTCTCAAATTTATAGATGAGGAAAAAGTCCTGAGTAACATCCACTTACTGGTAGCATCAGGATAAGAAGCAACCCCCACTCAATCTCTAGTCCAGTGCTTTCTCTGTCACCCCTACAATCCTATGTGAAAATAAATCCACTTCCTCTTAAGGAGATAAAATGAGGCTTACTGAAGTTTTAGAATCTTTAATAGCTTCTCGGCCTTTTGGCTAAGATCAAGTATAAAGTTTTAGAATCTTAAAGCGATTTTAAAGCTCATTCAATATATAATATAATATACTACATATCATATGTATTCATAGGCCATTTTATAGTACTCTATACAGGAAAACTGTGGCATAGACTTAATATATTTTAATAATAATAGTATAATTTTAAATAACTTATGTAATTAAGATATGTGTGCTATGTCATGGGCTATTCATAGGTCTGGCTAAAAGGAGAATGGATCTAGTAAAGTTAGGGAAGCTGAGATTTAACACAGTCTTTGTGTTTTTTCACATAGGGCAGGATTAGCTTAGCTGTGCTATTTTAATTAATATCAGTTTTCTTGATATATGGAAAATTCAATAGATCAACAAGATATTCCTTCAGAAGCACAGAATCCTACCATGGAAGGACTCTTAGCAATTATCTATTCTAATCTCTTTGTTTTAAAGAGGAAAATAAGGAATAAAGAAGTTCAGTGACTTGCCTGATTGTATAGCCACTTAGTAGTAATAAACTGTGAAAATTAAAAAAAAAATACAGTACTCTATAATACACTACACATATTATATACTGTGTATCGTATACTACTATATATACCGTGGATTATACAATTATATACAACATATTGTATATGTTACACACTTAATATAATTTATTATATTGTTAATATTGTTTATAATTAATATTGCTTATTATCGTATGTTACATAGTTAATATGTTTATAATTTGTCATGTTTGCAAAGTTAATTTCACATATATATGTATATAATTTTAATTTTAATTTCTATTTCTATAGTTCAGGCCAAAGTCAAAGAATTACAACTACCCTAAATATATATTCTACCCAATCAGAAAGTGAACATGTTTGCTAAAAATCAAGTGTTAGCTGTAAGTTTTCATCTGTATTGGAGACTGGCTACCCTTTCTTCTGAATACCACTTCATCTACTTTTCATCAAAATTCACATATTGCCAGGGCGCCTGCGTGGCTCAGTGGGTTAAGCCTCTGCCTTTGGCTCAGGTCATGATCTCAGGGTCCTGGGATCCAGTCCCACATCGGGCTCTCTGCTCGGCAGAGAGCCTGCTTCCTTCTCTCTCTCTGCCTGCCTCTCTGCCTACTTGTGATCTCTGTCAAATAAATTTTTTTTTAAATCTTAAAAAAAAAATTCACATATTGCCATTACTTATGGCTACTTTCAAAATGAACACTACAAAACTCCTTCCGGTGACTAAAGCAGCCTCGAATATCATTTCTTAATAGCAAAATCCAAGGCTAACCTGAACGGAGGAAAGTGCCCTGGCCACCCCCTAGCTATACAGTCCTAAGGAAGTCATCTCCATCAGCCTCATTTTCCTTGTTTGAAACTGAAGAAACCTAAGCCCAAGCTATAGGGAGGACTGCAGGTGCATTATAAACTCTAACATGCCACACACACATTTGGTAAAGATACTACCAATACAGCTCCAGTCATGGGGACCTCGACTGATCAGTTCATCTTAGTCCATCCCCCAACGGATGAGTTTGTGCCGAGCCCCTTCGCTACACAGTACATGAAGACCTGGGCTACAGTTATTGCCAGAAACAGCTACCTACGTCCCAGCAGGATTATATAAAGTGCTCCTTGATCCCTATCTCCACATTTATCCTTACCTACGCATGCTCTTTGGCTACAGAGTCTCTTTCAGCCTAATCACTAATTGTTTCCTTTCACTTTTGTGGCTTACCTGATGCCTCAAAACTTGCTCCTTAATATTAAATTCTATTAGCAATTCAAAACATTTTCCAACGTGGTCTTTGATTATATCTCAGTACATTTATCAGCACGCCATCTGAAGGAGCACAATTCATCTTTTGAGTTGATAAACATACTGCAGGGCTGTGTGGAGAGTCAACCTCCCTCTTTTACCCTTACAGTCTTCCTGAGTGGATCCGCAGGCCCTTGCAAAGGCCCATCCGTGGCAGCCGACTGTAGTACCTCTGCTTACTTCAAGTACGATTCACCCCATCCCCAGTATGTTCCCAGCCAAGGTGCTACAAGGCAAGGGCCATGCTGTGTTATCCTCTGTATCTCCAGTTAATACCAGATGAGCTGACCTTCTGGCTGCAGAAGTGAGTTCAGGCCGGCACACTCACCTGATCTCCTCTGTGAACTGGGGTACTCATGAAGCAGCTGACAAGATTTAGACATGCTGGTCGGGGTTACATACACAATCTGTAGCTTCAGAACAACTCTTCTTTGTGATGTGAACTGACCCAAAAAAGGGTCAGGGGTAGAACATAAGCTTCTGCAAGGACTGGAGAAGCAGCCCTCCGCAGGAGAAGCAGCTTCTTCAGGAAACATCTTTCCTTAAACAGGGTACTTCTGTTAGAAAAGCTTTTGTCCTATTTAAAGATCTGTAGCAACTATACCTGGTTTCTAGACCTCTCTGCACTCCCCATCAAGGCAAATACCATGTGTAAAAAGTATTTGCAGCAAAGAATGGTAAAATATCTCTCTCTCTCTCTCTCACACACACACACAACACTCTGGAATTATACCCTGAGGTCCATGGACTCGGGGATGTATAGACTAGTTCTTCAGCTGTATGCAAAATAGTCTGCTTATTACATTGTTCTGGACAGAGTCCATAGTTTAGAGATTTACAATCATCTGCAAACTAAAAGAAACACTGTTCTACTCTAACAGATACCTAAGAGAAGACGGCCAGGGCCTGCTAACATCACAGACTTCAGTCCACTGACTTTGATTATCTGCCCTATTCTCTACTGCTGCTAAAGGAAAACTTAAGGAAATGGGGCTTACTAAGTTCTAGGCTGTTACCACTCACCATACCAACATGTGCTGTGGTCTTCCCACTCAAATCTTCCCACTCCCCTTGGCTGGTCTTATCTAAAATGAGCATAAACATATCACCCACCATTCCAGAATCCAGTATTCTCAGAAACAGGAGGCTGCTTAAGAGGGACAAAGAGGTAAAAGTATTTCCACTTTCAAGGAACAGAGAAAAAGGAGAAGAGGAACTCCTTCCAAGATGCCCTTCTAAGAGGTAAATTCTGGAACCATATGAGACAGAAACAAATCACACACCCATCTTCATAATATTTTTCTCTTCCAGATATGCCTTAATCAAACTGACTAAAGGACTCACTTGGTCTTCCTTCCACGTGGCATAGCATAGAGTAGTACTCTTCTGTGAGAGTACTGGTTTGCTTTTTTTTAACGACCATTTTAAGACATAGGCTCCAAAAACTGCCATTATTATTTGGAAGATATTACTCCTAAATACTTACTTAAGGGCATGGCAGGGGAAAGGACAGATGGATTTCTATAATTAACTTCTAGCTTATGTATGTAATTTGCCACTTAGCAAATGAACTTAGTAGAAATGAACTTCTACTGTCTGTCTAAAATCTTAGGATGCTTTAAAAAGAAAAGTCCTAGAAAGCTTAACATGATACTTTCTCCGAAGAAAGTCACAGAATCTAAACTGGAAAGGGACCAATCATCTACCAGCTAGCTTAATTACCTCAACAACAACCCTCAACATTCCCAATGACTGACTGGATTTGTTGCTTCTGTTAATATACACTCTCCAGAATCCTCGACAACATCTCACATTAAATAATCTTTTCATTTAGGGTCTCTCAACTGCCAATACTTTCCCAAAGCCTTAGGTGTGTTCCATTTGAGTATCCGCACTACCACATGTATGGTACCTATGAATTTGTGCTTGCAACTTCAAGGCCAGTTGCAGAGATTCATTGATGCCTGGAAAGCACGATAAATATTACTTTGAAAATGATACTCATTGAAGTTGACATTTGCTCTGGAAGAGTTCACTCACAGCTTTGATGTTTCAGATAAACCAGCGAAAAACTGAGTGGTAAGTATACCTTCCAAACAGACACAGCAGGTGCTCAGAAAAATCCTATTAAGCACATGTAATGTGAGTAATGAAAATGCCTAGTCTTTCTATCCCTAGAAATTATTTTAGACTTGGAGAGGAAGGCAAGGCAAGAGGGTGGCCTTTCATCCAAACCATGAGTCGTTTCAGATTTGAAGTTGGAACCAGGCGTAAGAATATGGGTGATTTTATGCAAGTGGAGGGAAAGCTATCAATTGCTAAGGAAAAGGGAAATAAACAAAACGCTATAAATACCATGAAAATAACACCTGGTGGGGAAGAATAAACTCTAAACTTAAAATTGTAAGTAGGTCCTTTAATTGCTAGCCCTTGAGGACATTTTCAGCAAGAAAAATCTGGGAACACATTATCTATTAATAAACACAGCCTAGTTACTGAAAGCCTTATGTTGCTTACTAAATGTTATTCTTCCTATATTAAGATAAATGAAGATGAAATTACTATCCTTATCAGTGGAATGCAGAACTGGTTTTCCAGTGGTGACTGAGTCTGTGAATCGCTGCTCCACACTCATTTCTTATGAGTGATGACATCAATATCAGACAATTGGGGAAATCTGGAATGTTGTCTTCAGCTAAGTTGAACGAACCTATCTGCAGTTCAACACCGAAGTTTGGGCCTCACCAGCACCATGTCTTAATCACGTAAGCCAGAAACAGTGTCTCACTTGTGATAGTAAAATTGTTGCTTATCCTTCCCCATGCCTCAGAGGGAAACAAGAGGACTGGTTAGAGCTAAGAAAAATACAAAGATCAGCTGAAAAAATACACAAAATGCCTGAAGAAAAATCACACAGGTGATCAGCTGCAGAACACAGGACTCCTATTTCACAGCCCACATCTTTAGATATGCCTATGGGAGCACAACATGCTCTTATTTTTATTTCATTATTTTAAGTTCAATGTAAGTTTATAAATCCATTCCTCTGAACAGCTCTAATAATAGCTACTACTCATTTAAGCACTAAACCCTGTCAGAACACTAAATGCTTGCACACATTATGTCAAATTTCTCAAAAGTAGTGTTTGATACGTATGTGACACAAGCAGGCTACAGTATCTAGACTTACTGAACAAAGAAACACAATGAAGAGTGACTTGGGCCACAGAGCCTAGTGGAAGCCAGAGCTAAGACTAAACCAGGTGGCCAGGTTCCAAAGCAAGTGCTCTGGCCACTAGACTAACTATATAGCATCTCCAGAGAATCTTCAAATATTGCATGAGAAGGAACCTTATCGCAACTGCAGCTTTTTATTAAAAATCTACAACGAGGAGAGCCTGGGTGGCTCAGTGGGTTAAAGCATCTGCCTTCAGCTCAGGTCATGATCCCAGGGTCCTGGGATGGAGCCCTGCCATCAGGCTCTCTGCTCGGTAGGGAGCCTGTCCCCACCCCCCACCACGGCCCCCGCCACCCGCCTCTCTGCCTGCTTGTGATCTCTCTGTGTCAAATAAATTTTTTAAAATCTTAAAAAAAAAAAACTACAACATGTTACATGCTTTAGCTACCTTACCTCATCTTCTTACCAAATATAAAGAAGCGATTTGTCCAAAGCTGCAGACAGTAAACGTTTAATCTGCGACTTTAACGGAGGTCTGTTTAACTCCAAGCTAATGCTCTTTTGTCCAGGACCTCGAAGAACTTGCTGGGTCCAGGATGACCCACTCAGTACTCAATAATTCAAGAGTGTGTCATCTTTAGAGGAAACTGCAATTGGCTGAGTATGGCTACGAGAAATGTAGAGTGCTGCCAGACTCACAGAACTGCAGAACTGGAAAAGATCAGGGATCTTAGCGATCGTGAGTGCTCAAGCCCCATCATTTTGCAGATGAGAAAACTGAACCACAGTGATGCAAATCAACCTTGAAAAAGAAGGACTTGAAGCAAGTGGGAGAACACTGCAAGGGCATTCCAGGTGAAGGGTGTATCCTGAAGAAAAGTAAAGCGCAGAGGTCAAAAGAAGCATGGTGTGTGCCTGAATTATAATAATAAAAATAAAATGTACTCTGTGAGAAAAGACAAAAATAAAGAATACTTCTGTCAAGTTGAGTGGCCAAAAGACACAGCTTCTTTTACCCAAAAGGTTTAGAAAAAGTTTTTTAAACAGTGTCTCCATTTTGGTCTAAGATCTACCCAATCATCATTTATCCTATTTATTACCTAATACTTGGTATGAATGTCTGTGCTGTGACCAAATTTTAATTTTGTTTGCTTTCATCAATGTGTCTGTTTTAGGGCAAACAACGTGGATTTATACACTGTTCTGGCCAGTGCCTTCTCATCCAAAATTCCTTTTGGTCTCCCTTACTTTTCTCTTTCACCTTCAGGTACGGAACAGTCAAAGCCTAAGGCAAGATTAAACAAATTTCTGCATGCAACTCAGAGTTTATAGTAGTTTTTATTTTACTCCAGAGAGTACAAACTAAACCACGACAATGTAATGCAGCCTCACTCTATTACAAAATGTGGTGCTATCATTGATTAATATGATATAAAGAAATGGTGGTCACACACCAAAAATTGAGTTCCACAGTCTGAGTTTCTATTAAGGAAACTTTAATAAATTCTTCTCAAGGTAACAGGTTCAGAGTAAAAGTTTTTAAACATTTTAAGTATTTAAGAAGTTTTATTTCCTGATAACAGACACTATAAATTATTTACACATTTCATTTACTTATGGTGGTTGTCTAATAACAGAAGAGGACATATTTTAAAAAGGTTCTAAAACATTCAGAAGTGAAACTGCTTTACTTCCTAGGTTCAAGCATACTTTCAAAAATGAGCGGCTCCAAATTCAGGTGCAGCGAAGAACGCGTTAATGAAGTTAGCGCTGGTGTACTAAAAACCCTAGGGAAAAATCAAGTTTTCAGTTTATGTGTCAAGCACATGCGGGGGACGTTAAAACTTTCTCTGCAAGGTCTAGCTGAGAACTGACTGTACAACTCGCCAGCGGTCTGAAATATGCAAGCCTGTCTCGGGCCCTCTCGGGCTGGCAGACACTTGTCACCAAGCCACTGGGCCTAGTCCAAAACTCAGGCGGCAGGCCACAGACAAGGGAAAGTGGAGGTATCAAGTGAAAGAAAGCAAAGAAGCTAGAAGTCACCCTAAGCAGAAGTCTATGGGGTGTGTGAGCGTGTGGCAATGGGTGGTGGTATCAGAGCGAAAGCACGAAACGGACGAGAGCAGATGCAGGTTTTCTCAAAACGCCAATTCACCTCGAGAGGTAACGAGGCCAGTGCAAAATGAGGGTGGGGGCTCCTGAAACCAGGAGGAGTAAGGGAAGCCCCATTTCACAGAAGGTAAGGCTGGGGCTTCCCGTAAGGTCCCACAACGAGGGAGCAATGCAGTCCAACCCGGACTGCGAGCCCCTGGAGAGCCTAATTCAACGTGGAATGCACCCCCCCCCCGCCTGAGCACAGTGCTCAGCACTTGGCACACGACTAGGAAATCTCTCTGAATGAATGTCCCAAGTCTTGAAACTTCAAGCTTCTTTGCAGAGAACTCGGCTTCGGGCCGGACAACCCTGGGGGCCGGGACGGGGGGAACCAGGCTGACCGGGTCCGGGGAAGGTCGGAGGTTTGGGGTCCGAGTCCGGGTGCTGGCCCTCTGCCCGCCCACTGTCACTCACCCGGATGCCCTTCACCACGGTGATGTTCTCATTCTCGTCTGCCTCGAAGGTGACCCGGCGGGTGCTGGAGGTCCCGCCCATGGCTCCTGCTTCAGCCCCCCGCAGAGACCTAGCCCGGACGCACGAGCACTTCAGGCCCCACGCGCACACACGCGCGTGGACACGCCCGAACCTTTTCCTCGCACGGCGGGAGCAAGGCCACGACCCCAAGAAGCAAGGAGAAGGCGCCGGTCCTCCGCTCCCGCCTCCTCCGGTCACGCTCCACAACAAAAATGCCTCCGGTTGGTCGGAGATACGAACGACCCGCCTCTACATGGTAGAGGCGCTCGGATTGGCTGGCCTGGACCCGGATGCTATGGCAACAGGTGCTGTTTGACAAGACTTCCGCAGCCGCTGGAAGTATTGGGAATTGTAGTCTTCTTCAGGCGTTGGTGGCTGGGACGTTCTCGCCTCAGATCCAGAGTGCAAGGGGAGCATGGCATTCTGGGAGATGTGGTCTTTCCTATCCGGAAAGTTTCTGACCCAGCGACTTTCAGAGAAGTTCGTTTCTCTCACAAAACATACTTTGAAAATATTGTTGTAGAAATTTAGGTTGGTGATTTAAAATATACAGGGTCTCTTCTAAAGCAACTCCTTGTTTAATGAGGAAGCTGCACTCTCTTAATGAAGCCATACCTAGATTTCTGACAATAAAAAGCGGAGACAAAATTTAACAATTTTTTTAGTCTTAGCCTTAAAAAAATAAAAACAAAAATAAAAGAGTTGGCTTATGGCCTTACCTCATGAGGACTATGTACTATGTAGTTTTGTTTTTACTTCTACAGTGTTTTTACTTTTACTGATTCTACTTTGTACAGTGAAATTTTAAATACTGTGGTTTTCAAATCTGCATTCATGAAAACAGAGACAATAAGTTATTTGCAACAAGCATGCAAATCATTCATTTTCTTGTGTCTCCTTCCACTTAAGTTACACAAGCTAGTTAAGCCATAACACAATGAGGCAAAGAAAAGTTAAGTGATTGATAGAAATGGAATAAATTAATGGAGGAATTAAAATTATACCAAAGTTGAGATAATCTATTTTAGAAAGTTTCTAGTTTAGAAGTTATGCCTACTATAACATTATTGGCCTATCTGTATCACTCTCAAGGCCAAGCATGCCCACAGTCCCTTTTAAAAAACATTTCTTGAGCCATGCAGAACCTGTGGTCTCCCTTGCTCTCTGGCCACAGCTTACTGGTGATCATCTAACCCAAGGCAGCATTCAATTAGTCAGAGACCTATGAACTAGAACAATAGCAAACACTTGAGCCACTCAGATTCTATATGTCTTTTACCTTTTCTTTATCTCGCTATTGCAGTCTCAAATTTAAACTTGAACATTCAGAGCATAAGAAAAGAAAACAAAGAGAGAAGCTCTGATACTGAGTCAGAACCATGAGGCATCATAAACTAAAGAGAGGTGAGAGCAGAAACCCTAAGAATAAGAAGCATCCAGATTGGAAAAAAAGTAAAACGATCTCTATTCACAGATGGCTTGATCTTATAAATACACAAATCCAAGAAATCCACTAAAAAACTACTAGAACTAATTTTTAAAATTCAGCAAGGGTGCAGGATACAAGATCAACTTACAAAAATCAACTATATTTCTATACACTAACAATTAACAAGAATGAAATTAAGAAAACAATTGCATTTATAACAGCAACACATCAACTCAAGTCCCATGAACTGTTGGATAAACAAAATGTAGTGTATCCAGGCACTGGAATATTATTCAGCAATAAAAAGGAATGAAGTACTGACATATGCCACAATATGGATGAACCTCAAGAACGTTCCATCAAGTGAAAGAACTCAGTCATAAAAGATCACTTTGTTATGACTCCATTTGAATGAAATGTCCTGAATAGGGAAATTCATAGAAAAAAAAATCAAATTAGGCTGCCAAGGATTAGGAGGAGGTAGGATGTAACTTGCAGTTGGAACAAGGTTTCTTTTTGCGGGGGGGGGGGGGGGGGGGGGGGGGCAGCGGGGAGGATGGTGATAAAAATGTTCTAAAATTGGATTATGGTGATGTTTGCAGAACTCTATACATAGACTCTCATTGAATTGTATACTCCGAATGGGTGGACTTATAATGCAAGCTGCATGCATACCAATGAAGAATTTATAACTATCCAAATTAAAAACACAAGAAACAACAGCTGTTGACACGGAGGAGGAGAAAAGAGATCCCTCTTGCCCTGCTGGTAGGAATGCAAACTGGTGCAGCTGCTCTGGAGAACAGTATGGAGGTTCTTCATGAAGTTAAAAATAGAACTACCTAATGATCCAACAATTGCACCCTGACGTATTTACCCAAAGGATAAAAAAAATACAGATTTGAAGGTTTATTTGCACCCAATGTGTATTGCAGCATTATCAACAATAGTCAAACTATGGAAAGAGTCCAAATATCCAACAACTGATGAATGGGTAAAGAAGATGTCTTGGAGAGTATGCTGACTGTTCACTGGGTTCACTAGGGGATGGGGATGGGGGCAAGGAAGGAAGTGAGGAGCAAAGGGTTCTGTGCCCATGAGTCTTTAAAGTTCTGTATGTGCATTTTAGTTAATGTTGCTGTGTGTCAAAGGATAAACAAGTCCTAATACCCAAAGTATATTAAAAGTAGAAGTAGTAAAATACTCCCTTTATGAAAGCCCTTTTGTTAGTTTTTAGGAAGGACTGTTCTGGGAGTGTCTGTCAGTCACCTCTTAGAGCTAAATGTAGTCCTATGCTTGGTCATTAAAATGGTGGAGGGAGCAGAGGAGGGGTGAAGGGAAGGGCTTTTTGCTAGTTATCTCCACATATAGAAGACCATTTTAGGTTATAACTATAGGTCTGGATGTGCATTTTGATGAAGTCCCTGTGTTTGTTATGGACAAGTGTCATTATTTTGTAACATCTAAGATTTTTGGATGTCCTGAGGTGACCATGTATGATAAAATGTACAGCTAGTGAATCAACCAATTTATAAGTTTCTTTTTGTTATCATTGATAGGAAAGAAGCATCTTTTTTTTTTTAATTTTTTTTTTAAAGATTTTATTTATTTATTTGAGAGAGAGAGACAGTGAGAGAGAGCACAAGCGAGGAGAAGGTCAGAGAGCGAAGCAGACTCCCCATGGGGCTGGGAGCCTGATGTGGGACTCGATCCCGGGACTCCAGGATCACGCCCTGAGCCGAAGGCAGTCGTCCAACCAACTGCGCCACCCAGGCGTCCCGGAAAGAAGCATCTTGGACATGGAGTTGTTACTCTGTCTCAGAAATGTGAGGACTTACTAAGTTGGCAGCAGAGGGGCAGGAGGAAGTATAGAGGGAGAGCTGTATGCGGATGCGTTCATACTTACATTGTAATAACTGTTCATGTGTGTGCGTCTTTTTGGCTGTACTATAGGAATACATTAAGTGATTCAGTGGAAACATACCCCGTTGCTAATATTTGAATAGTGTAGATTGGATAATGAATTCTTTTAGAAGCATTATACATTGTGTACTCTTACTTATGTCTGTTTTAATTGAACATTAAGGGAATGCAGTATTTTAATGGTAACCCTGCCAGTATCTTTATCTAGAGGCCTGTTGCCATTTTTGTCCTCTCTGAAATCTTTGTCGCCGAGAAAGGCAGGATTACACTTTTTTCTTTCAGATGGAGTTGGTGTAGTGTATTCTTGGTTATCGAAATACTTATAGTTTGGGGACTTTGAAATGGTAAATATTCATGGTGTGTAAAAAAGCATAATACATAACTACAATCTTAATTACATTAAAATGCTTACTTTTGTAGATACACACATGGGACCTAGAAGTCAAACTGTAAACTGCTTGTGATTATGGATGACTTTGTTCTTTGCTTCTTGTGTTTTTCAGTTTCCTTTTATGCACATGTTAACTTTTAAAAAATAAATTTTTAAAAACCTAAAAAAAAAAGAAAGAAAAAAAAAGATGTGCTATAAATACACAATGGAGTATTACTCAGCCATCAAAAAGAATGAAATCTTGCCATTTGCAACAACATGGATGGAGCTAGAGTGTATTATGCTAAGGGAAGTAAGTCAGTCAGAGAAAAGTAATTATCATATGATCTCACTCATATGTGGAATTTAAGAAACAAAACAGACAAACATATGGGATGAGAGAAAAGGAAAAAAAGAGAGAAGGAATCAAACCATAGGAAACTTTTAAAGACAGAGAACAAGCTGAAGGGTGATGGAGGGAGGTGGATGGGGAATGGGTATTAAGGAGGGCACTTGTGATGAGCACTGGGTTGTTTATGTCAGTAATGAGTCACTGAATTCTACTCCTGAAACCCAAATTGCATCATATGTTAAATAACTATAATTTAAATAAATGAAAAAAAGAATAAATACAACTTCTTAAACTTAGACCCAAGGAAATCCATATATAAGAAACTGTCTCCAAGGGGCGCCTGGGTGGCTCAGCGGGTTAAGCCACTGCCTTCGGCTCGGGTCATGATCCCAGGGTCCAGGGATCGAGCCCTGCATCGGGCTCTCTGCTCAGCAGGGAGCCTGCTTCCCTTCCTCTCTGCTTGACTCTCTGCCTACTTGTGATCTCTCTGTGTCAAATAAATAAAATCTTTAAAAAAAAAAAAAGAAAGAAAGAAACAGTCTCCAAGACAATTATCATATGATCTCACTGATATGAGGAATTTGAGAAACAAGACAGAGGTTCATAGGGGAAGGGAGGGAAATATGAAACAAGACAAAACCAGAGAGGGAGACAAACCATAAGAGACTCTTAACCTCAGGAAACAAACTGACGGTTGCTGGAGCGGAACTGGGTGGGAGGAATGGGGTGGCTGGTTATGGACATTGGGGAAGGTATGTTCTATGGTGAGTGCTATGAATTGTGTGAGACTGATGATTCACAGACCTGTACCCCTGAAACACATAATACTTTATATGCTAATAAAAAAATAAGAAACTGTCTCCTATGCAGTTTTGTTTGTCATTTACTAGGAATTAAATTATTTAACAATTTTTCATTTGAATAAAGAATAATCTGCAGAACACAAATTTCCAGAATATGTAAAATATGTGTTTTCAACTATAGGCATGGGTTCTGGAATGTTTAAGTGTATCTAATTTGGGCACCTGGGTGGCTCAGTCTGTTAAGCATCTGTCTTCGGCTCAGGTCACGATCTCAGGGTCCTGGGATCCAGTCCCACATGGGGCTCCCTGCTCAGTGGGGAGCCTGCTTCTCCTTCTCCCTCTTCCTGCCACTCCCCCTGCTTGTGCTTGCTCTCTCGCTCTGTCTCTCTTAAATAAGTAAATAAAATCTTTTTAAAAAAATTTTTAAAATAAATATATCTAGGGGCGTCTGGGTGGCTCAGTGGGTCAAGCCTCTGCCTTCAGCTCAGGTCATCATCTCAGGGTCCTGGGATCAGGCCCCACATCAGGCTCTCTGCTCAGTAGGGAGCCTGCTTCCCCCTCTCTCTCTTCCTGCCTTTCTGCCTACTTGTGATTGCTCTCTCTCTGTCAAAGAAATAAATAAAATCTTTTTAAAAATATATCTAATATCTTAAAGGCGATATTTTCACTTTTCTTTTTTACTATTAAAAAATTCTAAAAAGAAAAAATTGTTTTAAAAGATTATCTTATATACATGTAAAAAGAAGAAAGACATTAACAGTAAAATTGAAATAACTTACCATTCCACAAGTTTGAGATAACTAGTGTAAAAATGTTTTATTTCTGTATGCAGACATAAATTTTAATAAAATTTGAGTTCTACTGTAAAAAAAAGAATTTATAGCTATCAACCCTTATCGAAATATATTTATCATTCAATAAAATCTCAAATAGGTTTTTTAAAGAAAAAGGAAGGGAAAAAAGAAACTCTAAGAAGCTTTGAGGTACTGAAAAATAAGCCAATCGAAAGAGAGACTAGAATAAATCCGATCTTCCTTAGTCCTACTAATAGCATGAGGGGGAAAGACCCACAACTCCTGAAGCTTCGAGAGTTCCCTAGACTTCAGGAAGGCTTTCATACTGCAGGTTTTTACAAGGACTGAAGCTTTCAAGGCTTCTACTCTTCCTAAAGCCCAAGTGTTCCATGTTTTTTAGGTTCTGGGGTACAGCCAGCCTTACCAAAGAATCTTTGTAATCATACAACGCCTACCTAAATATCTACAACCATAATACAACATATTTTCTTCAGTCTTCACACAGGAGACCAGCAGAGATACACCGATACCAAGCAGAGAACGAAACAATACTTTGATTCTTCATAACTCTTAGCTTGGCCATCAAGCAATATTACCTTCCCACTTCTTTATCCTGAGCAGCCTCTTTTACATTCACACCAGGTCAAAACTTTGGAATGAATGCTGCAAAGAAATAAATCAAACAAATAAATAAATGCTTTTGCTGTCAAAATTCCAGTCATCCCAAATTCCCCCTATCCCTTGACGTTGGGGGGCAGGGGGGAGACAGGGGATACACTAGACTTCCAAATCATTCAAACAAAAATTCCAGAAGTCCCAAGTTAGAAATCAGGTTTGCACTACATACTCTGGATTTTTCAGTTCCAACTCTAAATAAAAAGTCACAGAAGCAAAATCCTGGTGAATCCTCTTCTACCACTTTCCTTCACACATTATTTGACTGTCCTTGCTCTGCTACTTGGGAGTGTAGCAAGAAGTGCGTGAGAAGGAGAGTAAGAAGAAAAAGAACACAATCTGGCATGATGAGGTATCAGGAAGGAGAGAGACTTGTTCTTGGTCCCCAACCAGAAACACGAATGACTCTGTTGATCATCATAGCTTTTCCCCCCAGCATTTCTGAGTAGCACTTCAGCTGCGGAGGTGAGTCCTCAGATTCTAGGACCTGTGCTGAAAGAGAAGAGAGATATAATGATCATGTTTTCTGAGCTAAAAATTGGAGCACACACTCTATTATTTGTATACTTATAAAGACAATTAAATCAGTCCTTGAAATCAAGATCATCCTAGGAAATCTAGGACATAGAGTTGCCACAGTTATAGCAAACCAATTAAAATTACCGAAAAGTGCTTCTTACGTGGTGCAGGCAGTCAATATAAAAACATTCTGAGAATGTGGACTAAGACTTACACAGCAAGCTGGAGCAGGATGTCAGCCTAAGGTTTCCCAGCCCATTATTGTATGTAGAATCCCATAAAAACAATGAAGCCCTAAAACAGTAATTGTGTGTCTGTGTGTGTCTGGGGGGGGTGCATGTACAAGTGTGCTTATGAGACATATTTTGAATAGAAGGATTTCGGGCAGCATACTTGAAGAGATTAGAAACACAAAATAGCATGAGACAAGTCGGCAATAATTACAAGGCATTCACAAGTTCTGTATAAGAGTATCTCTCTGTGTCTTGGGAAATACCCACAGTAACGGCACAAATTCCACGGGGTCCCTTTAGCATCCCGTCACTGTTCAAGTGAGACTGATCCTTGCACTGCCCATGCATCCAGTAAAATCTCGAGGCAGCCAGCTCCCATGTCTCAGGAACCCCTCCGTCTATCTTTGCCTTCCACTTAATAGCTGCCTTTGCTACTAACTTCTCATTCAAAATACATTTCATAAGCTGTTCTCCACTGTCATCACAGGATGGGCTCCGGCGACCATTCTCCTTAACAGACACCACTTAATACCACATAACTAAAATAAATTTTACACGTGGGTTAAAACTTGGCGATGCACCAAGATTTCCCGTTACCTCTGGCGTAAAGATTATCATAGAGTAATGCCTCAGCAAATGTATAGCAGGTTTCTTAAAAGGCCATTCTCTGCCATTTCCTACACATCCTTCTGATTTTTTTTTCATTTTTATGTATTTTTCCCTGACACCTCATTTCTTTTCTCCTCATCTTATATTCATCAGAATAGAGTGGCTGAAATACAGAGTGTTGGTATCAGGGGAAGGAGGGAGGGATGCCAGAGTCTAAGGGAGTCTCTGCCCGGAGGGTAAGAGGTTCACCTGGCCCAGCTCTTATCCCCTCCACCCTCAAGCCCCGCAGGAGTCTCAGGGGCCTTGGATTTCCTCTGCATCTGATAGTGGAGTGATCATCTCTGACAAACAGAGCCCAGGTCAGACGAGGCTCATTTCTCCTCTGATCCTCAAACAGGCACAAACATTCCATCTGTCATCTCTCCTCAAGAGCTCCTCTGGCCTTGATGATTTTCAAACCATTTTTATTTGAGAGCACAGGGACATTCTCCTAACCCTTACACAATATCTACCTGTCATGGATCTTGAGAGATTTCTGAAATACAGGCTGTTAGTCTCTTTACTTCCAAATAACAAATGCTTGAAACGCATCAAGGTTACAGGAGCACTTCTTCAGCATTGGACAGGCAGAGAAATGCCTGTTTATTGATGCTAATTGTGTAGAAATGTCCCGAAGAATACATGCCACACAACTGGTCCTCACCTAAGTGTGTTGCCCTGTTTGGTTCCACTTTTGCCCCAGCTCAAAGAAGCCCCAAGGGTGTTTTGTGAGCATCTTACCTCCCCTGAAATTCTGTTTTATCTGTATGTTCTAAACCCCATGAATCCCAGCACTCACCCTGGAACAGGAATCTGGGCACTATAACTCTTATCAGGAATCAAGGACTGTGAAGTGGTGGTCTTGGCAACTATTTGACCTTCTCTTTATTTCACAGATGAGGAAACTGACAACCAGAAAGACCCAAGACCAAGACCAAGACCACACAGCCTCATTTCATCAGAGCCTAGGAAACTCCCAGATCCCCAGCAATTTATTTTTTCATTTTTCATTTTTATTTTTTTTTTAAGATTTTATTCATTTATTTGAGAGAGCGAGAGAGCAGAGGGAGGTCCAACTGAGCAGGGAGCCTGACACGGGGCTCGATCCCAGGCCCCTGGGATCATGACCTGAGCCACTCAGGGGCCCTTGAACTCCAGCAATTTAATCTAGTACTTTACCACCACCTCCTGCTGCTCTATCATGAGACTCTGCCCTCATGAGCCCGATATGCCAGCGCTTGGAAGCCCAATCTGAGATGCTGCAGTGGCCAGGAGACCCACAGAAAACACATCAACAAGCAGAGGTGGGGAAGGACAGGGCGCAGCTGTGAGGGGGCAAAAGCGTGTTCAGTGCAGAGGTGGCTCAGGGCTGGCATGAACCAGTACACCTTCCCCATGGGAGTATTGGAGGCTTCATCAATTCAGTTGCTAATCATTCCCTAGCTAATGACCCAGCAATTTCACTCCTGTGACTATATGCAACGGAAATGAATGCTTACCCAAAGACACCTACAGGAATATTCCCTGCAGCTCTTTGTTCACAAGAGCTCCAAATGTCTGTCAACTTTGGAATGGAGAAAGAAACTGTGGTGTATTTACACAATGGAATGCTATACTATTGCAAAAAAAAAAAGAAAAAAAATTAACTATCGCTGCATTCAACAACATGGCTGAATATCATAAACAGGATATTCAGCAAAAGAAGCCCGAAGCGGAAGAATACATATGCATGAGGTCATTTCCATGGTGTTCGAGAATAGGCAAAACTAATCTGCGGTGGTAGATATCAGAGGAGCGGTTAGCTTTTTGAGTGGGGTTGAGTGGGAGGGGGCCCGAAGGTGTCTTCTGGTATGCTGGGAATGTTTTATAGTGTGCAGAGTGGGTGCCTAGATTTTTAAAAATTCACCGAGACGGAGGCTTACATTTTTTGCATTCTATAAGACATAAGTAAATTTTAGAAAGTCAGTTGAAAGAGAGAAAGATGTGTTTGATAGGATCCGTCTTAGGGGTTGAGTGAATGAATCCTTTATGGGAAAGCAGGGATCCAGAATACTTCATAATTAACAGGAACATTCTGAATCTACTATCGTCTTCATCAGCAAAACTGAGAAAATCAGAAGATGGAGAAAAGAGGAAGCAGTGGGGCAGATACATCCCAGGCAGCCCCAAACTGAGGAATGGAAAGCAGTGAAGTTTAAGGACGAGATCCCACTGACTCATGAGGGCTCTTCCACGTTCAGTGATCCCCTGCCTCTGTATTTCCTGATATCACCTCAGTAGCTTGGATTTGACTGGGGTAGGAATAATTTCACCTCGATGGAAGGCAAACACTGCAAATCAGAGCTCTTTTATTTTTTTTCCTCATGCTGGTTGTTAAACATCAAGTTATTGAAATGCACTTAAGGTGCAATCCACAGGGGTTGGTGTACTGCCCCCAGGATTGTAGGACCAGATATCGGAGAGTAAATACATTTAAATAAAATCTGTCTGCACTCTGTCTCTTGGTTACTAATCAGGCAGGATCGGATCCTGGCCAATCTTTCCCTCTGTCTACCTGTGGTTTGCCATCTCACTAAATTTTCCCCCAGTTCTAAGTAGTTCATTCCACTTCCACTTATTTCAGTCCAGAAAGACTCTTCAGGTCATGAACACCCTGAAAACACCAATTCAGACATCACCTGCATAATAAAATCATCCCCAGATCAAAGGGGATCTAAAATCAAAGAATTGCTGGATGGACATTTATTGGGTTTTCCCTGACATTTGCTTTTCTTCTCTCCTGCCATTAATAATCTAATTTTCTATTCATGAACTCCCTCTTTTCCTTCCTCAATCATCCGTTTGGGATGAGACTGTCCCCACCCTCAACTCCAGTGAGGAGTGGGAATAATGTTCCTCGGTGACTTATATGCCTGTCAGCAGATCCCCTGGAGATTTTAGGAGGGGAAAAAAGTCCTTCTTTTGAGGAAGCTCCTGGAATAGATTCCTACTACATGGGAAGGAGGCTGTAGCCTGGAGTGTGTCCCTTGTTGATCCCAAAAGAAGGCTGCTCGAAAATGGAGTTAACCCAGAAAGAACAGAGCCAAGAAGAACCGGAGAGAGAGAAACTGAGCCCTGGTCCCATCTCCCCACTCTGAATCAAGTCTTACCTTTAGTCAAAAGTCTTCCTAGACTCTGAGTCTTGTCTTCTGTAAGTTGCCACAAAAAACACCAGCTGATAAATTGCTTCAAGTTCTGTGTATCAAAATTATATTAATTCCCTCCATCTTTTCGGGTGGCACAGAGTTGCTTGGTCCTTTTGGTTACTAGAGTAGGAGGTAGGGACTGGATCAGGGAATAGGGGGATCTCTTGGGGCCCTGAACAGGGACGGACACTGTGAGAATAGGTTGGAGTCTGAAGAACCACTTGAATGCATTGTCTTTGATGCCTGCTGACCAGCAGGAGGGAAGATTCATTTGCTCCCAAGAGTAGGTTGTGAGGAAGGAGTTTCTCAAGAAGGAATGGATGCACCATCTAGAGTCACTCTAAGGACTGAAGCTTGCCCTTCTCAGATGCTTCTAACTTTCCCCTCTATTATCCACTAATTTATTTAAATAAAGGAATTTTTTCCCCATCACCCCATTTTAATGTATTTAAATATATTTAAAGCACCAAGCACAAACAGCATCCACTGAGAACTCAATAAATGGTGATTTTGTGTTATTCTGATGGGGTCAGTTTTATTCTGCTTGATTTAAAATATCTTATTAATTATAATTCCAAGCCCTTAATATTGTATTTTGTTTGTATATGTTTTAGATATTTAAATTACTTAGATTGATTCTATTTTAAAATCTTAATCTGGAATTCTTATTTTTAACCTGTTATCTTATTTCCCATAACCTTTGAGTTTCTTTCACTTACGAAAAATAATATGTGTTTATTGTAGCAAAGTAGATAAACAATGAATTGAGAATTATTATATGTGTTGCCGAAGCGAGCACATGAATTGAGAATTAAATCATCCATAACTACCCATTATCTATAAATAACTGGTGCTAATAGAGTAAGAATATATGCACATATTTTTTCCTCCAAAACCAACAGGGTCATATAGTATGCACTGGTCTTAGCCTGTTGCAGTTTTTTTTTTTTTTTAAAGATTTTATTTATTTATTTGAGAGAGAGAGAGACAGTGAGAGAGAGCCTGTTGCAGTTTTTCTTAATATATTGAGATTCTCTTTTCCATGTCATTAAATATTCTTTATATAACAATGTTTTTAATGATTGTATAGTATCCTTTTATAATAAGTCTTTGTCAAATTTCCTACTATCAGGCCAAAGGGACCCCCCCACTAATTTTAAAGATTTATTTATTTTAGAGGAAGAGAAGGAGGAAGGGGGAGTGGCAGAGGGAGAGAATCCCAAGCAGATTCCCTGCTGAGCACAGAACCCAACGTGAGATCATGACCTGAGCCAAAAACCAAGAATCGGACACCCAACAGACTGAGCCACCCAAGTGTCCCCTTCATCCCCTGCTAATTTAAAAAATGCTATTAACAATGCTTCGATGAAGATTATTGTGGCCAACTCATTGTACATATTTGTGATTACCTCTGTAGGATCAAACCCAGGCATTGAAATCACTAGACAAAAGAATATGGATATTGAAACAAATAACTGTATGATTCCACTTATATGAGGGTCCCAGAGGAGTCAAAACCACAGAGAAAGGAAGTAGAACTGGGGAAGGGGGTGCTGCAGGGAGGGGGAAATGGTGAGTTATTATTTAATGGGTATAGAGCTTAGTTTTGCAGGATGAGAAGAGTTCTGAAGATGGACAGTGGAGGTGGTTGTACAATGATATGAATGCATTTTTAATTACAGCCACTGAACTGTACATTTAAAAATGATTAAGATGGTAAAGTTTCCATGTATGTTACCTCAATAAAAAAACTGAAAGAAAAAAATAATGGGTATTTTCAAAGTTCTTGTGTGTTTTGCCAATCTCTATAGAGATTCACAATTCACAATTCCACCTGTCTTGAAGTAGATATCAGGAAGGGGTTGTTTTCTGTACCCTTGACTACAGTGAATGGCATTAGTTTCTTAAGCCATAACTAACTTGATAAACAAAAAGTCAATAGCTTATGGCTTTAATTTACATTTATCTTATTACTAGTGAGGTTGAACATTTTTACATATGCATATTATCATTTGGATTTCTTCAAATATGAATTTGTGTCCTTAGTCCATTTTCCTATTGGTACACCCATCATTTCTAAAATATTATTTTAATTAATTATCATTTTTAACTTAATACTATTTATCTCTGCTTGTTAATTATCAATCTTTAAAAAGCATAATTAACTATAATTTTGCCTTATAAAGTTAATCATGATTTTGTTTTATACTATTAATTATGATTTTTTACTTTAAATTGTTTTATATCTATTTTTAATTGTCCATCTCTCAAATGCGTTCCCAATTTTTTATAATTGCTGTTATCTCATTTGAGTCTTTCTCAATTCTTTCTTCAAACCGTTTCTTGCCTTACAAAATCCTGTTTTTTATCCCCTCCTCATTTCTTTTGAGAATCACTTTCTCTGCTTTTAATTATCTTTTGAATAATTACAAAACTAATAGGAAGAGAAGCAGGGACAGCGGTGGCTCTGGGTGGGAAGAGTTCCTGATGATCAAGGCCCTTTGGAAGTTTTCTTACCCCGACTGCCCTGGGGTTCCTGACACATGACAGCCCCTAGATTTGGGGCAGGCTGTTGCCAACCACGTTCCACAAGGAAAGCAAGGAGGTAGGCAGGAGATCTCACCCAAGGAAGGCACCTTCACAAACTGCCTTTCTCCTGAGTGTGGTGAGAAACCAGGGGGCACCCGTCTGTATCACAGCACCCCTCTCCTCCCTTGTACCTGAAGGTGGGGATTGTGTCCTACTCAACTTTCTATTCAGCCCATCTAAAGTCCCTAGTCTTTGAGGTACGTCTGTTAATGTGAATCAAGCATATTCTTGTTTATAAAGTGCCTGCATCATGAGTGGCATCCTAATTCTTACATCCTAACCCCAATTTTGTGGTCAATAAAGCAATATCTAGAGTGAGACCTAACTTTTTTTTAAAGATTTTATTTATTTATTTGAGAGAGATATAGAGAGAGACCACAAGCAAGTGAAGGGGCAGAAGGAGGAAGAGAAACACACTCCGCTGAGTCCCCCACAGGGCTCGATCCCAGGACCCTGGGATCATGACCTGAGCCAAAGGCAAATGCTTAACCAATTGAGCCACCCTGGCAGCTCTAGACCTAATCTTTAATTTCCCTAATTTTTTATTTTCTCATCTCTAGAAAGGAATAACACCTACCTAATCTAACTTGTATGAGTAAATAAAAATAGCCTTCTAGATTGTTATGAAGATTTCAGGAGAATTTTTAAATTATTTGAATTTAAAAGTGGTTTGGAAACATTTAAGAGAATAAAGGATGGCTAAGGTAGCCTCACTTTGACCCCATAAAATACACGTGTGGCTCGTTCACTTGGCTGTTGCCTTTTCCTTTCTCTCCACCTCCATTCCAGGCAGGTGAGGCTACCATGGAGGCGGAGGCTCAGAGGATGGCACCAGGGGTAGCTGCAGAACATGAGGGTATCAGGGTGTCAGGGATGGGAGATCCTAGTGACAAGGGAGTTAGGGAAAGTCAGCACATGTTTCTGTGGACAAAGAACTGGCTCTACTTCATTGTCTTTCAGTGGACGTCCGTTGCATCCATCAGGGTTCTCCCAGGAAACAGAAATAGTAGAAGATTTGATAGACAGAGAGAAGATGATGATAGATAGATAGATAGATAGATAGATAGACAAATAAATAGATAGATGTTGATAGATGATTGATAGATGATTCATAGGTATAGATATTTCCAGGAATTGGCTTATGTAGGGGCCAGCAAACCTGAGATGTGTACGGTGACCAGCAAGCTGGAAACCCTGGGGCAGAGGCTGATGCTGTGGTCTTGAGCAGAATTGCTACTTCCTCAGGGAAACCTCGGTTTTATGATTAAGACCTTACAAGAGATTGGTTAAAATGATCACCCACATCATCGAGGTAATATCCTTTGTTTAGTCAACTGATTTTAGATGTTAGCCACATCTATGGAAATACCCACAAGGCAATATTTCCATTAGCCTGTGATTGAATAACTGGCCAACTGAGAAGCTAACCGTGTTGACACAGAAAACTGACCCTCACACCCGTGTCAATTAGATCAACTTTGCATTTCTGGCACCGGACCATTTCTCTGGGTGAGACTGCGACCCAGGCAGGACTCATCCACACAGTGCAATGGGACTGATTTCTGGTAATGAGTATCAAGTCTCACACACACATGCTAGGACCAGTGACAGTCTGTGGACGAAGCAGGTGCTGGGCAAAGCATTTCTCGCTGATTAAATTATGGGGTATGGGGAGAAAGAGAAAACAACCAGGGCTTCCTGGCTCTGCCTTTGGAGAATGCCCAGGGAAGGGCCTTGGCTCCAGGGTGGGCAAGCAGGATGTATACTTTCCAGGATGGAGCGCTGGCCCAGAGGAAAGGCAGCATCTCAAAAGAGAATTCCTTGATGCCTGACACACACACCCTTACCCACAGTAGATTACTGACGGCATGCATCTGCAAAGTCCAATGGCGCTATTCACTTGTGAACAAAAACAGCCCCCGATAAAAAACTGGGGGCCAGGAGCCACTGAGAAGCAAGCGAAGGGAAATATGCAAAAGGCTTCTTGAGCAGCCTAGTTATGTAAGGCTGAGCTCTCCAGCACGAAGCATTAGCTGCTTGAAGCCCTGTGTTCCCAAGGTCCCTGTTCACCAGGGCAGCATGACAGGAGGGAAGAGAGGCGGCAACCTCCTGGGCCCTCACCCTACCCTCACCCTGAGTCTCAGGGAGCCACTTCCTCCAGCTCAAGCTCCACATCATCAACGGCCAATGGACTGTTGAAGCCCTCTTTGACTTTCCGGGAGTAGGAGATTTCCTGGATGGGAAAGCAGACCTCCAGATACCCCTTCCCAAGTTACATGCTGTAAACTGAATCCCGAGCATGGAAAATACAAGGCTTGCCAGCCCACAAATCACTTTTAATGATCCCTGAAAGAAACCATCAGTAAACCTCAGGCAGCAATCTGGGAGTCTGAAGGTACAGCTACAAAAACACAAGGTAAGGAAGGTGACATATAAAGGCTCATTTCACTTGGGCAGCGCCTCTGTTTCTTTCGTTCACGGATCATTGTGTTTGTCTTTTTGTCTGCTGAGAGGTAGAGATGTGTCTTACCTCAACACATTAGGAATTTGTAGTTAATCCGGAGCTGTGATGAACCTTATCCATCTCATATTGGAACCATCTTTGTGACTCTACTACCTGTGTGTTCAGAGAGAGTGATTCACTTATAAACAAAGTCCCTGCGAGAAATGCCGGCCTTCCGCCAGAATGTGAAATGGTTAACGTAGCCGTGAACGGCAGAAGGAAAAATTGTTGCCAGCTGCCCTGTCCCCTTCAGTTCATCTCTTCTGCTCTCCCTTCCCCAGCCTTTCAGAGCTAGAATGGGGTACGCATACTCAAGCTCACCCTCTGCCACTCCTAGTCACCCTCCCCTCCCAGGTTGAATGGGCCCCAGGGCCACAGCTCATTGGCCTGGGAGAGGATATGTATCACTGTCACCGCCTTGATTTTGTATTAGAACTTGGACAGATTGAATTTTCCCAAAATAGCCACAGTGATGTTTCCAATACTTCTAGTTCCAAGTGCTCTTTTTCTGGAGATTTGCCATTTCCTGTTAAGAAGTGGGGTCTATACTCCCCATGAGCCTTGTTGGGCCTCTGCCATTGCCTGTTAAGAAGTGGGGTCTAGGGACACCTGGGTGGCGCAGTTGGTTGGACGACTGCCTTCGGCTCAGGGCGTGATCCTGGAGTCCCGGGATCGAGTCCCACATCGGGCTCCCAGCTCCATGGGGAGTCTGCTTTGCTCTCTGACCTTCTCCTCGCTCATGCTCTCTCTCACTGTCTCTCTCTCAAATAAATAAATAAAATCTTTAAAAAAAAAAAAAAAAAAAGAAGTGGAGTCTATACTCCCCATGATCCTGGTTGGGCCTTTGCAATAGCCTCCATGCATTGAATGAAGCAGAAGAGACACTACAGGACTTCTGAGGCTAGATCACCCAAAGCAATATAGCTTCTGCTTGGCTCTCTCTTTCTCAAGATGCCAATCCATGCAGCCTAGCTACCGTGCTGAGAGGAAGCCCAGGTCGCAGGGAGAGGCCATGTGTTCCAGCTGAGGGTACCAGCTAAGGTCCCCACTTCCGGCTAGCATCACCGCCAGACATGTGAGTGAGCGGGGTGGGGGGATGGGGGGGCTGAGGTTTCAGATGATCCCAGTTTAGGCTGAGTGAGCAGAGATGAACTCTCACTGCTGAGCCCTGTCCAAACCAGATCTGCAAGCAAAATGACTATTGCCTTGTTTTAAGCCATAAACTTATAAGATAGGTTTTTTTGGGTTGTTTCGTTTTTCGTTTATTTGTTTGTTTTGCTTTGTTTTGTTTTCAACAGCCATAGTAATTGGAACGATTACTCTTCTCCATCTGGAATCCAGAGACTTGAAACACTACTAGACTGAGTCAATCTCATCCAGGCCAATCCCAAGCTTTGGTTTCCCCCCCGGAACATTACTGCCTCCCCATTCTGGCTTAGTATGAAACACTGGGCTTCTGTGCCCTTCCATTCTCCTCACTTCTAACCACCTGCCCCACTGAGTAACTCGGTCTCCCTCAGGACTGGGGTTTAGCCCTGCATTCTGCCTGGTGCCCGGAAAGTGGTTTCGTTGCTTTGTTCTAGCCCATCTTTGCTCTGGGAGAGTGATTCGCCCTTACCAGGCCCACCCTCTCACCCCCATACACCTACCCTAGTATTTTTTGGGGGGGCAGCTCCAGTGCCTGACCAGGGACTGACCTTGGCAAGCCCTGCTTGCTCATGGCAGAATCGGACATAAGATGCCCAAGAGTCTTAGTTGCCAGGTGGTGATGACCTCAGGAATGGGCTTTGTAGATGGGCCGGCTTCCCAGGTCATGGAGACGTTCTCTTAGCTTACCAGGTCCCCAGGCATTCCTTCTATATCCTTCTATCCAGCACCACGCATCTCAAGGAGCTCATCCTTCAGTAGCTGCTGGTATAAGAGCAGAGAGCCATCTGGGTAAACATGGGTAAACAAGGAGGGGTCTCATTCTAGAAGTTCCGATCAAAACAAACGTTCTTGGAAGGACAGAAGTTTGAAATTATTATCTAATCTTTCGATTCCAACCTTGGATTTGGTGGTCTATCTACATTTAACACAATGAATTAAAATATAGGCTCTTAGCAAATTTATTCGGAGGGGAGAAACCTCTTTTGTTGGAAAAACTCCACCCCTTGGTACAGGCAAGAACATTGGCCGATGTCAAAGCTTCAGAGAAGGCCGAAAACACACTTGGTGTAAGACAAGGGCAGATGGTTTTTGTTCTCTAATGGAGAGGGAGAAGGAAATGAAAGGAGAGAGATGTGGCTTGGGACGTGGGAGAAGAAAGAGTGGAGTCAGGGATGGAGGAAAGCCCCATGTCCTATGGTGTGTCCCTTTTCTCTAAACTACACAGCTTCTGAAAACTCCCCCCAAACCAATGAAACATTACACTGCTGTGGAAAGTAGCGAGGATGCTGGAGTTTGCATTGGGGCTGAGGTGGGAGGAGCAATCCATCATGGAGGACGCCAGAGCCAGAGAGAGAGGTCTCTGTCAGACTGGAAGAAACGGCAGCAGGGGGCTGGGGACCTCCTGAGGCGATGGAGTTGGGAATTCAGGGCAAACCTTTAGCTGGGCAGGCTCCAGCTAAACTCTAGGTTGCATAGGATTTCAGGCCCCAGAGGGCAATTTATACTTTGATCCTTCTCTCATGACACAGTGAAAACGCAACATGTGGCCACTGTAATATTTTTATAGTTCAAAAAAATATATAAAAAAGCGAAAAATCATATTTTGGTATATATCTTAGGGATAAAAAAAATCTTCCCTGAAAGAATAGGATCAAAATAAATGTGATCTCTTGCCATCTCTTTTCTCAACTAATAAGACAATGTTAATACCAATATAATATCTTCCTACGTATCTGTTCCTCTTTACCAGGAATAGTTGAAACACTGTCATTGTTTATGAAGAATTCTAAAAGGATCCACCTCATTTTTTTTTTAATTTATTTATTTGACAGAGAGATGACAAGTAGGCAGAGAGGCAGGCAGAGAGAGAGGAGGAAGCAGGCTCCCTGCTGAACAGAGAGCCCGATGCGGGGCTCGATCCCAGGACCCTGGGATCATGACCTGAGCCGAAGGCAGAGGCTTCAACCCACTGAGCCACCCAGGCGCCCCGAACCACCTCATTTTTTGAAAAGGATGGTTTTTGGATAATGACATAAATATTCTCATATGCCCCACATTAAGCTTTTGGCCAGTGAAAACTCAGTAACCTTTCTAGAAAGTCCTATGCAATTTACACTTAGAGTTATTGGTTTTGGTGGACAAAGTTTCATAGACTTGTTCATCTGTGTCATCGGAAGTATAAAAAAAATTAGAATATACCAGTGTTTTCCCCAACTCAAGAAGCTTTGTAAAAAGCTCAACTATCAATAAATATATATGTAATAAATAATTATATACACTGTAAATATCTAGAAAACCATAAAGCAATGACTACAACAACAAACTTATCAAGTTGGTTATTTTCAAGGAGGAGAATGGAATGAGAGATGATGAATGATGATGACGATGATTAATTTTTCCACTGTATATACTCTAATATTATTTGAAAATAAAATACATATTTTATCATTTCTGGAAGTCTAAAACAAACCAACCAACTAGTAAATAACCAAGAGACTTCCTTTTTAGCTTCAAGGTGAAAAGATAAAAGAGCATGTCCTACCATGCTTCTGGACTGTTTCTGGGATGCTTGGTTCCTTCACAGATTTGGGAGAAAGGAACAGTGATGGGTCAGTCCCTTGGGCTTCCTTCCCTTTCCCAAGCAGGGGCAGATTTGATTGTCAAACATCTGGACACTTGTGGCCCATGAGGTCTTGGATTATTGATGAATATCAAATCTAAGCACAGCTAGCAGCTTTCTAAGATTTCTAAGAAAGAATGATAGCCAAATGATATTTCTTTCATTTGAACGTGACAATGAAGCTTTTTTTTTTTTTTTTTAGAATAAAACCTTTGAGACGCCTGGGTGGCTCAGTTGGTTAAGCCTTTGCCTTTGGCTCAGGTCATGATCTCAGGGTCGTGGGATCGAGTCTCCTATGGGGCTCCTTGCTCAGCAGGGAGCCTGCTTCTCCCTCTGCCTACCACTCTGCCTTCTTGTGCTCTCTCTCTCACACACAAATAAATAAATAAAATTTTATAAAGAAGAATAAAACTTTTAAACCATACCATACGTACCATACGTACCAGTAGGTACGTATCCTCAGCTGTCTGTCCAAAAATGGGGATATATTTCCATAGGATAACTGACAAGTACCAGGTTTCTCTGATTGCTACAGGCATGATTTGGGGAGACAGCTGGCCAGGGGTAGGAGTAGCTGGAGGCCTTGAAGGAGAACACAGATTGGATTTAGGGTCTGGCTCCAGTAACAACAGAAGTCAGGAACTAACGTGGTGGACAAAGGGGACATCAGAATATAATGTATCAGATTCAGAAACTTAATTTACTAAGTTTACTAACAAAGGCAAGGTCCCTGATTTCTTGTTTACTCTCCAGCGTAACACCAAACTCCCTCTTGTCCCAGAATGTTTTCTCCCTTGTTCTGTAAACTGGCGACAGTACGGAAGTCAGGCTCCTAAGCTCTAAGTGCTTTCTTTTACCCTTGATGGGCTTTGTCCCCTCTACAGAACACTCAGGTCGGTGTCCCTGATGGTGCAAATTATTCCATGTACAGAAACAAAGTTCCAGGGTGGGGCAGAAGGGACAGCATCGGAAATAAAAAGTGGAACAGAAGCTCTCTTTTCACACTAGCTGGAATTGATCCAAAGAGAATTCAGAATGCAGAAGCGTGTGAAGCTGAGTGAGAAGGAACAAACAGGCAGGAAACACAAACAAAGCCCACTTTGCTCTAGAAGAGCCAGCAGAAGCTCATGGTGGAGGGAAGAGAGTCAACTGCCTATTCAAGTGTCCCTCTGGCAGTGGCCTCTGGCCTCACAGCAGGGAGCCCACCTCCACAGGACCTCAGCTGGTGACCCTGGGGGAACAGGTCGCATTTTCTTTGTGAACCTGTCTTTGATTTGGCACTACTCAGAGACGGAGCTCTTCTGTAATAGCTTTAACACGGTTATACACAAAATCTTGTGATGCTGGCTAGCAGAAGGTTTGAAATCCTCAAGTGCTACCTTAAAATACTTTTCAAAGAAATACATTCTTAAGGCCCCTCGATCCTTTCATTGCTTTCATCCTTTGAAACGTGAAGTAGGGGTTTCCTGATCAAATAGTACAATCTCTTTAAAAAACCCACGTCATGCTAAGCATTTCTTGGCCTCATTCTAAAAGTGATCGTATTATAAAGAATAACGTCACAATGGCATGGCTAATTTCTTTATCTGTCCTTACAAAGGCTTAGCTCTCCAAAGCGGACTTAAGATTGAAGTACCCGGTATTATTGGTGCCAAAGACAGAGCTCTGCCTCTGATGGCTTTCTGGCTGGGGTGACAGGTCAACTCATTGACATGAACCAGAATCACCTGGGAGACTTCTAGCAAGTGTATGAATAAATACCTGGCCCCATCCCCAGATACTGTGATTCACATTAGGTTTGGGATGGGACCCCCACATCTGCCTTTTTTTTTTTTAAAGATTTTATTTATTTATTTGACAGAGAAAAATCACAAGTAGATGGAGAGGCAGAGAGAGAGGGAAGCAGGCTCCCTGCCGAGCAGAGAGCCTGATGCGGGACTCGATCCCAGGACCCTGAGATCATGACCTGAGCCGAAGGCAGCGGCTTAACCCACTGAGTCACCCAGGCGCCCCCACATCTGCCTTTTTAATACATTTCCCCAGTAATGCTGATGCAGGTGGTCGGAGGCCCACACTGCTGTTCCTAAGGCTTAAATCTCCATGGTGGGCTTCCCACCTTTCTCGGCTAGAAACCGTTATCTCACATTTTTTGGCATTTCCCTGTCATTTTGATTTTCAATATTAACTATTGCGCCAGTGTGCAATTTTCAAGACTTTTTATTAAGACTCAATTTTTACTCTTTCCTCTATGTCCCATAAGGTCCAGACTTGAGGTAAAGGCGGGTTTGGAGATACAAGTTTTCTGGCCAGTTCAATGTTTAAAGTCTAAATCAGAACCCACTTTTTTTTTAAAGATTTTATTTATTTATTTGACAGATCACAAGTAGGCAGAGAAGCAGGCAAAGAGAGAGAGAGAGAGAGAGAGTAAACAGGCTCCCTGCAGGGCAGAGAGCCCAATGTAGGGCTCGATCCCAGGACCCTGAGATCACCACCGGAGCTGAAGGCAGAGGCTTTAACCCACTGAACCACCCAGGTGCCCCCAGAATCCAATTTTGATACAAGGGATAGCATTCCTTTGCTAAAAGCAGCTTAGGGATTCTGAGCTGAGAAATATTCATGTGAATGGGGAAAAATATAATCCACTGTGGAAGAGGTGAACTGAGTGTTCTTTTCTGAAATGGCATCCTCTATTTCATGAAAGCCTGTGGGCCTCTCGGAACTCTTATGAATAACCGGTCTGGCAGAGCGCACGACTTGAAGACGGAAAAGGTCATAACATCCTGATTCGAGACCTCAGAGCTACGGAATTTATCGTCTTTACCACTGGGTCAAGAAAATATTCCCTTCTCTTCCGACCTTGCCCAAGCCCTCTCTTCTCCCTAGACTTCCTGTGCTTAGAGCAGAACGGAGATGATCTAAGTGGAGTCACAAATAACCATTTCACATCGGCCCCTGGGCTCCTTAGAGATGGCAGCTCAGGTCAGGACAGTTGACACGACTCCTGAGCGAGGGTGAAGAGAGCTGAGGAAGGGGTACAATGTCCTCCTTTCTGAGGATGAAGGGTCCGGCCATCAGGAGAATGAGAAAAGCTAGCGAAATGGGTGGTCCTGGACGGCTGCTGGGTTTTTGCCCACCTAACATCACTTTTTCTCCTTCAGCTTGTAGAACTCTTCTTCTTTTTTTTTTTTAATAGATTTTAAAAAAGATTTTATTTGTTAATTTGACAGACAGAGGTCACAAGTAGGCAGAGAAAGAAGAAGCAGCCTCCCCACTGAGCAGAGAGACCCATGCGGGGCTCCATCCCAGGACCCCAGGATCATGACCTGAGCTGAAGGCAGAGGTTTAACCCACTGAGCCACCCAGGTGCCCCAGAACTCTCCTTTTCTTGAGAAGACCATTTCCCGGTGGTTGGGACAGGCTGCCCCTGCCTCTCACCACAGAGCCCTCTGTCCCTTGCCCCGCCTCTTCCCACCTCAGGCCTGTGGCGATTGGTTCAAGGATACGACTGAAGATGCCAATCAGCAACCTCCCGGGTAGTTTTCTGCCAAAGCTGTAGCAAACCTTCTCTTTGCCCCGGGATTGCTAAACCAGATGGGCGTCTTGGGCTGTGGGTTGTCAGCAGCTGATGAGAGACTGTCTGAGAGGGAGAGAAAAATGGAGCTGATGCCGCCGGGTCTGATTTTTACGAGTCATTAAAATCCTTGTCTGCCTTATTTTCCCTTAGGTTAGTTAGGCGTGGCTTTTTGTCACTTGCAACCCAAAGAACCCTGGCTACAAGAGATTGTGCATTTATCCTTGAGATCTATGGCATGCTTGGTGTCGAGGCTCCACCAAGATAGTGTGCCCGTCCCCCCAGATGCCGCCATAAAGGCTAAGCTAGTGACTTATGCCTATGCCCTCGGTTGACAAAACATCTTCACTCTGAGGTACCTGGGAAGTTACATCCCACCCAGGGGTCAGCCACTGTCTGACTGATGCCTTCCAGCCTCGAGGTGCGACAACTCTGTGGAATTTATGACCTCGAACTTTCCATGGATCCATCAAGGTGAGACTTCAGCTAAGGCCACTTCCTTGCCTGGCTCCTTCCTCCTCCCTGTCCTCATGTTCTTGCTTCATCACAGAGCTTTCCTGAGGAGCCCGACAAGTCCCAGGCACCGGAGTCCCTATCAGCCTCTGCATTTAGGGAACATGAACTAGGATGTGATGGTTTGCTTTGCATTAGTTTATATTTTAATCAAAGAAATACATGGCATGGTTAAAAAAAAAAATAAAAAGGTATGAAAAGGCTTTTACGGGTACACAGCAGTCTCCTGCTTGACACTTCTCTACCCCGGTCAAGGAACTAGTCACTCTCCATTCTTCTAATTCTCTTAGTATTTATCTCAACATTTTAAGTAACCTGCAAATCCTATTTCTATTCTAAATATTATCTATTGACTTCCCACAGTGATAGGGGAGAACTCAGCTCATTTACACTACCTCTGCTCTCCCACAGTCCCTGACACTTATATTATAGAACATCAGAACTTTTGGCTAAATCAATAGTCATTTTTTATATTATTTGTGACTATGATGACCTATACCCATATATCATCAAATTTAAGATGTCATCAATTGTAAGACACAGTATTATTTTATATACTACTAAGAAGAAAGAGTGTTGCCAATTAAGCATGACATACCATCAGTCTCATGGTGCATCCCAGCTTCAGAAATAACATGCAGTGAAAAAAATGTTTTGTCAGTCCACCTCCCCTATACACCCTGGAGTATCAGATTCATACATGCCCTTTGTCTGTTTTGCTCACTGCCATAAGCACACACGGTTTTACCCACTGAAGAACTGTTGAAAGAATATGCAAACAGTGGCAGGAATGGCCCACATCACTTTCATTCACATCTCATCAGACAGAATAAATCCCTTGGCCCTGCCCCATGGCAAAGGGGCTGTGAAGCCTCCCGGAGCCTGGAAGGAGAGCAGAAGCTGAAATTCACAAGCACTGGTAAGGTCTTTCAGGACTACCGACTGCACATCTCCATCACTGTGACCACGCTCCCTTCCCATTCAACAAGTCTGAAACCGAGAATGTCTTCTCCCACCCCACCCTGCCCTAGGGGGTCCCTGAAGTGTGTATGGTGTTCTCTGAGAGACTGATAATACCATCTCTCCGGGTCCCCAGCCCAGAACCCGAGGGCCATCCTTGCCCTTTCTCTCTAAATACAGTTGGTCGCAAAGTCTTTTTGATTGTGTCACCTTAAAAATATTTTGATTTGGTTTTCCTTCTCCGTCTTTAATACTTAGTTTCTGCCTTGCTGCCTTCTCTTCTGAAGCATTAGAAGAGGCTTCTTTAAAAAGAGGGTAGCTTGGTGGTTACTAGGGCTGGAGGTGGGGAGTGGAATGGGGGAGGATGGGGAGATGTTAGTCAAAGAGTACAAACCTCCACTTACAAGACGAGTAAGTTCTGAGGATTTAATGTACGGCCTGAGATAAGAGTTAATAATACCGTATTATATACTTGAACTTTGCTAAGAGAGTAAATCTTACATGTTCTTACCACAAGAAAGAAATGGTGATCATGTGACATGTTGGAGGTGTATATTACACTTGTGCAATATACAAGTGTATAGGGTCAGCAAATGGGACACTCAAATTTATACAATGTAATATGTCAATTATATCCCAATGAAGCTGGGGGGGGGTAGTGCAGGGGGTAAGAGGTTTCTTTTTACGTCTCCAAGCTTCATGTTCCAGCCCACTCTCTACACTACTGCCAGAGGTAACCCTCTAAAATTCAAGTCGTGAAATGTCACGGCATCCTTGCAAAACTCCACTGCCCTTAGGCTACGATTCAAGCTCCTTAGGGTTGTGGAATTAGGTTCTGCTGCTATTTGGTCTGTAAGTTAAGAGAATATCCTCCTCTACTCTGAACCCCCCAGAAGCTCCCATTTCATGAAGAGTTAAGAGTCAATATCTTTCCAGGATTTCACAGGATCCAACAGAGTCTTCCTCCGACCCATCCCATCTCTCTGTCCTTGTCTACTCCTTTGCTCTGCTTCCCCTGCACACCCATGGCAGCCGCCTCACCAACCTCTCGAATACCACCAGCGTTGGACCCTCTGCCTAGAGCACCCCTTCCCCAGCTATTTGCATGATTAACTTCCTCATTTCCTTCAAGTCTTTTCTCAAAAGAAAAAATCACCTCCTCACCTTTCCACCCCCCATCCTCCCCTCAATCCTGATCCAACAGAGCTTGCTTTCCTTTCGTCTTCCTCATACTTACCACCTTTGGGTGTACAATTATTTATTTTTACTCATTATTTATTCCCCATCTCTTCCCTGCTAGAATATGAACTCCATGAAGGTAGGGAATGTTTGTCCATTTTGTCCACTGATGTTTCCCAAAGCACCTAAAGAGGACATGGCACATAGTAGGTGTTAAGTGACCACATGAAAAAGGGAACGAACAGATCTCTATTGTATTACCTTGCAAAGAATATTGTCATTATTTATTGATTTATCTGCTGCTCGCATTAAAATGTGGATGATTTTATTTCTATGACCCCAGTATGATGCCTGACACCTACATGTTCAATAAATATTTGGCAAATACATAATGCAGGATAAACCTCTCTCTATCAGTAAAGACACTGAAGCCTGCAGAGCTCACTCCATGTCACACAGTGAGAAAATGGTGGGACCAAAGCTAGAATCCAGATCTTCTGTGTCTGCGGGCTGAATCTCCCCCACTATACCGCTCAACTGTACTGAAAATATTTTATAGACCTTGTCTTCCAACTATGTTGTAAATTTCCTGAGACAGGGCGAGATACCAAGCTGTTCTGAGGTGTGGGTAGTGCCTGATACAGTGCTAGGTAGACACAGTACTTATTCAATAAATATTTGTGGTTTGAGTGCTCAATAAAAATATTATTATTGTTAGCGTTGTTTCCACTTTTAACGACAGGAAGGATAATAACCTCCCAGCAGTCTGCTTTAAATAGGTTCAAGACACTGAAATACAATTTTAACAGTGTCTTCCATCAGCTTGCTCCCCGGAGAGATGAAATGAGTTCATAATGAGATTCCTGCAATGAGTCAAAAAGCAGAGGGAATGAGTACAGCATTTTGCTGCAGTAGACGCAGATGTTTCCCTGGCATTGGGGAGCACCGTTTTTTCCACTACTCTGGGGAGAGGGACAGTGGTGTCACCCACCCCAGTGCTGACAACATGTTGTCTTTTATGGGCCTCCCCCTCAAGTCTAGCTCAGCCATGCTAAAGGACTGGCTGGCAATGGATTGTCTTCTCAGAATAAAAGCAGGCTATGCCTATGGAAGGCATAGGTTCCTTTGAATCCCACACGAAATTCCAAATTGATTAATTGCCAGCAACGACAACAGCTTATTTTCTCAGTAAGAGATTGGTGCAAAGACTCTTATTTCAAGCTTCTGTTGCTCATATGTTTGACTCGCTTGGTTTTAAAGTACAGGTTAAGACCATCTGCTGTTTTTCAGCCTTGGTGGAGGAAGCCTTAGTTCATAGATTCTGGGCCAGAGGTGGCCAGACAAATAATTGAATGAGTAGGGGTAAGTTTCCTTATTTCCCTTATGCAAATCAAAGAGAAAATAGGAAAAAGTAGCCTGGATTAGGAGGGCTCTTTACATGCTGTTCTCTGTTCTTGGTATGTTGTTCTGTTATTCTCCAGCTAGGGCCAATCAGGGGAAGCTGTTCTAATGACAGACCTTCAGAATGCTGTCCTATTTAGTCTTGCTCCTGAGCAAGAATATCCAGGGGAATTCTTCACCTCAAATAACTCTCTGAAATAAATAAATATATTCCCTTATCTCCTACGTGACTCTGTGGCATCACTTAGGACCACATCCACTGTCTCAAGTTCCTGAGCTGATTTAGGGTAGCCAAGGGAGGGCCGAAGTTGATCTTTTCTGTGTGGGCAGAATCTACGTTATGCTCATTGCCTGCTGACTGGGTCACCTCAGTACCTCACACCTTACTGCACCTCCCCATCTCCCCAAACGGGGAGACAACAAACCCATCTGTAAGAACTCCAACTCCAAGAGTACCAGCAAGTTGCATAAGCTATGATAGATTTTGTGATAAGACAGAGGAAAGATCTGTGTAGTACAGTTGATTCAGTAAAACTTTATAAGATTTCCACTAAATTCCTCTTAGGACATGGTGGCCTGCCCTTTTCCACTGAACAGGCTCTCCAGCTCTTTGGAGGTAATGTCCCCCTCTTGAGCTTCCTATTTCCCATGGAACAAGTTAGAGCTCCCCTCAGCTTTCTCACTTTGCATCCTTACCAAGAACTTCCTCGGCATCTAATTTTCTTACAAGAGACAGGGATTTAGGATGACATTCTGGGGTTCAAAGCTATAAAATTCCAGCTGTTAAATAAATAAGTCCTAGGAATGTGATGTACAACATAGTGACAGTAGGTTATAATGCTGTATTGCATATTTGAAAGTTCCCAAGGGAGTAGATCTTAACATTTCTCATAATAGGAAAGGAACTCTTGTGCATGGCTGGTGGGAATGTGAATTGGTGCAGCCACTGTGGAAAACAGTACAGAGTTTCCTCAAAAAGTTAGAGACAGAACTACCCTACGATCCAGTAATTGCACTACTGGATATTTACCCCAAAAATATGAAAACACTAATTAAAAGGGATACATACACTCCAACATTTATTGCAGCATTGTTTATAAGAGACAAATTATGGAAGCAACCCAACTGTCCATCAACAGATGCATGGATAAAGAAGATATGGTATATAAATACAATGGAATATTATTTAGCCATGAAAAAGAATGCAATCTTGCCATTTGCAACAACATGGATGGATCTAGAGAGTATAATGCTAAGTGAAATAAAAGAAAAACAAATACCGGGCGCCTGGGTGGCTCAGTGGGTTAAGCCACTGCCTTCAGCTCAGGTCATGATCTCAGGGTCCTGGGATCGAGTCCCACATCGGGCTCTCTGCTCAGCAGGGAGCCTGCTTCCCTCTCTCTCTCTCTGCTTGCCTCTCCATCTACTTGTGATTTCTCTCTGTCAAATAAATAAATAAAATCTTTTTTAAAAAAAAAAAAGAAAAACAAATACCGCATGAGTGGAAACTCATATGTGGGATTTAGGAAACAAAACAAATGAGCAAAGGAAAAAACAGAAGGAGAGAAAGACCAACCAAGAAACAGACCCCTAACTATAGAGATCAAATGAAGGTTCCCATCAAGGAGGTGGGAGGGATAAGGTGATGGAGATTAAACAATACACTCAGTGGGTTAAGCCGCTGCCTTCGGCTCAGGTCATGATCTCAGAGTCCTGGGATCGAGTCCCGCATCGGGCTCTCTGCTCAGCAGGGAGCCTGCTTCCCCCCTCTCTCTCTGCCTGCCTCTCTGCCTACTTGTGATTTCTCTCTGTCAAATAAATAAATAAAATCTTTAAAAAAAATACACTTATCATAATGAGCACTGAGTAATGTATAGAATTGTTGAATCACTATATCACACACCTGAAACTAATGCAACACTATGTTCACTGTGTTGAATTTTTTTTGAAAACGTTAATAAAATATATACATATTAGTATTATATATATAAAATTTTATGTATGTATATACACACAAAAAAAATTTCTCATCATAAGAAAAAAATTTTAACTGTATGGTGACAGATTCTAATCAGACTTATTGGAGGGATCATTTTGCAATATATATAAATATTGAATAATTATGTTGTATATATGAAACTAATTTAAAGTTATATATCCATTATACCTCAAGAAAAGAAAGCCCAATAATAAGTGAATCATGGTTTTAAGACTCACACCCTAAGTCAAATGTTATTTCTGTTATGTGTATTTGGTCTAAAATAACATTAAAATCTATTTTTAAAAAAGAAAACGGCATCGTTTCCTTTGTCACACTATGTGAAGGGGGTCGTTGAATGGGTTTCAAGTGCTGGATTATGGGTTCTCAGGCCCTGAATGGTATATGGTTCGGACCTCACTGGGCCATGTTTTAGTGACAGCTTCGGGATCTAAGGGTAAGATACTGGCTGGAGTTCAGATATGTGAAGGAAGTCTTGTCATCCCTTTCCTCAGAGATAAAGTGGGGCTCATAACACCTTCCCTACCATCACTGCCCAGGTAGGATTCTAGATAAGAATGCCTTAGAGAGAACAATTAACAGACCCTGAGAAACTGCATCACCATGGCTGAGATTCTGTGATCCCCTTCCCAATCTTACAACTTCTAGTGGTTTCTATCTGAAATCTCCGTCTCCTTTCCCCACAGCAGCGCCAAGAAAGTCTGATACAGACAGATATTCTGAGAATCCAAGTATCTGAGCCATCAGAACTATCAGCATATCCATGTCAGGCCAGTGCCCTGTTTGCCTGATTTGTCCTTTGTCCTGCTTTTCTGATTGCTAAGAAAAGCATTGTATCGAAACTAAAAATCATTCCTTTTCTATGCCTGCCACTACTCCTTTTGGCTGAGAGTATATTTCCCAAGATTTCTAAGGAAAATGCAGGGAATAATAGTCACAATGGTAAATTGAATTACATTCTAGTGGAATGAGGTTGACTCTTGGGTAAAAAAAAAAAAATTATAATAATGTATGAGATAACTTATTATTTTTAGCAAAAGTGTTTCTTCGAGGAGATTTCGCCATAGGACTTTTCTATTAACTCGTCACCTGGTTTAACCATACAGGCACAAAGAAATAGACAAAGCAGAGGGAGACTTGAAGGTTCAATTAGATTCAGAGGCTTTCTCTTTCTCTGTCTCTGTGTTGCTCTGATTCATTGTGTTGGTGGGAAGGAGGTGATCTTCCATTTGGGCATTTGTTGCCACTAAGAGAGAAAAAAAATCAAGGATGGGTGGAATTTTCTTTGATGCCAAATTCTTTTACAAAGTCTTTCAGAGGGCACCGGTCTGCTTCATTCCATTTTCAGGAAACACGTCTCCCAGCACTGCCTAGACAATATCCCAAAGTCTCCTAGGGCTCAGTCTGCATTCCGAGTATCTGAAATCCCTTTCTAGCCTATCACTTTTGCATGCAATGGACCTGTTGATTCCACAAGATGCCAGCACACGAATCCATCTGTCATGATGGCCCCGTGCCCTGGCTGCAGGGTGGCGTGCCAATATCCACCAGCCCGGTGCCAGCCAAAGTGGCATTAGCAACAATGCCCTGCGTGACACAATAAACCGTATACCATTCAGTAAGGAGGTCTTCCCAGGGAAGGTCCGCGCTGCCAAATTAGGAACATCTCTCATTATGGCAACTCATGCATGGCCCATTTCAGGGTAGACCCTGTCCCATGGGTTCCCATTGGCTCTGTCTGTGTAGAGCGACTGTGAGAGAGAAAGCAACCCCTTTGGACTGACAGAGCACACCCTGGAATGGAGAATTAGAAATTGCCAGAACACCCACAGGGTGACCAAAAGTCTCTATGTGCCAAGAACTGAGGGTTTTCCTGGGACATAGGATTGGCACTGCTAAAAACAAGAGAGACTCAAGCAAGCCGGGATGAGTTGGTCTTCCTACCTGTATCTTCATCACTGGCTCCCCCGGATAAATTTCACCTGGTCCCGTGGCTCCATCTAACCTTGTTTTTATTTCTATTTTTGTGGTGGTCATCCTCTGAGATGGTCCCAGGGATCCCCACCTTCTGAATTCTATGTCTTTGTTAATCCCCTCCAGTCGAGTGTAGGCTGAATGTATTCACTCACTTCTAAGGAGAATAGGGTAGAAGGGAAGGATGTTACTTCTGAGGCTTTAGAAAAAAGATTGTGGCTTCCTTCTTGGGCGCTCCCTCTCTTTGTTCTCTCTTCTCTCCACCCCTCCTTCTTCTCTCCCTTCCCTCTCCTTCCTCTTTCTCTCCCTTTCCCTCAGAGGATAACCAGGGGCCATGTTTTGAATAGCCCTATGGAGAAGGCCCCCTGGCAAAAAACTGATGTCTTTGCCACCGACCAGTGAAGACCCGAGACCTGTCAACTGTCACCTGATGAGTTTGGACACGGATTACCTCTCTAGCCAGCCTTGAGCTCACTGCAGCCCCTGCCAAATCTTGACTGTAGCCTTGAGAAAGACCCTCCGTTGGGCACCCAGTGGAGTCATCTTGGGATTCCTGATACACAGAAACTGAGATAATAAGCGTTTGTTGTTTTAAGCTACAAAGTTTGGGGGTATCTTATTACATGGAAATAGGTAACTAATACAACATTGAAACGTGAAGGAGTCAGGCTGGTTCAGAAAAGATGGGACTTGGAATATCACAATATTTAGAATTTTAACAGGCTCCCGAGAGCTCAACTGTTCCCACCAATTCATTAGGAAAGTGAGGAGCCTGAGCTCAAAGGGGACCAAGGGACTTGTTATGGAGTGAATTGGCGACAGCTTGACTTAGACCTGGATGCATCTTCAAACTGCTGCTTTGGTGCTGGTTTTGTTCAGTACTACCGCCCAGGCTTGGCGCTGCTGAGCACCCAGAAACCCGCTACCTCTCATCTGGTTCACAAAAGGAAACTGCCTTGAACAGGCCAGTGTCTTCTTAATCATCTCTTCCCTGCTGGAAGCCTTTCTGACTCCTATTTAGCTGGCTGGTTGCTGCTTTCAAAGGCTTTCTAGGTGGAATGGAATAGGAGTCCCATCCCCCTATTTGGTTCCGTTTCAAAATGTAGTGTTTCTGTGAGATCTTACAGGAAGAGGATTTATCTTCAGCTTTGTCACAGGGTTGATAAACTTAATAAAATCTTTTATACATGATCTAGAAACACTGTAGATTTTTCCTGGATCTAACAATAATGAAGCATCTTATCTTCTTTAAATCAGATTTCTAGGGGCGCCTGGGTGGCTCAGTGGGTTAAAGCCTCTGCTTTCGGCTCGGGTCATGATCCCGGGGTCCTGGGATCGAGCCCCACATCAGGCTCTCTGCTCGGCGGGGAGCCTGCTTCCTCCTCTTTCTGCCTGCCTCTCTGCCTACTTGTGATCTCTGTCCGTCAAATAAATAAATAAAATATTTTTAAAAAAATAAATAAAATAAATCAGATTTCTACAGTGTGAATAAACTCTCATCTCAATTTAATTCAATGAGTATTCCTAGGTAACTATACCAACATTTGTTCTAGAATGGTTGGAATGGAAAAAATATATGACATGATTATTATCCTCCAGGAACATTTCTGGGTTCCTTAACCATTATTATGGTCACAATAACATTTAGCACCAAGGACTTATTTATGTTTATCTAAAATGTGTTTCAAAAAACCTGAAAAATGATGAAATTTTAGTTGTTAATTCTTTTTTTATTAACATATAATGTATTATTAGCCCCAGGGGCACGCGTCTGTGAATAATCAGTCTTACACACTTCACAGCACTCACCATAGCACATACCCTTCCCAATGTCCCTAACCCAACCACCCTCTGCCTACACCCCCATCCCCAGCAATCCTCAGTTTGTTTCCTTAGATTAAGAGTCTCTTATGGTTTGTCTCCCTCCCCGATTCCATCTTGTTTCATTTTTTCTTTCCCTACCCCCACAACCCTGCACCCTGCCTCTCAAATTCCTCATATAAGAGAGATCATATGATAATTGTCTTTCTCTGATTGACTTATTTCTCTTAGCATAATACCTCTAGTTCCATTCACATTGTTGTAAATGGCAAGATTTCAGGGTCTTTTTTATGGTTGCATAGTATTCCGTTGTGTGTGTTTACACATATATATATATAAATCTGATGTGATATATATATCTATAGATATATATATTTCATATCTTCTTTATCCATTCATCTGTTGATGGACATGTAGCTTCTTTCCATAGTTTGGCTATTGTGGACATTGCTGCTATAAACATTCAGGTGCATGAGCCCCTTCGGATCACTGCATTTGTATCTTTAGAGTAAATACCCAGTAGTGCGATTGCTGGGTCGTAGGGTAGCTCTATTTTCAACTTTTTGAAGAACCTCCATACTGTTTTCCAGAGAGGCCACACCAGCTTGCATTCCCACCAACAGTGTAGGAGGGTTCCCCTTTCTCCATGTCCTTGCCAACATCTGTCATTTCTGGACTGATTAATTTTAGCCATTCTGACTGGTGTGAGGTGGTATCTTATTGTGGTTTTGATTTGTATTTCCCTGATGCCAAGTGATGTTGAGCACTTTTTCATGTGCCTGTTGGCCACTTGGATGTCCTTTTTGCTGAAATGTCGGTTCATGTCTTGTGTCTTTTTCTTAATTGGATTATTGTTCTTTGGGGGTTGAGTTTGAGAAGTTCTTTACAGATTTTGGATACTAGCCCTTTATCTGATATGTCATTTGCAAATATTTTCTCCCATTCTGTCAGTTGTCTTTTGGTTTTGTTGACTGTTTCCTTTGCTGTGCAGAAGCTTTTGATCTTACTGAAGTCCCAATAGTTCATTTTTGCCCTTGCTTCCCTTGCCTTTGGTGATGTTTCTAGGAAAAAGTTGCTGAGGCTAAGGTCGAAAAGGTTGCTGGCTGTGTTCTCCTCAAAGATTTTGATGGATTCCTGTCTCACATTGAGGTCTTTCATCCATTTGAGTCTATTTGTGTGCATGGTGTGAGGAAATGGTCCAGTTTCATTCTGCATGTGGCTGTCGAATTTTCCCAACACTATTTGTTGAAGAGACTGTCTTTTTTCCTTTGGACATTCTTTCCTGCTTTGTCGAAGATTAGTTGACCATAGAGTTGAAGGTCCATTTCTGGGCTCTCTATTCTGTTCCATTGATCTATGTGTCTGTTTTTGTGCCAGTACCATACTGTCTTGATGATGACAGCTTTGTAATAGAGCTTGAAGTCCGGAATTGTGATGCTACCAACTTTCGTTTTCTTTTTCAATGTTCCTCTGGCTAGTCAGGGTCTTTTCTAATTCCATATGATTTTTAGGATTATTTGTTCCATTTCTTTGGGGAAAAAAAGGGTTGGTATTTTGATAGGGATTGCATTAAATGTGTAGATTGCTTTAGGCAACATAGACATTTTCACAATATTTGTTATTCCAGTCCATGAACATGGAACATTTTTTTATTTCTTTGTGTCTTCCTCAATTTCTTTCATGAGTACTTTATAGTTTTCTGAGTACAGATTTTTTGCCTCTTTGGTTAGGTTTATTCCTATGTATTTTATGGTTTGGGGTGCAATTGTAAATGGGATAGACTCCTTAATTTCTCTTTCTTCTTCTGTCTTGCTGTTGGTGTACAGAAATGCAACTGATTTCTGTGCTCTGATGTTATATCCTGATACTTTACTAAATTCCTGTATGAGTTCTAGCAGTTTTGGAGTAGTCTTCTGGGTTTTCCACATAAAGTATCATATCATCTGCAAAGAGTGAGAGTTTGACTTCTTCTTTGCTGATTCAGATGCCTTTTATTTCTTTTTGTTGTCTGATTGCTGAGGCTAGGACTTCTAGTACAATGTTGAATAGCAGAGGTGATAGTGGACTGCCCTGCCATGCCATGTTCCTGACCTTAGGAGAAAAACTCTCAGTTTTTTCCCCATTGAGGATGATATTCTCTGTGGGTTTTTCATAGATGGCTTTGATGATATTGAGGTATGTACCCTCCTCTATCCCAACCGTGAAGAGTTTTGATCAAGAAGGGATGCTGTACTTGTCAAATGCTTTTTCAGCATCTATTGAGAGTGTCATAGGGTTCCTGTTCTTTCTTTTATCAATGTATGGTATCACATTGATTGATTTGTGGATGTCGAACCAACCTTGCAGCCCAGGAATAAATCCCACTTGATCATGGTGAATAATCCTTTTAATGTACTGTTGGATCCTATTGGCTAGTATTTTGGTGAGAATTTTTACAACCATGCTCATCAAGGATATTCATCTGTAATTCCCCTTTTTGATGGAGTCTTTGTCTGGTTTGGGGATCAAAGTAATGCTGCCCTCATAAAATGAGTTTGGAAGTTGTCCTTCCATTTCTACTTTTCTACCCCAAAATTTTAAAGAAAGAAAAACCTATACGTATACAAACAATAAGGCTAATTACAATAAAGGGATAGAATATGACTATAACAATGAAAATTTAAAAAGATTTTTAAAAAGGCATTATTAAGATACAGTAGTTCAACTCTATGGTCAATTAATTTTTGACAAAACAGGAAAAAATATACAGTGGAAAAAAGACAGTATCTTCAATAAATGGTGCTGGGGAAACTGGACAGCTATATGTAGAAGAATGAAACTCGACTATTCTCTTACACCGTACACAAAGATAAACTCAAAATGGATAAAAGACCTCAGCGTGAGACAGGAATCCATCAGAATCCTAGAGGAGAACATGGGCAGTAATCTCTTTGATATCAGCCACAGCAACTTCTTTCAAGATATGTCTCCAAAGGCAAAGGAAACAAAAGCGAAAATAAACTTCTGGGACTTCATCAAAATCAAAAGCTTCTGCACAGCAAAGGAAACAGTCAAAAAAACAAAGAGGCAACCCACGGAATGGGAGAAGATATTTGCAAATGACAGTACAGACAAAAGGTTGATATCCAGGATCTATAATGAACTCCTCAAACTCAACACACACGAAACAGGCAAACACATCAAAAAATGGGCAGAAGATATGAACAGACACTTCTCCAATCAAGACATACAAATGGCTATCAGACACATGAAAAAATGTTCATCATCATTAGCCCTCAGGGAGATTCAAATTAAAACCACATTGAGATATCATCTTACACCAGTTAGAATGGCCAAAATTAACAAAACAGGAAACAACATGTGTTGGAGAGGAGGTGGAGAAAGGGGAACCCTCTTCCACTGTTGGTGGGAATGCAAGTTGGTGCAGCCTCTTTGGAGAACAGTGTGGAGATTCCTCAAGAAATTAAAAATAGAGCTTCCCTATGACCCTGCAGTTGCACTCCTGGGTATTTACCCCAAAGATACAGATGTCATGAAAAGAAGGGCCATCTGTACCCCAATGTTTATAGCAGCAATGGCCACAGTCGCCAAACTATGGAAAGAACCAAGATGCCCTTCAACGGATGAATGGATAAGGAAGATGTGGTCCATATACACTATGGAGTATTATGCCTCCATCAGAAAGGATGAATACCCAACTTTTGTAGCAACATGGACGGGACTGGAAGAGATTATGCTGGGTGAAATAAGTCAAGCAGAGAGAGTCAATTATCATATGGTTTCACTTATTTGTGGAGCAAAACAAATAGCATGGAGTACAAGGGGCGTTAGAGAGGAGTAGGGAATTTGGGTAAATTGGAAGGGGAGGTGAACCATGAGAGACCATGGACTCTGAAAAACAATCTGAGGGGTTTGAAGTGGCAGGGGGGGTGGGAGGTTGGGGTACCAGGTGGTGGGTATTATAGAGGGCACGGCTTGCATGGAGCACTGGGTGTGGTGAAATAATAATGAATAATGTTTTTCTGAAAATAAATAAATAGGAAAAAAAAGATACAGTAGTTTAAAAAATATTAAAATAGGAAAGAGGAAAAATTTTAAAGAACAGAATAAAAAATTTAAAAACTTTAACTTTGAAAGACTAAAGAATCATGGGGAAAAAGCCATGAATTCTACGTGTTGTGAGTTCTGCTGTTCTCATTGATTGGTGAGCTATGTCTTGACTGGGTGTTCTCGCTGATTTTCTGGGGGAGGGGCCAATTGCAGTGATTCTCAAATGACTTTGCCCGAGGCAGAATTGCACCACCCTTGCCAGGGGCTGGGCTAAGTCATCTGCTCAGATTCGCTCTCAGAAGGTTTTGTTCCCTGAACGCTTTCCGTAGAGCTCTGGAAGATGGGAATGAAGATGGCGGCCTCCCAATATCTGGCCTGAAGGAGCTGAGACCTTGGGGCCCCACTCCTCACTGCGCCCTCAGAGAAAAGCAGTCAGTCCCTCCTAACTCCGTGGTCTCCGGCTGTGCTGTGTCACCTAGCCTGTTTCTGAGCATTTCTATCTCTGGCACATGCCCCGTTTGGAGTCTCCAAACTCAGCTGATTCCTGCAACACGCTCCTGCACCCTGCCTCCCAGAGGAAGGTGAGTGTCCCCAGATCTGCCACTTGTGGGGGTCCTTGCTGGAAAAGCAGTGACCCGACTGTGCCTCGGATCAAAGTTTAAGGTAACCCCAAACTGAGTGACCTCTCCTCGGCTCTGTCTCTGCAGCCGGCTTCCCCACTCTGATACCTGGGGGCTCTGCGACACCCAGGCACCCGTCTTTTTGTGTCCCTGAGAGTCCTAAGACCACACTGTCCCAGTGAGGGCACAACCCCCTCCCTTAGCCTCTGGAGTGACTCCCTCAGCAGAGCAGACTTCTAAAAGTTCCGATTTTGGGCTCTGCGGCTCTACTGTTTGCCGGACCCGGCCCCTCTCCCTACCACCATGGTCTGGGATTCACTTTTCCACACGTCCTACCTTCCAGAAAGTGGTCGCTTTTCTATTCCTAGAATTGCTGCTCTTCTTCTCTTCAATCTTTGTTGAGTTTGTAGGTGTTCAGAATGGTTTGATAGCTATCTAGCTGAACTCCTGGGAGCCGATGATATTAGGGCTCCTACTCCTCTGCCATCTTGCTCCTCCCTGTTGTTAATTCTGAGTAGTGGGTTCATGTTCATTATATTATTTTCTTTTTAACAATAGATTTTAGGGTGCCTGGGTGGCTCAGTGGTTTGAGCCGCTGCCTTCGGCTCAGCTCATAATCTCGGGGTCCTGGGATCGAGTCCCCCATCGGGCTCTCTGCTCAGCGGGGAGCCTGCTCCCTCCTCTCTCTCTCTCTCTGCCTACTTGTGATCTCTCTCTCTGTCAAATAAATCAATAAAATCTTTAAAAAAATAGATTTTAATAATATATACAGTTTAATGCTTATTAAAACATGCATTATATTTTTATAACATATGCATTATAACATTAATATACATTGTATTTTCTGTATGTACTTTTTTAAATTAAAAGTATCTGGCATTTAACAAGTATTCACTATGTCCAAAGCTCTCTATCAGTTCTTTACATGCAATTTCTCTTTGAATCCTTCTATCAATCCTCTGAGAAAAGTACTGTTTTTACCTAGTTCCAGTTCAGAAAGATTGAGTAATTTATTCAAAATCATTCAGCTAAAAAAATGGAACTAAAATCTAATTCTAAAAACTGGATGATCTCAGTCAAAACTGGTGATCTCATTCACCAAGCTTAAATTCCTACCAAAAAAAAGTAATGAAAAGTATACTGAGGGGGCCTGACTGTCTCTTTTGGTGGAGCACATGACACTTGACCTGCAGGGGTGTAGAGATTACTTAAAAATTAAGAAAAAATTAAGAAAAATGTTTTGAAATAAAGTATAAAGTTGAAGTTGGGAAATAAGAGATACACGTGTAAAGTAAGTGCAGACAACTTCAGTGAGTGCCATACTCATTCTAACCGAGGGTCGAATCTGAGGTACTGAGTTACCAGTTAGAAATCAGTGCTAGCCACCATAATAAAAGAAGACTTCTTGAGACAGACCCATTCATCCTTTCATTCATTCAACTACTATTTATTTTTTCTGATGTATTTATTTATTTCAGAGAGAAAAAGAGAGTTTGCGCACAAGGAGGGGGGATGGGCAGAGGGCGAGGGAGAGTGGAAGCAAACTCTCCACAGAGTGGGGAGCCTGACAGGGGGCTCTATCTCCCCACCCAAGTCTCTCTTTCCCTACCCAGAGATCATGACGTGAGCCGAAACCAAGAGTCAGATGCTTAACCAATGGAGCCCCCTAAGCCTCCCATGAACTACTATTTGTTGAACACCTGCTGTGTGCCAGGTTCAGGTGCTGGGGATAATGTGGGGAACAAGATAGACAGGGCACTGTTCTGGTGGAGATCATAACCTAGTGGGGAGGCATAGACTGTCAGCAAGTATATGAATAGGTAATTTCAAATGATGAAAACACTATGAAGAGAACTACAATGGCATGAAGGAGTAACAGATGTGGGGGTTCTTAGACTGATTGGTTTGGAAGCCACTGTTCATTAAAGTTTGGACTCGATTCCCCTTTCTTTCTCATTCCTCAGAGGTGGAGGGTGTCACATCACTGGGGCACCTGAAATAATAGTAATCAGTACCATTTGCGGGGAGGGGAGCAACATGTTTGCTTTGATTACGTCACTTAGAGTGGTAGATTCTTCTACATATACCATCTCATTTAGTAGCATTTGGATGTTAGTGGTGGGTGGGAAGGAAATAGTGAGAGCGTGTGCATATGAGAGTAAGAGAAAGCATCATGAGTCTGGGCAACAGACCAGATAAAGGAAGGCATAGGATACACATGAAAAATTAGGCACAGGGTATCCTAGACAAATAAAGAAGAGCTGACTTGTGAAAGTCAGGATGGGCCTTAGATTAAAAAAAAATTTGTACTGGAGTAAGGTACTAAATAAGACAGTGAAGTAATGGAAATGGTATTTTAAATGGCTTATCCTGGCTCCAGATTACACAGGGTACATAATGTTGGTGAGATAGTGGTGGGAGGCAAGAAAATCTTCCAGAAGACTATAGTTCAGATAAGCCATATGGAGCCCTTCCTTATCTAAGAAAGCAGGAATTGGGCACAGAGTGATGTCTCTGAGAGACAAACTGCAGAGAAAGAATCAGTGACCCAACCCCAAGAGCTAGGACAGGGAGGGCTTTCTTTGGATAGAAGTGGTGGGAGCTCTCGGTTGGATTTGGCATCATTGTATTTGCCCAGGAGTTCTGGAGGACTGAGCTGTTCTGGTCTGTTGATGTTTGAACAGATTGTGAAAATGATCTCTCCAACTTTTTGGTTTTGGACTTGAGATGAAAAGTTTCTCTGAACTGTTTACTTGGGAAGTGGAAGGATGGTGCGTAGGACTTGAGCTTCCGGGGGCAAGAGAGCTGCTGCACAGATGGGTGTATTACAGGATACAGACTACGATCAACTCCAACATTTAGAAGATTTCCTTTCTCACTAAAATTTGTTCCACCCTTTGAGAAATAACAAAAGAACTTGTGCCATATGCTTCAAAAAAAATCACTAATGCTCCATTACTTTCCAAAGATTTCAAAACTACGATTTCCATCCCAGTCCTGTAATTAACACCCTCTCTGCCAACATATATATATATATATATATATATATATATATATATATATATATATATATATATATATATATGTTTTCATTGGATTCTGGGTTTCAAATCGTAGAGATTTGCCCCATTGCCTCAAGAGAAAGTGGGAAGGGCAAAGAACTATAAGAATTTGTAGTAAGATATAAAAATACAACTCTTCTTGTCTTGGAATTTGGGCTCAGGCTCCCCCACTCATGCTTAAATGTGCAAAATACCTCTACATTCTAACTCGCAGTGTTAGACCATTACATAAGACATGCCAAAAAGGATGGCGAGAACATTCTATCCAGCACTGGCTCATCACCCACCTCTAGGCAATATGAAAGAAGGCAAATTTATTAAGGGGAATAAAGACTAAGAGTTGGGATATCTTTGGAAAGGGTCATCCATGTGTTTTTCATCACCACACTCCCTAGCACACCCCCTTCTGTGGTGGCAGATATGGTTATCCCCTCACCCTTACCTCCTCAATGAGCATTGATTCAATCTCACACTGCCTGCCTTGCCTTTTTTGCCTGAGAGCTTTCTCTATTTCCCTCAAACCCAGGGAGTTGACTTCAACCAATCACTGATAGGAGTTGGTATATGAGTATCCCAGCTCCCTTTCCCTTTGGGTGGGACATGCTTCTGGAGAACCCAATTTGCAACACTGTTCTATATGAATTAATACTTTGAAATGTGTGGAGATTTCTTTTCTGTCCTAGCACATGGAGAGTTGTTGTAAATTTTCCATGGGTCCTTGAAACGCATCAACATACTAGAAATGTTGAGTGCTGTGTTACTGGCTGCTATCAGGCAAAGTTTGTTAAATTGTTCATTGTTCTAATCTTCCATATTCTTACTGATTTTTGTCTGCTCTCTAAATGAATTTTTGAGAAAGGTGGTTCAAATCTCTTGCTAAGATTGTGGATTTATCTATTTGTCATTTTAGTTTTGTCCATTTTTGCTTTACGTATTTTGAGATGATACTAATAAGTATATATTAAGTTGTTTACTGTATCTTCTTGGTAATCACAATGATATCACTAAGAAATGATCATCTTTACCACTAATAATATTTTTGTGTACCAACCATCTGTTACACCCAATATTAGCATAGCTAAAGCATATTTCTTTCAGTTAGTATTTGCCTGGTATCTTTGTGCATCACAATAATGGACATCAGCATCTCCTTCAAAAGTTCCCATACACCTCTTTCCATTTTCCCTTGATTCTCCCTGCAGCTTTTCCTAAGAGTCCCTAGGCAATTATTGACCATTTTTGTGTAACTATACATTAGTTGGCTTTTCATAGAATTTTATATAAATGGAATCATTCCTTATGTTCTCTTTTTTGTATGAATTCTTTGACATATTTATTTTTAAGTTTATTCATGTGGCATATATCAGTAGATTTTTCCTTCTTGTTTCTTATTTTTTCTTATTTCTTATTTCCACGTGAAGTTGTCTCACAGGTCACTGAAACTCTTTTCATTAAAATTGTTTTTCTCTGTGTTTCATTTTAATTGACATTTATTATTATTAGCTTCAAGTTCACCAATCTTTTATCTGTAATGTCTAATCTGCTGTTAACCCATCCAGCATGCTTTTCACCTCCAACATTGTAAATTTCATATCCAGAAGTTCCATTTGTTTTTGTTGTTGTTGTTTTGGGGAGGGTTGTTTGTTTTTGTTTTTTTAAGAGAGAGAGTATGTGAGTGTGTGTGCAAGAGAGAACAGGGGGAGGGGAAGAGGGAGAGGAGGAGAGATCATTTTGAGTAGGCTCTGCCCTCAGTGCAGACACAGAACTGGGGCTGGACCTCATAACCCCAAGATCATGACCTGAGACTGAGTCAAATTCTTAACTGACTGAGCCACCCAGGCACCCCTCTATTTGCCTTTTTAAGTATATGAAAACACAGTTTTAATATTGTTGCTAATTCTAATATTCATCAATTCTTAGTCAATTTCAATTAACAGATTTTACTCCACTTTCTGGGGCATATTTTCCTGCTTTCCAGGTTTGGTACTGTTCAATTGGATGCCAGTCATTGTGAATTTTACCTTGTTGGGTGCTGAAAAGTTTTGTTTTTCTATAAATAGTTTTGATCTTTGTTTTGGGACACAATTAGGTTACTTGGAAACCACTTGATCCTTTTTGCTCTTTCTTTAATTTTTGTTCATTAGGACCAGAACAGTAATTAGTCTAGGACTAATTATTCCTCACTACCGAGGCAAGACCCTTTTAAGTACTCTATCCAGTTATCTGTGAATTAGGTTTCTAGTCTGACTGGTGAGAACAGATACTGTTCCCAGCCCTATGTGAAAGCCTGCAAATGCCCCCCCCCCGCCCCGCCTGTCTTGGGTAGTTTCCTCACATGCATACATTGATCAGTGCTCTGTTGGATACTCAACGACCCTCTGTAGATCTCCAGAGTTATCTATCTTTTCAGCCCTTTCTTTCCAGCACTCTCCTGCAAGGTCTAGCCACCTAAGCACCTTGGACTCTCAGCTCTGTTTCCTCAGTTCAGGGAGTTCACCAACCTCTGGATGGGTTCTTCCTTCTGTCCACTGAATTAGAAACTCTCAAGACATTAAGCGGGGGCAATGTATGGCTCGCCTCATTCGTTTCCTGTTTTCTAATGATCACTGTTCTTCATTGTCAAGTTCCAGCATCTTGAAAAATACTGTTTCAAATATTTTGTCTGCTTTTATTTGTTTCAGATGGGAGAGTAAGTTTGACCTCTGTTATTCCATCTTGGCTGGAATCAGAAGTTCTATCCTTTTATTCCTAATCTTTCTATAGTCTCATGCTTTAGATTTTTTTTTTTTTGTAAATAACATGTACTTGGATCTTTTAAATGTGGCCTGAAAGATCTTTGTTTTAGCTAAAGTATTCATCATTTTAAAAAAATATTTTATTTATTTATTTGACAGAGAGAGATATTATAACTAGGCAGAGAGGCAGGCAGAGAGAGAGGAGGAAGCAGGCTCCTCGCTGAACAGAGAGCCTGATGAGGGCTCGATCCCAGGACCCTGGGATCATGACCTGAGCCAAAGGCAGAGGCTTTAGCCCACTGAGCCACCCAGGCACCCCTATTAGTCCATTTTTTTTAAGTAATTACTGATTTATTTAGATGTATATCCACCACCTCATGTTTTTATTGTTACTCTCTGTTCTTTCTATATATTTGTTTCCATGTATTCCTTTCTTTCAAATTGATTATTTTTTATTCTTCTCATTTTTTTTTCCTCTGGACTAGTCTGAAACCTAGTAGGATATTACACTTCACAGAAGCAAGTTTTGTGAACCTGATAATATAGTCAGCCAGATTGGAAATAAGGATAGCTCAGAATCCAGGAGCCATAATGAAATCACAACAGGCCTCTGAAAAGAGAATTGGTGGCATGAGAAGGATCCAGCATGGCCGTTCAGTAAAACCTTAATTAATAATAGGAGGAAAGATAACTGGGAAAATATAACTTGTCATTATCCAGAAGATTCTGGTAGAAGAGGCAAAATAGCAATTGCTACTGTAGTTTTAATTATGTTTGCATGCCTTATGGGGCCCAGCAAGCAAATGAATTCCTTAAGAAGAAGATCCCAGGGACGACGGGAGGGGGTGGTATCATAATCCAAGCTTTCTGCACCTTGCTCTTTCCCGAAGTAAAAGGTCTACTCCTCAGGGAAATAATAATGATGATGATGACAGTAATGACAGAGTAGTTCAGAGTTTTGAGTACCTAAGTATGTAATACACAATGCAACATTATATGGCTTGCTTATTTAATCCTCTCGATAATCCTTCAGCCTGAATTTGACAGTAGAGGACACTCCCTGTACACTACTTTAAATTCTCTGGATCTTACTGATCTGTTAGTCAAGTCAATTCTACACTGAACAGTCTGGCATGGGCTCCAGCCAGCTCCATATAGATGCAACCTGGATATCTGCCCTCAGTCCCATACTTCTTGCCCCAGAGTTTCTCTGCTCCTGCTCTGCATGGGCTGCTTGGAGAAAGTCCAAGTATGTCACTGGGACTGATAAGTTCAAAAATTAAAAGAAACCTCTTGTTAGTTTTCTCAGTTCTAGAATAAACACCACTATGATAGAAAGAACAGTTTCATTTCTCCCCTCCCTTACCTTTCTAACCAAAACAGCAAAGCAACTGTGCATCTCAGAAGTTGTACAGATTAGTGCTACAATCAGATGTTTAAAAGATGCAGGGATAGTGGTTCCCATAATACTGCCAGTCAATTCGCCTATCTGGATGCTGAAAAACAAAACCAAAAAAATCCAAGATCCATCCTAGTGGGTGATAACCATAAACCTTAATCAAGTGGTCGCCCCAATGAGCAGCTGCCATTCCAGCTGTTGTATCTTCACTAAAGCAAATCAACACAGCCAACTAGTTCTTCATGTGGGGCTACTGATCTGGCAGATGCCTTCTTCCCCATCCAAATCAGTAGAGGGAGGATCAGAACCTGTTTGATTTTACATGAGAGGGACAGAAGTGAGTTCACTGTCTTGCCCCAGGGCTGTGCTAACTTTCCTATTCTCGCCCCCAATCAAGTTTGTAGGGACTTCATTGTCTTGACATTCCACCAGAGCATTAATGACATCTTGCTAATGGGATCTGGGGAGAATGGGATGGAAGTATCCTGGATGATCTTTTAAGCGAGCCAGTTGTGGAGATAAATTCTACAGACTCAAGTTGCAAACATTTCTAGTGTGATTACTTGCTTACAAACATTGTGATAAAATGTTTTAACTGAAAATTTTAACTTCTATTATAAAAAATTTCAAATATACACAGAACTAGGCAGAATAATATAATAAATCACCATGTGTCCTTCACCTAGCTTCAACATTGATCAACTCATAGCCAATTTTGTTTCCTCTATAACTTCATTCACTCCCCCCTCCCATAATATTTTGAAACAAGTCCCAGAGATCATATCTTTTAACTCCTAACTATTTCATATATACCTCTGGAAGATAAGACTTCTTGTTAACATAGTTACAGTAGCTAATTCCATATCTAAAAATACTTCATAATTGCTTAATATCATCAAATATTCAGTCATTTTTCGAATTTCCAGTTGTTTCATAAATGTTTGCCTTTTTAAATGTTACATTTTTAAAGTTGGTTGTTTGAATAAAGATGCAAAGAAAATCTACACATTGCAATTGGTTAGTATGTTTTTATTTATTTATATATGTATGTATTTATTGGTTTATTTTTAAAAGTTGTATTTATTTATTTTATTCCCAATACAATTCCCAAAATTGTATTTTCTTTAAGTTCATTTAATTAACATATAGTGTATCATTAGTTTCAGAGGTAGAGTTCAGTAATTCATGAGTTGACTATAACACCCAGGGTTCATTCCATCACATGCCCTCCTTAACGCCCATCACCCCGTTATCCCATGTGCCCACCCACTTCCGCTGCAGCATCCCTCCGTTTATCTCCTATAGTTATGAGTCTCTTATGGTTTGTCTCCCTCCCTGATTTCCTCTTATTTTATTTTTCTCTTCCTTCTCTTATGATCCTCTATTTTGTTTCTTAAGTTCCACGTAAGAGTGAAATCATATGATAATTGCCTTTCTCTGACTTATTTCACTTAGCGTAATACTCTAGTTCCATCCATGTCATTGCAAATGGTAAGAATTCATTTTTTTCAAATGGCTGAGTAGCATACATATATGATATATATACGATCAGATATATATGGTATATATACACATATATACATATATATTCATATGATATATGATCCAGATATATATGTGTGTGTGTATGTATGTATGTGTGTATATATATAATTTGCATAAATATATATATATATTTTAAATATATATATATATATATAACTTCTTCTTTATCCATTCATCTATTAATGGACATCTGGGTTCTTTCCATAGTTGGGCTGTTGTGGGCATTGCTGCTATAAACATCGGGGTGCAGGTGCCCCTTAGGATCGCTACATTTTTATCATTTGGGTAAATACCCAGTAGTGCAGTTGCTGGGCTGTAGGGTAGCTCTATTTTTAATTTTTTGAGGAACCTCTGTGCTGTTTTCCAAAGTAACTGTACTAGCTGGCATTCCCACCTACAGTGCAAGAGGGTTCCCCCTTCTCTACCTCCTCACCAACATTTGTTTTTCCTGACTTGCTAATTTTAGCCATTCTGACTGGTGTGGAGTAGTATCTCATTGTGGTTTTGATTTGTATTTCCCTGGATGCCAAGTTCTGTGGAGCATTTTTTCATGTACACAGGCAGCCACCTCTTTGACCTTGGCCTCAGCAAATTCTTGCTAGACACATCTCAAAAGGCAAGGTAAACAAAAGCGAAAATGAACTGTTGGGACTTCATCAAAATAAAAATCTTTTGCACAGCAAGGGAAATAGTCGACAAAACCAAAAGACAGCCTACAGAATGGGAGAAGATATTTGCAAATGTCTTATCAGATAAAGGGCTAGTATCCAAGATCTATAAAGAACATATCAAACTCAACACCTTAAAAATAAATAATCCAGTCAAGATGTGGGCAGAAGACACGAACAGACATTTCTCCAACTAAGACTAATTGATTGATTAATTTGAGAGAGACAGAGCACAGGTGGCAAAGGCAGGGGCAGAGGGAGAAAATCTCAAGTAGACTGCCTGCTAAGCACAGAGCCCAACTGGGGCTTGATAACCATGACCCTGAGATCATGACCTGAGATGAAATCAAAAGTCAGATGCTTAACTGACTTAACTGACTTAACAGGTGCCCTGGTTGATATGTTTTTAAAGTTGCTTCTAGGGGTGCCTGGGTGGCTCAGAGGGTTAAAGCCTCTGCTTTCGGCTCAGGTCATGATCCCAGGGTCTTGGGATCTAGCCCCGTATCAGGCTCTCTGCTCAGCGGGGAGCCTGCTTCCTCCTCTCTCTCTCTGCCTGCCTCTCTGCCTGCTTGTGATCTCTCTCTGTCAAATAAATAAATAAAATCTTTTTAAAAAATTAAATAAAGCTGCTTCTAATTTACCAGTTCCCCTTCCATCTCTCTGGGATTTTTTTTCTTGCAATTTATTTGTTAAAGGAACTAAGTTGTTTTTCCTGCAGAATTAGATTTTGCTAATGGCATCCCTGTGGAGTCCTTTGGCATGTTACTCTATGTTTCCTGTAGATATGTAGTTGGTGGTGAAATTTTTAGACGTCCATAAAGTCTGGGATGGCCTGGGATACCTATACTAAGGTAGAGGGCAAGTGTTTATACCTTGCACTTCTTAACAAGGAGGCACAATGTTTGTAAGCATTTTGGATTTTGGAAGCAGCTTGCACTTACTTGAAAATACTATTCTAACCAGTATATCAAGTGACTAGAAAGCCTTCTATTTTCAAGAGGGATCCAGCACACAAAAACAATTAGCAATGGGTCCAGGTTTCAGGGCATACTGTCCTATTACTGGGACCACCAGACCCAGCAGATCTGATGGTGCTATGGAGATCCTCGTGGGTAAGAATGCTGTCTGAAGTTTCTGGCAAGCCCTAACATGAGAATTATAGCTTGTTTCTGGAGTTGGCCATACCTTTCTGAATCAGACAATTTTCTTTTCTTTTCTTTCTTTCTTTCTTTCTTTCCTTCCTTCCTTCCTTTCTTTCTTCCTTTCTTTCCAGAAATGATTCCTGGTATGTCCTAGGCTCTAGTAGATGTCTCTAATACCTGGGATGTCAAAAGTCTATGAAACCCAGACTGACCATTCTGAGCTCACTGTTATCAGAACCACTAAGACAGAAGGTCAGTTGGGTACAGAAGTCATTCTCTATGCATAACAAACAATACATTTGGGATCCTGTCAGAATAGATCCAGAATGCAGAAGGAAGTTATAGGATCTATTGGCCCAGTCCCCAAGTCAGTTACCTTTTTTTTTTGCACCAACATCTATCCTCAACTTGCAACAATGGCTTTATGAAGTGGGAGGAGGGTGTCTCTATAGCCAGCTAAGAGAGGGAGAAAGAATTTGACCCTAGTTCCTAGATGGGTTGGTATACTATATTGGTGCTGGCTAAATATGTATTCTATAAGTACAGGGGTAAAGGGAAATTTTCCTAGTAGATGGAGCAGTGAGAATTTGTCTATTTAGTTATTCCATTTTCTATTAAAAGAGAAATAGCCTGAGGTATGGATAAACACAGATGTCTGGGCAGTGGTGAATGCTTTGGCTGGTTGGTCAGGGACTTGAAAGGAATGAGATTAGAAGACATAAGACAGAGAGAACTCTGGGGGAAAGGTATGCGGTTGGACCTGTGGGAATGAGAAAAAAAAGCAGGCAGATCTTTGTGTCTCACACTGATGCCCAACAGAGGATATCTGATACCTCCTCTTCAAAGGAGACCCTAAACAGCCTGTGGATGGATAAGATAACTCATCCTATGAATGTTGGTCAGCGTCTCTCATAAGCCACTCTAGTGGCGGTGCAATGGATCGAAAACCAGAGTGACCGATGGCAGCAGCCATGGAGAGTATCCATGGGTCCAGTGGCATAGGTCCTCTGTCATCAAGCCTAATGTCATTTCAACTAACCAACATCAAAGACTGACCATGAGCCCTCGATATAGTCCCATTCCTCAAAGACACCAGCCAGACTATTGGTAGTAGGTTGATTATATCAGATTCTTCTACCCCAGAGGGAGCAGAAATTTGCCTTTAACAGAACTGATACTTAATCCAGATATGTGTTTGCCTTTCTAGCCCACAGTGCCCTCAGCAGAGCCACTATTATCAAACTACAGAATCCCTCTTCTATTAACATTATAAACAAAGTATATATGATATATACAATAGATATGATGTATATATAATACATTAGATACAATGTTATATATATAGAATTATATATAGCACCATGTTTCCTTAGAAGAAAGGGTCTTTTTTTTAATGGCAAACAGGGATCAATAATGGATACGTGACCACAGGATCCTCTGATCTGACCATGTACCCTATTATTCAGAAGCAGCAATCCTAACTGAATACTTTACTGAGGGCCATCCCCAGAAAGACTCTATCTCAGGAGTGGCACCCTGCTGGATTGTCTTTTTTTTTTTTTTTTTTTTGCTGCAGGGTATAATACATGTACTGAGTCTAAAGAAGAAAAATGGTGCTATCTCCCCAACATCTAGAATATATGGAGCAGGGAGGAATTGTGCCAGGGGACTTAGTCACTGAACTTGAAGCTGTCACTCCACCTGATCATTTGCAGAGTCCTCAAGCTAAAGCACAAGGAGACTAAGAAAGGAACTATTATACTGGCAAGGGTAATTGACCCCTGATTACCGCAAAGAGCTAGTGAGATACAACTCACATAGGGAAGGATTTATCTAGAACCCAGGTGATTCAACTTGAGTATCTGTTAGGGACCGGTGAATGGGAATTGGAGTGATCACTGTCTGGCAAGGTCAGGGCAACCAAATTTTAGCTTGTTCAGAGATGAATATTTGAATCAGCACATCCCCTACCCCTGGAGGAAAGCAAAGGGAGTGAGAACCCATAGATGAACGTTTCCTGTGCCTTTCCATTTCCCAGAAAATTGAATCTGAGTTGCACTTTATACAGCTTTGCAGATAGCCTTGAAGAATCAAGTAGTTAATTGCTTAGGATGACAGCCACTCAAACATGGACCATGAATGCGCTCTCCCTCTTTCATTCTTGACGCCTGTTCTCTGGAGTGACACTCCCCAGTAAAGGATTCGTACATAGACATCTGTTTTAGATTCTGTTTTTTGGGACACCTAAGCTAAGACAGGTACTATTATTATTTCCATCGTAAGTGTCAGTTGATGATTTGTTCATTTGTCCATTTACACAGCTGAAGGAGCATACAACTAGGATATGTTTGAATCCAGTGCTGTCCGATAGAACTTTCTGTGACGATGGGAACGTTTTCTATCTGCACTGCCTACGCAGTGTGGTAGCCACTAGCCACATGTGGCTGTGAAGACTCAAAATGTGGTTAGTGCAATGCAGGAACTACATTTTTAATTTAATTTAATTTAAAATAGTCGCATGCAGCCAGGGACTATCATCTTACATGGTTCCTGATTTTCCAAGCCCAACAGCTCAAAACCACTTTGCTCGTTTACCTTCTAGGAAAGACTTAGGCTAAGCTATGAGGCACTTTGGGTTGCACATTCATGAAACGATCTATGCAGAGTGGCTAAAACCAATAAAGGTGCATTTGACTATTCCTGCTGAGATTTAATTGCAAAACAAACAAGCCTCATGCCAGAGACTAGAAACTTATTTGACAAATTAAAGCACAAATTAGGGGTCTCTGGGTGCCACAGTCAATTAAGCATTCAACTCTTGGTTTTGGCTCAGGTCATGATCTCATGGGTTGTGGAATCGAGCCCAAGTCCAAAGTTGGACTCCTCACTCAGCAGGAAGTGTGTGTGAAAGATTCTCTTCCTCTGCCCCTCTCCCCACCAGCTCTGTCTCTCTCAAAATAAATCTTAAAAAAAAAAAAATAAATAAAGCACAAATTAGGAGTCAGGCATGTGCTAAGCAGAGGTTTGACAATGGTAACCAGGACAGATAGGATCCTTGCCCTGCTTCTAGATAAAAACCAACACCAGATATTGTCTGTTATCTCCCTTTGTCTTTCTTTATCACCACATAATTCATCTGTATAGGGTGTCATCTTTCTCATCCATGTCCTCAGCCTTCCATAGCTTCACTGTTGAGTTATCTTCCCAGCCCAACTTGTTCTGAAGCACGTGCAGTGAAAGGAGGCTGGACCCTGGAGTCAGATATTCCTGCATTAGAGTCGAGTTTTTCTTTTAAGAGCCCCCCTATCTTATGTAGTTACCTCTCTGAGTCCTAGTTTCTCTCATCTGTAAAATGGGGTTGAGAGGATTAAATAAAGTTATATAAGTATATCCTGGCATCGGAGAGCCCCACAGAAAGGTTACCTCTCTCATCCTCATATGGACCTTTAGGAATTCCCTGTCCTATTTCTCCTTCCTGGAACATGTATAAGAAATTTCCATACAACAGTCAACTACATGGTAAGAGAAGCCAACTCCAGAAGGCCATTGACAATGGCAGGTCTGCTACAAGATAATATTTAGAAATACGGTGATCATGTAGCTTTTTCAAAAGGAAGAGAAAGTTACAGACCCATAATCACATATTCCTGCCACATTCACCATGGAAACAGGTTTGGGTAACTAACCAGACACATGTCAACACAAGGCAATAAAAAATAGAAGATACAAGGGCTATGATTCTTTCATTAATTTAGGAAATTTTAAACTGCTCCCTTTACACACCTAGCACTATTAACAAATGTTTTTTGAAAACCCACTGTGCATTCATGGCTGTGCTGGCTCCTAGGGATAGAAAAACCAATGCAGCCTGGCCTGTGTTCTTATCCAGGTGGAACACTATGTTCAAAACATATCACAGGTTACATGAGCCAAATATCAAGCTATCAGTATAACTGCCTTGTCCTGGGCTGCATAATGGCCCTGGATAGGAGGACAGAAGCAGTGACAGGGAGGCATACTGGCCAGGCTTAGAGGACCTGGTTAACTGGTCAGGTCATGGTCTGTAGCAGGAGTTGGGCTGGGAGTCTGAATGATGTTCATACAAAGGGGTTCTGGGCTCTTGTTTAAAGCAAAGGAAGAGGGCGCCTGGGTGGCTTAGTGGGTTGAGCCGCTGCCTTCAGCTCAGGTCATGATCTCAGGGTCCTGGGATCGAGCCCCACATCGGGCTCTCTGCTCAGCAGGGAGCCTGCTTCCCTCTCTCTCTCTCTCTCTCTGCCTGCCTCTCTGTCTACTTGTGATCTCTGTCTGTCAAATAAACAAATAAAATATTTAAAAAAAAATAAAGCAAAGGAAGAATAAGTTGCAGCTCAATGAAGCCCAGTTCCTGATGACTCAGAGGGTGGAACTGGAGGTTAGGAGACATGCATGTGACTAGCTCTGTCCTGGCTCCAATGTAAGGAATTCTGGCAGCAGTATTCTGAGATACACAGCTTGACCTCAGGCTGAACCATGAGCTGATATCCTTTCAGATGAAGGAGCTGGTTGCATCTGAACACACCCTTTGGTTTCCCTGTGGCAATGGCGGAGGTCTTCTTGGCCCAAGAATCCTTGCTATGGTTTTTCTATGGGTAGTTTAACATCACTGTGGTGACTGGGTTTTACATATAGGGTTAAAGCTCCCTTCTCGGTTCACTCTTGATCACTCACCTGAGGTCTTCAGGGTTCCCTGATGAGAATTCTTATTTGGGGTGTGAGGCATTGTCCTCTCATGAGATCAGGGCCAGAGCATTCTCCCACTGAAGGAGAATGTTTTTTGAATACATTGAAGGGAGAGAAACTTGAGGACTGAGAGGGTCAGGAAAGCATCCCAGAGGTGGAACACAATGGGCAAGAACACTAATCACATAGAGGTCTGTATGAATGGAGCCCCTGGAGATATGCAGTGCACAGCCTGTGTAGCTGCACATGGCATCCCTGTAGATAGGCAAAGAAGAAGGGGATTAAGCATTCTAGTCAGGGAAGACAATCCAAGCAAAGATCCAAAAGCTCTCGTTTGATTCACATTCATTTATTACCACTTTAAACCAAGGAATATTCTATAACTCATAGGCATTTTCACCTCATTATTACTTCATTAACTCCCTCTATATTTCTTGACAATTGTTTTGTGGCAAGTATTAGTAACCTCAGTAGAATACATTAAGAGTAGCAATATGAATTCTGAGGATGAGTTATTGGGAGGTTGAAAGTGAGAGCTTTCCCATCCTTGGGTTCTACCTCTTCTGTAGTCCTGCCTTAGTTTCTATCACTTTCATTTTAAAAATCAACCTGATTTTTCCAGGGTGATGGAAAAAAGGTGAGGTAGCCATGAGTGTACTTCACTAAGCAAGAGCCAATGCCAGAGGAAAAAATTTAAAAATCACTTATCCTTATGCAATGACAAACTGAAGTTGCTATAAATGCCAAGAGAAAACAATACAGAGAAAATGGATGGGGTTACTGGAACATGTTCATAAATTTATGCAGTAAATGTGTTGTGTGTTCTCCAATTGGCAAGCGTCTAATATAAGACAATATTAAGGTGCTGCAAAATCTAAGTTAATATAACATTTCCCCTCTATACTCTTCAGATTTATTGCCTGCATTTTTATGGGTTTTAAACAGCTTTTCTTGACATTAAATATTTAGCAGTTAACAGTTAATTTGTCACTTTAATCTCGAATTGTTTCATACTGCATAATATGACAGGAGTTGGGGGGAAAAAGGAAGTTATGTTCCTTTATATGTTTAAGGTTATATCTTGGATTTGTGGGCAAGTTTGGGGATGGGGAAGCCAGACTGGAAAATTTCAACATTTTCACAAGTCTACCGTACTTGAAATGATGACATGATGTGTTTCATGGCTTTCTGGAAGGTATTTGAGGAGTAGGAAGAATGGCAGGTTCCTCACAACCATCCTTATCCATTCCTGTTAGCAAGGAGGGAAATAGATATTGGTCATTAATCACTATATATGGAAGAAATTAAGGTATCAAAAGCAAGTTTCACATGGTTGGCAAATGATCATTGAGGCTAGAGGATGAGTATGTGGATGGTTGATTAGAGTGTTTCCTCTGTTTTTGTGCATATTAGAAATAATCCATAATGAAAACATAAATGCAAGACCTAGAAACGAACACAAAACACAAAACAAAAAGCACATTTTGTCCCAGGGACAGGACATGACCTTGAGCCTTGCTTCCTCTTTCTTTTTCAGGTTGCTCTTCAGTTTCACCTGCAATTTCCTGTGCTCTTCCTCCAGGTTTTCCTGAATCATGTTTTGCCTCTGTCATTGCAAAGGTAGGATTGAGTCTCTTCTACAGTTTCATTTAGGGAGAGCCAAAGAAATCACCATCACCAGAGAAAGTACTAATAGTTGCCATGTGTTGAACTCTTCCTGAACACTGAGCCAATGTCTTAACACACCATCTCATTTAAATTCTCTGATCCTCCTCTCTGGGAGAGTATTAGCACCTCTTTAAAGATAGAGAAATTAAAAAGAAAGAAAGAAATAGAATCTGAGGCTTAGAGAGCTAAGTAATGGGTCCAAAGTCACAGAGGGAAAGTAGAACTGGCATTAGGACCCAGGTCTGTTGTCCCAAAGCACCAGTTTAACTCTTGTGTTGAAGCTCATCCAAAGTCATCTGCAGGAGGGGATTAAAAGAGACCCTTCAAGCTGATCATCAGGGGTCAACTCAACTTCACACTTGGGTTTGGAATCATCTTCCTACCCAGTGTCCAAAAGCAACAGCCTAATTTCAGGCTGTCATTCTCCTTGGTACACACACAAGAATCCACAATGGCAGCACAAAGGAGGGGGCATGGTGCAGATGACATGGAGGATGAGGTCTTCCTGGGGAAGGATTTAATCTGGACAGTGTTATAATAACTGGGGTCTGTCTGGAGGCCTGCTGGCTTCTCAGCTGCAAGCCAAGATGAAAAGGAAGAAGCTACAAATAAGTAGGTTTGGCGCTGAGGTATTAATTTTGCTTTCTGGGTGGTCCTCATGAGATGGTAATCTGTGGAGTTAGTCCCAATAAGAAAAGAAGGAATGAAACAAGAAAAGAAGGAAGAAAAGTCCACTGGTCTATAGCAAATTCAGACTCAGTCTGGAATGGCATAAATATGTAGAGGTCCAACCCAATGGGTGAGACATGTCAGCAGAAATGCAGAAATTTCTATGATGCTGAGATGCCTGAAGGTATAAAAAATGGCAAGAAATTCATCCTTAAAAAAAAAAAGAAAGAAAGAAAGAAAAAAAGAAATTCATCCTTGTTAGAGCCTGACATTAGGTAGGAGCTTTTCTTTTCTTTTTTTTTTTAAACTGCCAGATAGGATATCAAAGCCCTAGCCAGAAAGTCTGAGGTTCAGAGCAGGGCCCTTGTCTCAGCAGAAACCCTAGAGTTCATGTTAAATAGTCAAGGTCATTTGGGCTCAAGACTGGTCCCTAATTATCCTTACCCCTCTACCCCAGTTTTGCCCCATCCAACACTGTGGATGATGTAATGATTCTAGGAAATACCACTATAAAGCCCACCATGATTTCCTCAAGGAAAAGGTCCTCATATTAACGTTTTAGTATCTGTAGTTTCTGATGCAATGCCTAGCCTGGAGTTCTTCACAAAAATGTCTGCTGAAAGAATAAACAGGAAACTTTCATGCTTGGATAGATATAGGAATTTACCTTCCAAAGTCAAGATAATCCTACAGATCAGCCCTGTCAATGGGCTCAGGTTCAACTCTGTACTCACCTCTCTAGATGTTCACAACTCAAAAGGGCATCACTAAAAAAAGCAGGTCAGACCTCCAGCCTTCATGGAGTTTGGACATTCTTCAAGCATCACCATCCCAGTTGGAGAGCCCAGAGTTTCATTCCCATCGCTGGGTCTCCCCATGTAGACCACGCCTCAAATGCCAGAGTGTAGAACTGGGAAAGGACACCCATACCCCAGGAGGGCCAAGTCTTCCTCTGTGGATGTGAGTCTCATTTTTAGGGTCATTCCATTTCATGAGCATCTATTACATTGCTACGGGGATCCAGGCTACAGGTGTTGAGAGGAGAAGGCCACTGGGGCAACTCACTCAGGAACCCTGGTAGAGTTCACAGGAGAGGGCTGCCCTGCATGACTTAGCTCTCAACGTAACTGAAGTTGTATTGAATTTGCCCTTTGCTCCTTACCCTACTCCAGAGTAGCTTTGAGTTAAACCAATCTGAGCTCTGCAAGCCCAGGTTCCTTAGAGACAGAACGGACAACATTTTACTCTAACTCTGGTCCTTTCCTTGTAAAACCAACACTTGGGGATGCCTGGGTGGCTCAGTCATTTGAGTGTCTGCCTTCTGCTCAGGTCATCATCCCAGGGTACTGGGATCGAGCCCCGCATCGGGCTCCCTGCTCAGCGGGGAGTTTGCTTCTCCCTCTGCCTGCTCTGCCAGCTGCTCCCCCTGATTGTGCTCTCTCTCTGACAAATAAATAAATAAAATCTTAAAAAAGAACAAAACCCAACACCTGAAGCCATGCCTGGGCTGGCTGTTGCTCCTGGACACCCTCTGTACAAAGGTAGGGGTTGTGCAGCCCGCAGCTACAAGAAAACTTGAGCTTCCCTCGTTCAGCTTATGTCTTGCATCTTCCAGAGCTTGTTGGATGAGTGTGATGAGCTTCTTGCCAAAGGGCTGGTGAGGGGCTAGAGGCACTAGGGACTCTTGACTACTAGATTCTTTTTCCTCATCTAATTTCTTTTTTTTCCTTTTTTCTTTTCCTTTCCTTTCCTTTTTCTTTTCTTCTCTTCTCTTCTCATCTTCCTTCCTTCCTTCCTTTCTTTCTTTTGCTGGAATTATCAGTGTCTATCTTAAGACTGCTGATGGGGCATGCCTGGTGGCTCTGTTGGTGGTGTCTGATTCTTGACTTCGGCTCAGGCCATGATCTCAGGGTCTTGAGATCGAGCTCTGTGTCGGCTCTGCTTGAGATTCTCTCTCCCTCTCCCTTTGCCCCTTCACCCTCTGGCGTGTGTGCTCTTTCACACTTTCTCTCAAATCAATCAATCAATTAGTTTAATTAATTAATTTTAAAAAGACTGCTGGTGGATGCTGTGATAGACCCCCCAGACCCCCCAGTGAATGTATTGTCCCAGCGTATTATTCCTCTTTGCCTTCTTAGTCCAGTCAGCCCAAGATGGGACTGGCTGCATTCCTTAGTAATCCCAAATAGAAGGAAGGCCAGAATTACAATGGTCAAGTGCTGACTCTTCTATTGACTTTGATAAGACCCCAAGAAAAGCCATGTGCCATTTCTCTATCAGAGAGTCTTTATCTATTAAAGGAGAAACAAGGGTGTCAAGCTGACTTTTGTGATGGGGGAAACATACCGTTAGATTGTCAAATCCTCAGGAAGAGGAATCATGAAAGACATGTGAAGCAATTGACTTGAGACACGCTGCTTACCGCAAATTCCAAGTACAGCAATGGTGGGAAAATCTTTGAAATGACAGCTCTGTAACTGTGGGTTTAACTCCTGCCTTTGATCTCTGCTTGTCTTTAAGAATAGTGAGCATTTCTGCTTTTCGGTGTTGAAAACAAGAAGGAGACTTAAAGGACTGACTCCAGAGTTTGAGAGTTTCCATTTTTAAAACAATTTCTTTCTTCAAATGGTAGGACTTGGAACTGCTGCTCAAAATTACCTTGGAGAAGGAAATGTCATCGCCAGGGGTGGGGGAGGGACAAATCGGCCAAGGAATGGGCGGAATGGGACCCCAGGGAATCAGGCTGCTTTAAACCAAAGGGGTTCCTAGGGATTCTCTAGAATTGTCTGGATTCTCTGTCCAGCTCTATTGTCATTGAACACTAGGCACTCACTTCCCACACCTGTAGAATGGAATTGGTTTTACTTGGTGCCTCTCTCCGCTGTTGTGAAAATGAATAGATTTAAACAGAAGATACTTTTTCATAGACTGAACCAAGCGGTGATGAGCAGTAAATTCAAGATATTGACCATCCTGTTGCTATCATTTCTCCACGCCTGCCTCTTCTCTGACCAGAGTAGGACGACATCCTGAGAGGGCTCGCTTCTTTCTCTCTCTCTCCCCCGCCCCTCCCTTTCTCCCTCTTCCTTCCCTTGCTATTTCTCCCTTTGATGAACACTGTCTTCTTTGAGGCTAAGATACTTTGCATATATTTAAAACCAGCAGAGTATTTTGTTCTCCCCAGATATCCCACAAACAGCAAATACAATCAAAGATCAATTTCTCAGAAATAGGAAAAGGGTCTTTTCAGTGATCCTGGGAAAGCAGGATGTGAAAAGGTTTGCCATCTGTCACCCAAACACACTCCATTTTTCAGGAAACAGAGTGGGCTGGGGGCTCAGGACGGTCCCGCAGTTTCGTTTATATTTTTATTTTTTTAATTAAGAACAAAAACGTCTGGTTGAAGGATGAGCTGCTTTTGTCAGAAACACAGATCTCCTGTAGTTTTTCATGGGTGTGTGTGGTTCCTCAGTGCTCAGAATCAGACTGATTAACAAAGAGATAGGAAAATGCCAGTGAGTAGCAAGACACGACCTGGAGCCAAGTGAACCCATCTAGTCCAAGGAAGCAAATTCCCACTATTAAGTGCTAACTGTATACAGATCCGGCTCTTGGCAAAGCTGCTGACAGGCAGCTAATACTCTGAAAAGTCTGCAGTGTCACAGAAGAAATGAGAAGGGGCCTTTGAAAAAATAGAAATCATGTCATATTTATAGGGCGCTCGGTCTTTTGTGAAGCTTGAAGTGAGTTTCATCCTTACCACCAGCGTATGAGTTAGAAAGGGCAGTTTTTTCTAATCCAAAAAGATAAATAGCTTACCAGGGTCAGTCAGGACTGTGAAGGTTAATTTTTTATGTCGACCTGACGGGATTACAGGGTGCCCAGATACTTGGCTAACCACTGTTTCTGGGGATGTTTCACTGGAGAACCCTGACTGATGCAGGGAATCCAGGCCTACCAGCCTCCTGGAACTGCGATCTTTCCAGTCCAACAGGAACGTGCTCTGGCAGGGGCTGCAAGACCAGCTGGGGGTCTGAGAAGCCAGCAGCGGGAGATCCCACTCCAACAGAGTGGGTCAAGCTTCCTTCTACTCTCTCCTTAGCTGTGTGGACACCTGTCATGCCGATGTCTGTGGTACGTGCCGAGTCCTGGTTCTAGAGGTAGGGGCCCTACTCTACGTACCACCCTTAGGTCTTAGCAACCCTGTGGGGCAGCTTCTCCCTTCTTACTTGCTTTTGCCCTCCTGATGATGGCTGGCAAACTTTTTCTCTGAAGGGCCAGATTAAATAAATAAATATGAAACAAAAAAACATACAAACAAATAAGGGTCCAGATAACAAATATTTTGGGTTTCGAGGGCCATAAGGGCTCTGTCACAGGTACTTACCTCTGTTACTGCAGGGAGTACTCAACCGTAGATGATAATATAGATGTATGAGCAGCACGGTGTTCCAATAAAACTTTATTTATGGACACTGAAATTGGCATTTCTTGTCATTTTCACCTGTCATGAAATATTACCCCCACCTGCTTGCAACCATTAAAAAAATGTGAAGATCATTTTTTGCCCTTGGGGTATAACAACACCCAGCAGGGCCAATATGGCCCACCTTTCCCAGATCACAAGCTCCTCGAGCAAGGGAATAACTTGCTCAGGCTCCCACGAATCTGTGTTTCCACACAGGTCCTGGCACACAGAACGTGCTCGGCCCTTATTGGGTGACTGGATAAATGGGGTAAATGCCAGTCCCTGGGCCATTTCCTAAGACATTCCCTGGTGTAACCCCTTATCCTATATGCCCATAAAGTCTCCCCAAAGACAGCTCCTTCCCCAGTCACCCCTCAGGCTGTCAGGTTGCTTTCCTCAGCACTGAAGGCTCTCTGAGAAGCACTTACGTCCTATGGGTGTGTGCTGACTGCCAGCAGCATAAAACCTCCTTCCCGGCCTCGTTTCCAAAAATTTCCAGGAAGCGTTTTGGCACAGTAGAGAGTCTGAATTTTGTTGTTGAAAACAAGAACAGAGGTAACAGGTGTTTCTGCTGTTCTCACCCGAAGAGGGAAATTCCAACAATACCGAAAGCTTTGTTATTGAAATGACACACACACATACACACACCAGGGGAAAATAATGATTGCAATCTGATCGAGCAATATTACCAGCCCGGTATTCTATAAGCCCCGAGTACATTCCTTAGATGACTTTTCCATTGATTTCGTCCTCCGTTAGGATAACCATCTGTGGGCTCAGCCTAAGGAATTTATCACCTCCTGGTTCTGCTGCTAGAATGAGTGCCCACCGTTGATAAGATCAGGAGGCTGATTTAACAAATTGAACTTTAATATGATTTTCCTAAGAAAATCTATCATCCCTGCTTCCCCTCTGCCTTATTGAAACAGTCCCTGCAGAAGATAAAGAGATAAGGGAGTTCTGTAGCCCCCCAGCCTGCCATTGGGCTCAGCACTACCCTCATTCTTGGAAACTGTGGGGAACAGCCTGGTTAGCTAGCGATGCCAGAGCGCCAGGCCAGGACCCAGCCGAAGATGGGATGTGGGGAATAGCCCTGACCTTAGATCATCCCATCTGGGTCTTCCTCTTGTTAGCATGTCCCCATATAACCCTACTCTCCAAAACCATGTCCTTAGGTTTTGGCCACCCTCTGAGCCATTAAAAGCTGCTTTCAGAAAGACTATCTGATGGACTCACTCATCCTGAAACTCTGGGTTCCCTAAAAGAATTATTTATGACTAATTTTTCTTTGTTCTGTCTCTTTCCACTGGAATATAAGCTCCAGGTCAGTGTGTACTGTTTTCTTGACTTAACAGTGCAGTAAATATTTCTGGGAAAAATTAATGAATGAGCAGTGTATAGTCAGGTGTGCAAATGCCATTGTACCAACCCCCAGAATACAGAAAGGGGAATGAGACAGAAGAGGTGTGCCTGCTGCTTTAAACCATGTCCAAGTCTCCCAGAACGCCATATAATCAAATGATTATAATTGGAACTGTGTATGTTTACAACAAATTTAATATTTGCAAAGTGCAGAGTACAGTGCCCAGTTCACAGAAAAGAGAATAGCAGATTTTCCAGCAAGCACATAAACCTAAATAAAATAAACAAAAACCTGGCAAACATCCCCCCATCGCTGGGACGAGTTAGAAAAGACAGCTTCTCCTAACATCCGCCCTCTCTCACTCCTATTCGTTTCCCTTCCCCAGCTCCTCCCTCCCTCTGTCTCACCACTTTCCTTATTTTTTTTTTCTTCTCCAATGTAAGGTTTTGTTTTTTTTTTTAAGATTTTATTTATTTATTTGTCAGAGAGAGAGGGAGAGAGAGCGAGCACAGGCAGACAGAGAGGCAGGCAGAGGCAGAGGGAGAAGCAGGCTCCCTGCCGAGCAAGGAGCCCGATGTGGGACTCGATCCCAGGACGCTGGGATCATGACCTGAGCCGAAGGCAGCTGCTTAACCAACTGAGCCACCCAGGCGTCCCGAATGTAAGGTTATTGCTACTGTTTGTTCTTGCTAGGTTTGATCAGCGTAGGATTGCATGGGTGGGAAAGGCCCCAGTCCCCATCCCCTAGGAAGCAGCTCTTCCCAAAGCCCATGACCAATGACCTCCCACGTTACCAGGACTGCCTTGTCAACAGGCTTGAACGAAAATCCATTTCCGAAGGCGCATTCTAGGGACGGCGAGTGGCCCAATTTGCCCCCCTCCTCCCTGATGATGGCGGTGGTGGTTGAAGATGGTGAAGGCATAAAGATGAGGAGCAGGTAGAAGACAAAGAGAGGGGCGGAAACGCAAGACCCTCCCTGCGGGCTCTTTGCTGTCCTGAGAAGCTCTTTTGTCATGAATTACCCTGTTCAAGAAGGAGTAATCATTTCTGTCTCCCCGTTTTACAGACCAGGAGAGGTTAGTTGACTTTCTCGGGGTCAGACAGCTTGGGACTGGTGGAGAGTCAAGCCCAGCTCCGTCTCTCCTCAGACAAACTCTGCGTGAGGCGCTGTATGAAAGGCCATGCTTATATCATCGCTAATGCTTGCCACAATACTCTTAGGGAAGTATTAGTGTCCCTTCTTTTACAGCTGTGACAAATGAGACTCAGAGGAGCTCTGTGCCTTCTACAAGGTTACAGCTAAAAGGGATGGTGCCAGGATTTTACCCGTGAAGTCTCATGTTCTCTCAACGCGCCATTTTGTTGTCCCAACCTTGCGGGTCATTTTTATTGGTTCCTTTAAACTTTTAAAATAGTTTTCAAATGTTTAATCATAAGCATTTATTTTACGTTTATCTTTTTATAGTCTCTTAATCATAATATTAATGTATGAATACATGCTTATAAAAAATTTAACACCCTAGAACTTATATTACTTTTACAATGAGGAGAAAATATTACAAAAATGATGCTATTACATGTTTCTTTAGTTTTATTTTATTTTATTTTATTTTTTTTAAAGATTTTATTTATTTTTTCGACAGAGAGAGATCACAAGTAGGCAGAGAGGCAGGCAGAGAGAGAGAGAGGAGGAAGCAGGCTCCCTGCCAACGAGAGCCCGATGCGGGGCTCGATCCCAGGACCCTGGGATCATGACCTGAGCCGAAGGTAGAGGCTTTAACCCTCTGAGCCACCCAGGGGCCCCTTTCTTTAGTTTTATTAATGACTTCACTTGCGTTGTCACTGGCAGTTCTTACAGTAAGAGAGAAGGTATGTCTGGGGCAACATCCCCATTTTTCTTTCTTTCTTTTTTTTTTTTTCAAGATTTTACTTATTTATTTGACAAAGAGAGACACAGTGAGAGCGGGAACACAGGCAGGGGAGTGGGAGAGGACTAAGCAGGGAGCCCGGTGCAACACTTGATCCCAGGATCCGGGGATCATGACCTGAGCCGAAGGCAGACACTTAGCGACTGAGGCACCCGGGCGCCACTAACATGCCCAATTTTCAAATGAAGACCCTCACTAAGTAGAAGAGGGTGCCTCACCACGAGTTTACATAGAGATATGATGCTGACCGAATCTCTTACCCTCCTGCTTCTACCCGGTTAGCAGACTCTGAGTCTCAGACTTCCAAGCACCAGTGGGGGGCAAGCTTTTCTTGTTTTCTTAGAGAAGCCTGTGAGTTACCGCTGGCGGGGTGAGGAGAGCCAGGGGGTGGGTCAAGCACACAGGAGAGCATTGGTGATAATCATGGCCTTGAGGCCTGGAGTGTCAGTAGGCTTGGGGCAGGATCTGGGTGGCACATTCAAGTGGGGGAAATACAGATGAGTTTAATGAAGGGGCTACTTACAAGCTGTGGCAGGGTTCAAAGTAACCAATGAGTAATGGTAAAATCTCTGGGAAGCAGCAGCACCTATAACTAGCCTAGATCTGAAGGTACAGGAGGAGGGAGTAGTTAGGGAAAAAAAACAGGGCTCTAGACAGAGCTCCCAGGCAGAGCTCTAGCCTCAGAGAATACAATACAGTCACCACTAGCTCACAGCCAAGCAGGAGGGACACCAGGGGAATACATCCCCAGCTTCTCTCTCCTTCCACTTTCTGAACTCCTGCCCGTGCCTTCCTTTTGCAGAACCTAGCAGAAGTCAGAGGGAAGGGAGTCCAGTTGGTACAATTCATAGTTGCCAAAAGTAGGCAACTTTTAGGGGCACAGAGAAAGGGTAAGGAGGGAGCGTGGGGGGGGGGGTATAGCCAGCATTGCCCTTGCCATACTGGCCAAAGGTAAGGGAGGGCAAATCAGGAGAGCTACAATCCCCCAGAATGCAGAGTCAGGAGAGAAGGGGACCAGGATGGAAGCCCTGATGACCACAGAGCTTGTCCCCTCTTTTAAAATAATCTATGTTTTAGGGGCACCTGGGTGGCTCAGTGGGTTAAAGCCTCTGCCTTCGGCTCAGTCGTGATCCCAGGGTCCTGGGATCGAGCCCCGCATCGGGCTCTCTGTTCCATGGGAAATCTGCTTCCTCCTCTCTCTCTGCCTGCCTCTCTGCCTACTTGTGATCTCTGTCTGTCAAATAAATAAATAAAAATCTAAAAAATAATAATAATAATCCATATTTTAGGACAGTTTTGGAGTTCTAGAAAAATCTAAAAGATAACACAAAGACTTTCCATATACCTTGCACCCAGGTTCCCCTGTTATTAACATCTTAAATTAGTATAGCACATCTATCATGGTTAATGAGCCAGTATTGATGCATTACTATTAACTAAACTCTATAGGTTTTTTTTCAGATCTCCTTAGTTTTTTCTTAAAGTCCTCCCAACCACCCAATCCCATATTACATTCAATCACTACATTTCCTTTGGTTCATTTTAGTGCTGACAGCTTCTCAGACTTTCTTTGTTTTTGATGTCCTTGACAGTTTTGAGGAGTAGTGGTCAGGTATTTTACAGGATGCCACTCTATTGGAACTTGTCTGATGCTTTTCTCATGATAAGACGGGGTTATGGATTACTGGAAGGAAAACCACAGGGGTAAAGTACCGTTTTTATCGTGTCATATCAAGGGTACATACTTTCAACATGATTTATGACTATTGATGCTGACCTTGATCACCAGGCTGAGGAAGTGTTTGTTAGCTTTCTGCACCACACAGTAATGTTTTCCCCCTCTCCATAGTGTACTCTAGAAGGAAGTCACTACGTTTGACACTTAAGGATCGCAGAATGACACTTCCGCTCCTTGAAGGTGGAGTATCTACATAAATTATTTGGAATTTTTCTGCATGGCAGACTTCTCTTTTCTCCACCATTTATCATTTTATTCAATCATTCTTTATGTCAGTGTGGACTCACGGATATTTCTTTTCTGCTTTAGGTTATAATTCAGCACTGCTTTATCTATCGTGTTGTTCTAATAGTCCCAGCTTTGGCCGTTGGGAACTTTTCAGTTGGCTCTTGTACTCCACGGATGCATCCCCATCAGCTTGTTCTGCTTTCATTTTTGTGTGTGCGCTTTCTTAATTTCTGGCCCTATAAGGTGCTCGAGGCTTATTCTGTGCATTTCTTGCTGAAAGAAAAACTATGTCCTCTACCCCCATAACACTCCTGATGCCAAATGTGTGCAGTTCTGCCTTATATTAAGCAATTGTAACACTAACTACCTGTAGTTAGCACAGACCCTACCACTTAAGGGTTCAGTCCCACAAGACTGCCCCTGACTTCAGTTGCCAAATCATGACCAGTGGATCTCCAGGTCATCTACACGTCTGTCTGACTAGGCTACAAATTGAAGGGTCCCACAACTCCTTCCTCAGGTTCAGTAATCTGCTATAATGGCTCACAGAATTCAGAAAAGCATTTTGCTAGTACCGATTTCTTATAAAGGATACAACTCAGGAACATCCAAATAGAAGACATGCATGGGCAAGGGCAAGGAAAGAAGAAGGCGTGTGGAGCTTCCATGCCTTCTCGGGGCATGTTGTCCCCTTAGCACTTTGGATATGTTCAACAACCCAGACTCTCTCTGAACACCTTGTTCAGGGTTTTTATAAAGATTCCATTACATAAGCATAACTGATTACATCGCTGTCACTGGTGATTAATTCAATCTCTTGCCCTATTCCCTTCTCTGAAAGTAGAGGTAGGGCTGAAAGTTCCAACTCTCTAATCACAGGATTGGTCCCTCTGGCAACCAGCCTCCCATCCTCCAAGATTCACTTCATTAGCAGAAACTCAGGTACAGTTTAAAGGGGCTTATTGTGAAGAACAGAAGTTGTGCCTCTTACTCCATCACTCAGGGAGTTCCAAGGATTTTAGTTCTCTGCCTGGAATTGGGAAGAGAGACCAAATATGTATTTCTTATTTTGTCGCATTAGTCCTAGTTCTAAAATCTGCCATTTCTTCAAGGGGCCCTGGTTCCTTTCATTGAAGAGTGATGTTAGAAACCAAAGTCTGGGTGTTAAGTGTGCTTGTTGCTACTGGGATGTTGTTTCTCTTAGACTCTCTCATCCAACAGAACAAAAATATGTGTGTGTGTACACATACATGTATGCATGTGTGTATATACACACATGTATATATACATGTGTGTACACATATACTACATATGCCCATGTATGCACACATGCACAAATACAAAAGTATACAATTCCATATGTAGGCTTCTATATCTATACTAGGCTATGAATTCATACTGATGTCTCCAACCCTGATCCATTACCACATGGATCATTCTAGATTTCTCCCCTGGTTGATCTGTAAATTTCCGCCCATCAGTGAGAAACCTCATTTGTACCATTTGCCATTCATTTACCTAATTCTAGTACACGTGAATGTTCATTTCCAATATATACAAGTAGCAGTATCAGAACTGTTAGCGTACAGCCCTGGGGCTAACAACTTGCTAAGCACAGTGCTGGTGTGCCGTGTCTTTCATCTTCAGTCTTACAGATTTGACTGATTTCCAGAATTACTTAAGTCAGCGTCTTCTCCCCTGTCCCCTTCAGGGAGAATGTTTCATACATTTAGATTGTCTTATCACCGTCTGCATTCCTTCCTGGGACCGTTCAACCGCCTAAATAATTTTTTAAGTTTACATACATTAAGATTTATTCCTTGAGTTGTAAAGTTCTTTGGGTCTTGAGAAGCGTGTAATGTCATGTATCTGGTACAGTATCATGCAGAATAATGTCCCAGCCTTAAAAAAAAATCCCATGTCCTTCCTCCATTCACCCCTCTCCTCCTCCAAGTGAAGCCCTAGAAACCATGGATCATTTTACTGGCTACATAGTTTCGCCTTTTCCAGAATGTCATATGATTGAAATCATATAATATGGGGCCTTTTAGATTCGCATCTTTCACTAAGGAGCTTTCAAGTTTCTTCATGTATTTCTGTGGCTTAATCGCTGATTTCTTTTTATCATCAAATAATATACCACGATAGGGGTGTATCACAGTTTGTTTATCCATCCACCTATTGAAGGACATTTCCGTTCCTTTCCACATCTAGTGATAACGAATAAAATTGTCATAAACAGGGGTGCCTGGTTGGTTGAGTTGGTAGAGCATGCAACCCCTTGATCTCAGGGTTGTAAGTTGGGGCCCCATGTTGGGTGTAAAGATTACTTAAAAATTGGGGCACCTGGGTGGCTCAGTGGGGTAAAGCCTCTGCCTTCAGCTCAGGTCATGATCCCAAGGTCCTGGGATGAAGCCCCACATCAGGCTCTCTGCTTGTCAGAGAGCCTCTTTCCCTTCCTCTCCTTCTGCCTGCTTCTCTGCCTACTTGTGATCTCAATCTGTCAAATTAATAAATAAAAAATCTTTTAAAAAAAAGATTACTTAAAAATAATTTTTCTTTAAAAAAAGGTGCTATAAACGTTTGTGTGTAGGTTTTCATGAACATAACTTTTCAATTAATTCAACAGATACCTAGGAGCATGATTTCTGGGTCATATGGAAAGACTGTTTAGCTTTGCAGGAAACTGCCCAACTGTCTTCTAGAGTGACTGTACCCTTTTGTATTCCCACCAGCAAGGAAGGAGCATTCCTGTTGTTCCAAAACTTCCCTTTCCTTTCAAATCATGTCACTCACAACATAAGCACAAGCATCTAGCCAGTTTGCACTGTTCCAGAAGGCAGGGTTTCCATAAGAAGAGGTGGTGACCGGGACACTGATCCCCTAGGTGCCACCGGTTCCCATAGGATAACTGGAGCTCTGATATTCCACAGTCTAAGGACAGGCTATGATTGCCTGGGTGAACTAAGGGAAGAGCATGTGGAGAATACCCAGAACACTAGGAATTCTTATCACCCAACCAAACAGTACTTCCTTGGTTCCTTGGATGTCAGAAAGGAACTCCACTAACCAGCCACCCAAGATGCACCTATATTACCCAGGTCTCAAAATATCCTCATGTATACTGCAGTCAGGATGAATTTACCAGTGGGAGCCTTCAAAATGAAAAGATGTGACACAGCAGAGAATTTAAGAACTTGCCAGCTTTTTCATTGCCAACACTTAACTACAAAGATGCACCAAGCCCGCGCTATGGGCCAGTCACTGTGCTGGATACTAGCATCTCAGAGCTCCTTCACGTGGAGGAAACTCGCATGTCCACAGGTCATCACAATTCAGTGCAATACACACAATAACAGAGGGACACATACTGATCTGGGAGCTGACGATACAAGCCCGGTTCGTAAGTGGGAACCAGTTAACTAACAATTTCCACAACATCTTTTGCATCCAAGGAACCAAGCCAGTCAACCTAGGGGGCCAACGTGAGCTTTTTCAGGCTTATGCTAAATGATGGCAACTAGCTTTTTGCAGATGGATTTGAAAGAAGAAATGAATTCCTTCGTGGATTTGAGGCGTTGGTGGAGGAAAAGATGGCAGGAGGTAAAGGAAGAAGCCCAGCCATGGAGGAACCCTGGGGCAGAGACACTTACTATAGGAGCAGCTGCACCCTGCGCCCCCCAGTTTCTGAAGCTTCCCTGTGATTTGGAGAGAAGACAGCACACATTTTAAGGACACAGTGGAATGCAAGCGATTGATGGGTCATCACGCCTGGCTGGGCTGGTGATTTTGTAATTACAAAGCAGATTTTTTAGACAGAATGGCTACCCCAACTGTGTAATTAAGAGGATCGTTAGGGATTGTTGCTGGGCTCTGCGTGGCCCGGGGGCTAGAGCTACCACATGGTTACAATAGAAAAATGCAGGCAGGCTTCATCATAAGGCTGTTGCTAATTAATTGAAACAAATATTTGCAACAACAACTCCGATATATGATACATCTGCAACAGTTGCATGTTGAGAGAATCTGAACAGTGAGGTCTGATCTGGGTTAACCAAAACAAAACAAAACAAAGGAACACACACACAAACATACACACAACAGGTGTTAGGCCCCAGGTTAGAGAAAAACCAATGGGCCAGGAGAAATTGGAATTGAAATTGGTCTTGGTGCCGTTTTGATAGAATCCAACCCTGGAGCACTGGTTAAGACCTTATTTTGTCATCCCATTTACCTTAGAATAGGCACGGAGAAGTTGGAGACCTTCCAGAAACAAACAAGAGTGATTGAGTTGGAAAACAGTACCTATGGGGAAGGTGAGAAGAGCAGAGATTTAGTCTGGGCCGTAAATCTGCAGAAGACATTAATAGAGATTTCAACATTTTCAACATTATGGATAGAGATCTATCCATTGGATAGGGATTCGCTGCTTCCATCTCTCCTGAACCCAGGAAAGAAATAAAGCCTCAGCTATAGAATGAGGAACTGAAATGAGCACACATTTTGACATTTTAGGTTCTAGAGCAGGAAACAACCCAGACATTTGATCTAATTCCCTGGAAGCCTTGAGAATAGCAAACAGACCATAAATCTCCACCCACCCCTGCTCCAAGCACTGTACAAATTTCCATTTTTCTTCATCTCATTCTGGACATCTTCCTTGTTGAAAATCATTAAGCAGCCTTCGCTAAATGAAAGCACTCCTTCAGGGGGAAAAAAATGGCCAAATCATCAACAGATAATCCTAATCTCATGTGCTAAAAGGAGGGGCAGACCACAGAGTATAACTGAAGCCACTGAGGCTTTTGTGTGGATTGCATATGCATTGAAGGTTGAAGGCTGATTCTAATCTTAGGATTCTAGAAATTCATGACTATCTGCTTTATATTTCCATTGCCTGCCATGATACCCAACACAGTAGGTGCTCAGTAAGTGCTGTTGCTCAGGGACCACATGTGTCTCTCCCTGGGTGTATGGGGGAAATTCTGTGAGAGGTTCGCCCTCGTGACAGGCAGCAGAAAGCAATACCCTCCATGCCCCACGGGCTTGTTCCTCCAACCGTGATGTGAAAAAGCACAGGGAAAATCTGGCACCTTTTTGGTTTGTCCTTTTTATCCAGTGTTCAGTATATAAAATCATGTTTTTACATTAAAGCAAATATGTATGCCTTATATTTTAGAAAGGAAAAATTCACATGAGCTTTTCAAAGAAAACAAGAGTCTTCAGAGAAATGTCTTCCCTGATAAAGCTCTGGTGAAGGCTCTAGAATCCCAGGGGTATGCACTTACTCTACTCTAGCTAGGAATAGTGTAGAGCAGCACTATCCACAGAAATTTCTGAGATCATGGGAATAATCTGTGTAGACACATGTTGCTACTAAGCACTCCAAATGTGACTAGTGAGATGGAGGAACAAAATTTTTAGTTACATTCTATTTAATTCATTTAAAAATTTTTAAAGATTTTTATTTATTCATTTGACAGACAGAACAAGTAGGGGCAGCAGCAGGCAGAGGGAGAGGAAGAAGCAGGCTCCCTGCCGAGCAGGGTGCCTGATGCAGGACTTGATCCCAAGACCCTGGGATCATGACCTGAGTCCAAGGCAGTTGCTTAGCAGACCAAGTCACCCAGGCACCCCTTAATTCATTTAAATTTAAATAGCCAGTGTGTGGCTGGTGGCTACTGCTTTGGACGGGTTTCAAGGACTAAGTTACATTTTATTCCCAATGTCTCCTGAGAAAAATCTTTGGGAATTAAGGAAGAACCTAGGAAATGGAGCCGAGCATGAGGCTTCGGTAACATTTTCCCTCTGTCATCTTTCACTTCTGCTCCCAACCCTCTACTCACCAGAGAACCCCTTCCCCAGTCTCCAGAAGAACTGAACATATACAAAAAACATACTTCTGAGAAGAGCCAGGAACGGTGAGCAGTATGTGTCGGGAAGTCTGGGAACCCAGCCTGGCTGTCTTGTGATCCTCCCAAGAAGAACTCAGGAATCCTGAAGGCAATTTCTAAATTCCTTTCATAGAGGTAGAAAGCGAGGCTTTGGGGTGGACATATATATTGTTCCAGTGACTTGGTGAATGAAGTGGAAGGAGCACCCTCAGCCTCCAGCTCCTGTAGATAAGTTCCCGTAATGAACCTGGGTCCCTCTCAGGGAAAGATGATGGACTGTTCTTCCTTGGCCTGTGAACTTGCTAAGATTTCACACCCAGATAACATCCTCGTGATGTGACCGTACATATACATTGCGTGATTTACAAATGTCCCTCTGACTTAGTAATTCCCATGCTAGTAAGTTATCCAAAATAAATCATGGGGAAATGTTAGTAATATTAAAATAAGTGGGAAAAAGGAAGGGCACAAAATTATATATACTATATTTATATGGAATAATGTTATATATGTTATATATTTGTAGTAATGTAATATTATATCATGTAATTATTATGTGTAATACGTTGTACCTGGTAGTATATATCATATACATAATCCCAAGAGGCTTTTTTAATGGATGAGTATACCTATAACAAAAATTGGAAGAAAATATACCAAAACATTGATAGTATAATGTCAAAATGGTAGGATTATAGGTGATTTTGATTTTTTACTTTATACTTTCTGTACACTTCAATTTTTCTTTAGTAAACACCACTTTTATGATTAGGAAAGCCGTTATGTATAAAGACCAACACCTCATTTAATAATCATGACTCAGCATCTCATATTCGGTGAGAACCCACAATATTGTCTTCACTGTTGTTTGACTTTATTGATGTGCTTTGGTCCTGTATCAGCAAGCGGATGTTCTAGAACAGCTTGGAATTTTAAACATCCCCCTTCGTGTAAGTTTTCTCTGAAGTGGGCTCTGCAGGGAGATAGGCATAGGCAACGCCAATGGGCAAGAAACGAGGGTAACCTGACCAAGGAGGAGACGGGTTAGAGACCCTTTCAGGTGGCTAAGAGTAAGGGGGGAGGGGCTGTGGTCTGGAGAGGAAGCAGCTATTGTCAGAACGAACAGTCTTGCAGACACCCCATAGAAAAAGCTGTGCCTTTGTCTAATTTACAAAAAGGCGACTTCTAGGCTAACGGTGGTCTTGTGTAGACTCTTTGATACCACCGACTTGATCATATTCAGATCGAAATGTAGATCTGGCAAACACACGCAGCAGCTATATGGGAAGTTGCCCTCATGACAGCCTTCAAAAGTCAAGGCAAATGCCAAGATTTCACACATGCCTAATTTCTAACCACAGACCTGCAATTCCAGGTTCCTATCTCTCCCGAGGTGGCTTTAGGTTGGCTTCAGGCTGATTCTTTAAAAGCAATTGCTGAGAGAATTGGGTAAAATGCACTTAGATATGAACAGTAGTTTCTAAGGTGGTGAGAGCCTCAGCGAGCCAGCTTTCCGCAGTCTGCAGACAGATGCAGGATGGGGTGAGAGCAGGGCTTTCTGTTGTGATGTGCTTGCTCCCGCTGAGAACACCCTGCTTTGCAGGCAGGGCACGTAACGCTGCTTTCTACATGCCCCAGCATTGCCATAACCTGTTATGTTGCATCCTGTCAAACTAAGCCATAATGGGGGGGGGGATACAACTTGGGGTGGCATCAGGCACCTTGTAACGCATCGCAGCCTTGAAGTCAGTATCAGCCAAGTCACACACGTCAGCTTGGACACAAGATGCTCTTTACTCAGAGCACATGATCTCATGCGCAGCACGTGATAGCTGAGGATGTAAAATGCATTAAGGAAGAACATCTACGTCACACTGCATCTGAGAGCCCAAGTTTATCTGCTACATTGAATTATCCATTCTCCACTGAAATACTCCACAACCATTGGGTCCCTATGAGAAACGAGCTGACGAATGAAGCTATTCCAAACATTTGGAAAGAAGATGGTGCCTCCAATCCCCTGCGGAAAAGTCATGGCTTGTGAGGAGGTCACCTTCAAGTACTGATGCTGGTGGACCCCCATCGAGCAATTTATGAAGCCTATGGCTGACTGAACAGCTATCACCTTAAATCAGAATAATGCCAAATGACTTACAGTCATTTAAACTTAAGATCTTATTATCATCACCCATTTACTGATTGATTACATATATGAGACTTGGCAGGAGAATGATGATGATGAACAATGAGTGAATGAATATTGTGAGTCCCTCAAAGGCCAATTCTTCACTATAAAGGAAGTGAACTCTTCCCTAGAAATGAAATGACTAAGTGGTCTCCTCCTCCAGCTGCTGCCTGAAGGAATGGGACTTAGTAATTATGGGAAACTTTATGTTCTCCAAACCCCACTAAGGAGCCGTAAGGGAATTTGGGAACACCACAGCCCTCAAAGACTGAGAAGCACTGAAGTATGGTTCAAGCATTCCACAGCAGGCTGGGAATCCTCCCAGTTCCTCTCAAGAAAGGAGGATTCAGTGAAACTAAGGGAGGCTTCAACAGCTCATAACCTGCCTTTGGGTTATAGATGCTTTCGGTTATATTCTTTTGTAAAAGTTTCATGCTCTGAGCTCCTCTTGGTCCAGTCAGAGAAAGAGGAAAGTATCTGGGAAGAGAGGTCAGGGCTCTATTTCTCAGGAGACTTCTTTTTATCAGTAGAATTGGAAGACTCTGATAGATAAGCAGTCCACCCAACAATCCATGGGTAAGTAGCAGGCCCGAAGCCATGGAGATGTCAGGTCAACCTTCAGCTCTCACTCTTCCATCAGTCTTCCTCAGACGGGACTAAATTCTTACCTTCCTGCCCTAGTCAAGACTAGTGGGTTAGCAGGAACAGAAATAACAAGCTCAATCGAAAAAGTGCCCCTGGACTTTGCAGAACCAACACTGAAAAGCCAGATGAGTCAAAGCAGCTTCTCTCTAGTTCACTCTGTCCCTTTCCCTTTCTAGAACCACATAGCCTTGCACTTTCCCTTTCCCTGCATGACCTCTCCCCATCCCCATCTCCACCTCTGCCTTCTTCCATTTAGCTGTGTCTCTTAATCAGCTTTCTCTGCCTCTTTATGTGCCCAAGGACAAATATGGTTACCTTGACCCATTTTAATTGTCCTCAGTTCAAAGGCTTTAAAAAAAAAAAAATACTGTATCTTGTAGCTCTAATAAAAATTCCCAGAAGGTTTAGGTTCATGTTTGGTCTACTCCAGTCCAATTGGTACTGTCCACTGGGTCTCCACTCTAGTCCAATTCGATATGGCCAGGACTGTCTTATCATCCAAACAAACCTTTCAAGCACAACTTTACACAGATCATGGTACAGTGAAAGAGAATAAGCCTGGAATCAGACAGACCTTGTGACCTTGGTTAAGGACAATAAACCTCAATTTCCCCATATGAATAGAGGAAATATCTATCCTAAGAGGTGTTTTTGAAGAAGAATGAGTTTTGGAAAGAGTTACCTGAACTCAGACTCTCCACTTCTTCACTTCCTACTCCCTCCACATTCACTTACTTCTCTGGCTTCTGCTTCTATCATTCCCTTGAAATTGGTTTCATTAAGGTCAGCTGTGACTTTCCTATTGGTAATATTTGTCTTGATCTTATTTAACTTCTCTTTAGAATTAGGCACTATTGACTATTCTTTCTTAGAAAATGCTCTTTCTATGGCTTTTTTGACAACATATCTTACATTTTTACAAATTCATGTTGGTTTCTTTGATTGTTTTAATATATAAATGAACAAAATGAAATAGTCATTTTTTTGTATCCTCACCAAAAGTTAACTACTGCTAACATGTTTGATTCTTTTTTCTTTTTCATTCTTTTCTTTATGAAAACCACTCCATCATTTTTTTTTAAAGATTTTATTTATTTATTTGACAGAGAGAGATCACAAGCAGGCAGAGAGGCAGGCAGAGAGAGAGGAGGAAGCAGGCTCCCCGCTGAGCAGAGAGCCCAATGCGGGACTCGATCCCAGGACCCTGAGATCATGACCTGAGCCGAAGGCAGCGGCTCAACCCACTGAGCCACCCAGGCGCCCCCCGCTCCATCATTTTATTAAAAAAAAATTTACCTGATCAGGATGTAAATTCAATTAATGGAAATGTAAGAAAAAAAACAGAAATTTAGAAACAGCTCAAACTCCTCCAGCCCAAAATTCTATTCTTTATTTAGGATAACACAACCAAAACCTCTATTTTTTTTTTTTTTTTTTGGTTACCCAAGATATCTTTTTAAAATGCAAACTTGGACCTAGAAATAGATGAAAATACATTTTTTTTAAATGAGCTCACATTATAGATGTTACTTTAAGTTAAAAGAAGTAAATTTAATTTTGCTTTGTTTAAATGGACATGAAACAGAGGAACTGTTTGTTGACTTCAAATAACTAATTCCTTCACCTGCCACAGAAATAATTTTCTAAAAGACCCCTTCAAAGCTAAGATGAGAATATGAAAACTATTAGGCAGGTAGAGTCATCACGTATTTCTGCTAGACATCGGTACTCTCTCAGTTCCTCCAGCTCCCTTCGCCCAGCTCTGATCTGTGTTTGCTGTATTGTTTTTATATTGCCTACATTTGTAGTTTTCGTTTTAATTTCTGTACATGTAATGTACCATAGTTCCTTGGAATCTGGCTTTGACTCTCTTATTCAAAGGTATTTAATGCATTCTACCAGTACTTTGATCACGGACTGTCCATTCATATGTACTTTATTTTGATTTACCTCAATGTGGAATTTTGTTATCTGCAGCTTTTTCAGAAATGCTCATGGGTCTGTATTTTTTTAGTTATTTTGTATGTGAGAGAGTCTGGTATGGTTTTTTACATACATGAAATGTTCACAAGTCACAATTTCTTTCTTTTAGAACTCTGATGATATTCCTCCTTTATTTTCTTTTAGAGTTGAATGCTCTTGTGGAAGTCTGGGGCCAAGCTTATTTACTATTCCTCACTTGATGCATGAGAAAAATCTCTCTTTACCTTTGTTCATGTAACATAACTAGGTTAACATAACTGGACTATATCTTACATTCAGTCTAAGCAGTTGAGATAATGTATAAAAGTGCCTAGCATAGAACCTAGTACAGGGGCTGACCAACTTGCGCCCATAGACTGAGTCAGCCTGCAACCTCTTTTTGTAAATAGAGTTTTATTGGAACACAGCCATGACTATTCATTTATATCTTGTCTCTGGCTCCTTTCCTGGTATAATGGCAGAGCTTGTGACAGAGACCACATAGTTTCCAAACCTAACTACGTGTCCCTTTACAGAAAATGTTTATCAACCCTGGACCTAGACATAGTCTTTTCCCCAGTACACACTCTCCATCTCTACCCTTTAGAATCAGAAAGTGTGAACGTTAAAAGAAACTTTACACTTCACTTTCTAGTCTAACACCTTGTCTTCTGCAAGAAAACTTTCATAAAATCTAGACATGTGCCCACCAATCTTTTGTTAACCATCTCTGAAGAGTTCACCTGTATTCCACCATGTCTACATTACCTGGTATCACCTTTCAAAGATGAGTTCACATCTATGTCCAGGGACCCATCACAACTGAGGCAGAATGATGTTTCAATTTAAAGCTGTCTGCATTCAAGGGCACCTGGGTAGCATAGTCAGTTAAACCTCCAACTTTTGGTTTGGGGTCAGGTCATGATCTTAGGATCATGAGATAGAGCCCAGCAATGGGTTCTGCGCTCAGCATGGAGTCTGCTTGAGACTCTCTCTCTCTCTCTCTCTCACGCCTTCTGACCTTCCCTGCCACTCTCTCTCTCTCAAATAAATAAATAAATCCTAAAAAACAAAACAAACAAACAAAAACAAAAAACAACTGTCTGCATTCAGACATGGAGGGCCAAGAGATCAAGTCCCCGGATGGGCTCTGCACTCAGCATATAATCTGCTTGAGACTCTCTCTCCCTTGCCCTCTGCCCCTTCCTGCCTCTCTATCATTCTCTCTCTCTGTCAAATATATAAATAAATCTTAAAACAAAACAAAAAAACTATCTGCATTCACACTTGTGTCCTGTTGCCTTCCTGTAGTCAGAGGGGCCATGCCCACTTGCAAATAACCAATCCATATCAACCACAGCATGAAGGTTTGATGAGAGGGAGAATAAAATCCAACTGCTTCTGATGTGAGTCAAGTCTAAGAAAATTCAATACTAAGTCTATTAAAGGTTATGTTGAAATGGTCCAGATTTTAAGAGTTTCGCCATGATAACTTTGAAATGCACTTGAGAAGGACTCATCTGGTCCTTCCTCTTCGGGAATGGGCAGGTTCCTGCAGAAGGAATACCTGCAGAGATCATTTCCTGCTCTGTGAATTGCCATCTCCACTCACTATCTCTCATGTACCAATTTGTGGAGAGTGATGAGGGTGGTGAGATAGGAGGAAGGATTAATCGTTTGCTTTCCAGTGACTGGGAATGTTGAGAATAGATATTTAGCAGAGGGTGAGATAAGGAATCTTCATGCTCTCTGAGTGTTTGTACATGGACGATATCAATATATCAGCCTTTTAGATATCTACTTGCCTTAGGTCAGTAAAAATTAGAGGCAGGTATTTTATTTAACTCTGTCTTATCTTCTCTTTGCAACTTGAAGTAGAGGTAGGTTGGTTAACACAAAATATATCTTGGGGTGGGTACATATTTGTAATGTATAGAAAAGGCTGAAATACAGCTTTTTGTATTTCCTCTTCCACGGACAACAGAGTGAGCATCTACAAAGCTGAGAAATATTATGAGTCAACAGATTCAGAATGTGTGGCCTCAGGTAAGTTTCCTAACCTGCTCTGCCTTAGTTTCTTTTTCCTTAAGATGGAGAAGTAAGAAGAACTAACTTAGGTAGGTACTGACTCTGTGCTAGTTTCCAATGCTCTCCACAGATGATCTAATTCAATCCTGACAATTCTTCAAGATACAGACAGCTATTATCCCTTCTTATGTGAGGAAAGCAAGGGATAGAGAGGTTCAAGCCATTAGCGAGTGGGACTAGAACTTCGAAGTCTGGTTCCAGAGTATTCTACCTCTAGTTAAGAGTGAGTTTAAAAATACACGAAGAGAAAAAATTCAAGTAAATTTCTTATCATGTACTTTGTATATAGTAAGCATGCTAGAAATGGTAGTGATATAAAATATTGATGATGATTGTGATGAAAAGAACAATAAAAACCAGACTGATTTAGAAAAGTGATTATAACCCCTAAGAGGGCTGCTGGCCCCAACCAACCTTTCCTCCTTATTGGAGACAGGACTGTCTTTACTTGACCTTGGATCCTACTTGAGACAAAGACGGCCTCCTCCTGCCACAGTGCTGTTAGAGTTCAAAGTTGCTGAGGCAGTTCCAGCTATTTATTGGTCTTTGACCATGGGGCTTATGCTCAGCCTTTATCTTCTGCCAGGGTCTCAAAATCAGGGATGATTTTCATGCATTCACAAAGGCTACCAGGTAGAAATAAGACATTACCACTTCTGGCTGTGGGAGGCTTGGTACTGGGATCCACTCTGGCCATTGGACATCCGTGAGAAGATATGGGAGTATTTCTCTTCTGAGAGTCCAGCCCTGGCCTTCTGCCTCTTCCATAGAAGACTGAGGGTGGGAAGGAGGTTTGGGAGATAAATCACAGTCTGTGCACTGAAGAAGAGGAAGCCAGGGAGGGCAGAGAATGAGAAGAGGGGAAATTCAGGTACCAACAATGCAAGTCTTTGACAAGAACTCTGAATCACAAGGAGATGAGGTTGGGATATGGTCACATGGTGAAGAAAATAAGCAGTACTTTTATTTATTTTTACTTTTTAATTTTATTTTCTTAAAGATTTTATTTATTTATTTGACAGAAAGAGAGAGATCACAAGTAAGCAGGGAGGCAGGCAGAGAGAGAGGGGGGGGGGAAGCAGGCTCCCCGCTGAACAGAAAGCCTGATGTGGGGCTCAATCCCAGGACCCTGAGATCATGACCCAAGCAGAAGGCAGAGGCTTAACCCACTGAGCCACCCAGGCGCCCCATGATCAGTACTTCTAAAGAGTAAGCAAAGACCAAAATAATTAAAAGTGGGGACTCAACCAGATATGTGTATACCCATGTTCATGATAGCCTTATTCACAACAACTAACTTAAAATGAAATGCTTTAAAAAAAAAAATGAAATGCTTTAACTGTAAGTGATCTATGTAAACCTCATGATGACCACAAAGAAAAAGCTTAAAAAAAGAAAAATAAAAAAAGAAAATTAAAAAAAATTTTAAATAAATAAATAAAAATTTTAAAAGAAAAGAAAAAGAAAAATCCTTTAGTAGATACACAAAAGATAAAGAGAAAGATCGAATCATACCACTCTTAAAAAAAAAAACCACAAAAACCAAAAGGCAGAAACAACCCAAATGTCCATTGATGATATGAAAAAATAAACAAAATATGGCCTAGCCATACAACAGGATATTATTTGACCCTAAAAAGGAAATAAATTCTGATAGGTTCTACAACATGATGAACCCTGAAGATATTATGCTAAATAAGAGAAACCAAACACAGAGTGGATATTGTAGGGTTCTGCTTATACAGGGCACCTACAATAGTGAAATTTATAGACAGAAAAATGGGTTGGTTGCTGACGATAAAAGTTTTGGAGATGGATGTGGTGATGATTGCAGAATAATACGAGCATATTTAATTCCACTGAATGATACTATTAAATGACTGTAATGGTAAATTTTATGTCACATCTATTTTATCACAATCAAAATAATGAAAAATAAAGGAAACCTCAAAATGAAAGAGCAGGCAAATGTAAATATGACTTAACTACAGTAGTTGCTTTCTTATGCACATTTATAACATAGATATATGTTTATATTTAGTGGTAGTGGTGGCTGAGGTAAAGAGAGGAAACCAGCAAAATGTATTTAATTTCCATTTTTACCAATCTGAACCCACTGGTCAAAAATGAGACCCATAATTTATCCCAGGGAGCTGCCACAAAATTTCGGCAGTCCTGCCCTCCCATCAGTCACTCTCCAGAGAAGCCCAAGTGAGACCCCATGGAGGGTGTCAGCATCAGGATTCCTGACACAAGAGCTGGCAAGACTAGAGCAGCAGGAAAGTAGGTCAATGGAGAAGCCATTTGCTGGCTTGCAGAGACTTCAGTTGGGGTAGGCTGTGCTGCCGGCTGTGATTCAGGGCATGAGCTCCTTATTATACACAGGGGTAAATGTTGTTAATACCATGAGGTTGCATAGAGCTCTCTAGAAGCCAAACTGAGAGACTCTCATTGACTCTGGCAGGCTCCCCAGCGCTGGCAAATCAGGGCATCACGGGACTCTAGTCTCCCTACAATTAAACAGATAATTAAGAAATAAGAACATATTTTTCCAATATAAATTGATAGATGCTGGTGGGTAATGTTAGCATCAGGAATAAATTGAGCAGTAATCTGCAAAGGATGTTATTGCTATTACAAAAATAAAGATCTGTCTCCGCAACCAATCAATTCAGCAGATATATACCAACAATCAAATTGTTAAAAATGACTTCTATAAATTGCCCAGTGTTCCATCTAATGGTACCAGAAGCAGCTGTGATACAATTTCGAGCTGATATAACCATACGTCGAGTGTGCTTTTTCATCCTGATGTTTTTTGTTCCCATCTAAGCAGTTGTAGAAGAGCCCCAGCTTTGTTTAATGCACCCATGTGAAAACAAAGTGTATTTCACTCCACAGGGTTAGCAAAGGCATTTTGGCAGAAACACTCAGAAATATATGCATTTAATATGGGAAGAATAATTCAATTTTCTTTCTATTATTTCAGCGACAAGGTTGCAATATCTTTAATTCTTCATTAAGCCCTCTGGCTTGCAAGGAAGTTGCTCTTCTTTACGAGCTGCCATACCTCTTTCAAATGAATGTGGAAAAGACCCACAAAGGGATAGTTATAATCAAGTATTTTTCAGTCTTGTCTAACAGCCATTTCAATGAAATCGGAACGATGTAGTACATTTTCGTGATACCTGCGGCACTTGAAGATGCGATCTGTCCAAACTTTTATTGTCTGTTAATGCCTAATCACCAAGCCACCCTGTGATCTGTCAGTGGCCTTTTTTTTTTCCCTTTGCATATTCATGTCAGCTGACAGAGCAGTTAAAAACTGGCTGAACTGAAGGCAATTTTCTCAGTGGGGAGCCCTGACACAACAGGAATCCATCTTGAATATTACAGTTCCAAACTTAGTTCTCATACTGAAGTTTGTCTGGTAAACTCAGATGGTGCCCAAGCTGAGACACAGGTTTACTCCAGACACAATTAACAGTGAGAGCAAAAACATCAACAGTAGCCATTGGTCTCCTACTGAGTGTTAAGTTCTTTCCACAACAAGTGGGACACCAGGAGGCATAGCAACACAAATAAATGTGGTCCCTGCCCTCAAATAACTTACAAGACAGTGAGGAGATGACTGAAAAAATTGAATGGTTTGGGAACAATGAAGATGATACAAATTAGGGTGAGTCCTGTGGAACAGGTTTGGTTTGGAAGAGTAAGTTCCTATCTCTCCCCAAGTGAAAGGTAGACAAGCTCTACATAGGACATGCAGAGGGTAAAAGAGAGCCATATCCTTGTCTTGAGTTCAACAAGCTAACGATGTAGTGGAGGAAGAAACCTAGAGTGACAGCTTATAAGATAAGGTAAGAGAAATAGAGACATAGGGGAAGGAGAGAGTAGTCAAGGTGGGCCAGGGTCAAGGACAGGTCTGAGAAGGCACAAGTGAGGCATATTAAGTTTGACATAGAAATGATGCCTGGTGAGAAGATATTTGTGAATGATGTATCTGATAAAGTTTTAGTGTCCAAAATCTATAAAGAACTTACCAAACTCAACATCCAAAACACAAATAATCCAGTTAAGAAATGGACAGGAGCCATGAACAGACGTTTTCCAAAGAAGACATACCGATGGCTAACAGACACATGAAAAGTTGCTCAACATTATTCATCATCAGGGAAATACAGATTAAAACTTCAATGAAGTATTACCTCACACCTGTCAGGATGGCTAAAATTAACCACACAGGAAATAACAGGTGTTGGTGAGATTGTGGAAAAAGGAGAACCCCCTTGCACTCTTGGTGGGAATGCAAATTGGGGCAGCCACTCTGGAAAACAGTATGGAGGCATCTCAAAAAGTTAAAAATTGAGCTACCCTATGATCCAGCAACTGCACTACTAGGTATTTACACAAAGGATACAAAAATACTGATTTGAAGAGACATGTGCACCCTGATGTTTATAGCAGCACTATCTACAATAGCCAAATTATGGGAAAAGCCCCAATGTCCATCAACTGATGAATGGATAAAGATGTTGTATACACATACAATGGAATATTACTCAGTCATCAAAAAGAATGAACTATTGCCATTTGCAATGACATGGATGAAGCTAGAGTATATTATGCTAAGTGAAATAAGTCGCTCAGAGAAAGGCAATTATTATATAGTTTCACTCATATGTGGAATTTAAGAAACAAAAGAGAGGGACATACGGGAAGGCAGGGGAGAGAAGGAGGCAAATCATAAGGGACTCTTTTTTTAAAAGTAGGCTCCATGCCTAGCTCAGAGCCCAACACAGGGCTTGAACTTACAACCCTGAGATCAAGACCCAAGCTAAGATAAAGAGCTGGACTCAACCAACAGAGCTACTGAGGTGTCCCACAAGAGAGCCTTAACTATAGAGAATAAACTGAGGGTTGCTGGTGGGAGGTGGGCAGGGGATGGGCTAGATGGGTGATCGGTATTAAGGAGGGCACTTCTTTTAATGAGCAGTGGGTATTGTAGGTAAGTAATAAATCACTAAATTCTACTCCCGAAACCAATATTACACTCTATGTTAACTAACTAGCATTTAAATAAAAACTTGAAACAAAAAATAAAATAACATAAAATAAAATCAGACTCCCTGCAGAGATATTTTAAAAAAGAAAGAAAAAAGAAGTGATGCTCAACAATCAGTTGAAATCTGAGGAATCTGGAACTCAAGGAAAAGTCAAGAATAAAGATTTAGGAGTTTAGGTCTGTTTTTGTAGACCTACTTGTCAGATATATTATAGAATGTCCTAGAAGTTCTCTCACTGACTCCCAATAATATTTAACCTCTTCCCAATAAATACTAATCCTGAAACTCTCAATGAAAATTTCTCATCATTTGGCATAACTTAAAAAAAAAAAGACTTATTTTTTTGTTTGGGCAGGGAGGGACAGAGGGAGAGGGCAGAGAAACTCAACTGGGCTCTGAGTGGAGCACAGAGCCCAATGCAGGGCTTGATTTCATGATCTGAGCAGAAACCAAGAGTTGGGTGCTTAACCAACTGTGCCACCCAGGTGCCCCTTAGTATGGTTTTCCATATAAAAATGTTGATAACTCTTAACTGGTCTTTCTACTAGAGATTTTCTGGATACACCTCCAGATTCTCTCTTCACCCTACTCCATCCTGCTTTGTGGCCCAAGGGGCTGACTGTGGACTGCATTATCTTGCTCTCTGGCTGCTAAATGGTTTGGCCACTGGAATACCCAGATGAAAGACAACAGTCAGGATGAGAATGAGGTCAAGATGTGCATCCCTGTGGAACCCTCTTTGCCTGGTCATGAGGAGTTGGCTGCCTCTCTCTGTAGAGTATCCAGTAACCTCTCCTGCTCCTTGCCAGTCTAGCCTAGAGGTGATGACAGCTTCTTGATTTTTTTACTGTGGAGTATAACATCATTCCTTGTTAGTTCCCCTAAACCCTACATATGCTTTCATAAATACTGCCTTTACTAAGCATTATTACTTTATCGGACATTGCAAAACTTGACTAAACTCTCCTCAATTACCTAGTTGTGAATGCACTCCCTTTTTTCCTGGCATGACTCTTATCGAATCCTCTGCAAATATTGATTGAGTGACTGATGATTGATAAGATCCAGCCTTGGTTCTAATATATCTTCCTTCAAAAAAGTTCTATAACATAGTAGAAACCCCTGGTCTGGTTTCTTTTAACAAAAGAAAATATTTAAAATCATTTTCTGCTATCTAAATATTCACCAGTGGGAAAATGGTTAGATATATTATAGTTCATTTTTATGTAAGATATATAAATTTAAAAAAAGAATGAGATGGTCTTACAGGTACGGATATAGGAGTATTTCCAGTACATATTAAGTGAAAAAAATGAAGTGGCAGAAAAATAGGCTCACTTGTCTGAGCCTATTTATGAAAAAATCATTATAAAAAAATGGAAAATCATTATAAAAAATAGAAAAAACATTAAACATTATGAAAAAACATTAAACATTCAACAAAATAAAAATATTTTGCATGATTCAATCTCTGTTCCTCAACTTTTCCTTGCCTCCTCTCCTCTATAGTCCTTCCTCAACCTTACACTTCAGAAGCTATTTAGAACCTAAGCTAGAGTAGGCATTCAATGCCTATTGGGTGAACAAATGAATTACAATTTTCAAATATAACCTGCACTTCTTTTTCCTTCCATCTTTACTGAGGTATAATTGACAAAAAATTATATATATTTAAGATGTATGCCTTCATGTTTTGATATATGGATATGTTGTGAAATAATAGATACAATCACGTTAACTAACATATTCACCAAAATTTACCATTTTCTTTCCTTTCCTTCTTTTTTTTCTGTTTGTGTGTAGTGAAAACACTTAAGATTCATGCTCTTAGCAAGTTTCAAGTTTATAATATAGGGCTGTTAACTGTATTTATCCTGCATGTTCAGGATTCCATCTTAGTGTTTGGTCATACTGTTCCACTTGCTTCGAATGCCTTAACACTTTCCTTATCTGTTGTGATCAGATTAGTCATCCAGCATCCACTCCAAATGTCCTCATATCTGTGGTCTTCTCAAACAACTCAACCTGTCCCTCCTCTGCCATTCTACAGGAATTTGTAACCTCACCGAACACTTAGGACATCTTGCTTTGTATTCAGATCCAACTTTCCCATAAGATTCTAAGATCCTTGAGAGAGCAGTGGCAATTTTATATTCCTAATACACAGCATAGGATCTTGCACATAGTAGGGACTCCATAACTAATGCTGTATTGTCTTGAGTTAAATCTAACTGATTGTTAGGGTATGGTGGGCCAGATCCTGCTGCCTATTGTAGATCATTAACTGAATGTCTCCCAAACCAAATCAATTAATTTAATTATGAAATTGAGTGTCATCACATGTTAAATAATTTACTCTGAAACTTTAGATGGTTTAAGCCTAAGATGAAAAGCAGATGCTTCACGTAAGAGTGCTAAGTAGGAAAAATGTTTCTTTGTTGGATATCAGTGTCAACACAGAGAACGTAGGGGTTTCAAGCAAATACCTGGCCTGGTTGGTGTGACAATGGGCAGGAAAGGAGACGTTGGCACATCTTCAGGCAACCAACCTCCTTTTCCTTTTCTCCCAGAGGGAATGAGCATATTTTCCTGTCTACTTTAGCAGCAGTTACCCCCTGCAGATTTCCCAATGAATCAGAAGCTGTCTCTGCACAGACCCATAATCCACAGCTTGTAAGTAATTCTCAAATCTAATTTATTAAAAACTCATTTATTTTCAACAACACCAGATTTCTGATTAATTCCCAGCACCATGGGTTATTTAATGCAGTGAGTTTCATTGTCATTTCTGATTTCCCAAAGTGCTTGATTGATAGAAGCTATTGTGGGCTTAGTCTGTCAGCGTATTGTTCCCTTGTCAAGTGACAACAAAAAAAACCTTATTGATGGAATTGCTGGGTGTCTCTTAAATAAGGTAGGAATATGGTACAGCGTTGGAGACACACAGGTGTTAGGCATTCACTAAGGAAGCTAAAAATTATGCTTAGAAACTTCACTGAAATATAAGGTGTAAATCCCTGTCTATACTTCACTTAGAGAAGTGTAGCGAAGTACGCAGTTTTGTTTTTTCCTCTAAAATCAAGGAATTAAGAGGTCTATTTCCACTTTTCCTTTTTATGAGGATGATAACATGCAGTGAAGTAGATTCAGAACCATAAATTGCCTTTAAATGAAGCCAGCCTTTTTGTTTGTTTTATAAATTTTTCAGAACATTAAAGACCCATTTAAATCTTTGAGGAGAGTAACCCTTGGAAGACAATATAGTCATTAAGGCTCAAAAAAAAAAAAAAGCCAAAAAACAAAAAACAAAAAACAGTGAGAGATTGGTGCCAGGATGGATGTTTGTGTGGCTAACATACCACACTAAATAGGAATCCTTGTTTACTCCCTTAACCTCTACCCAAACTGAGATTACCTTCCCCACCTAGCCACAGATATGAGCTGGGAATTGGAAATTGGGTATAAAAATTGCCATATAATGTTAATAAAGAGCAAAGAAGCAGTTTTCTTCCAAATAATGGCCAACTAGTTTTACAATTTGTTGTACTAAGTTGTTAAAATGAGGCAACTCTCTCTTATTTATCTTCCAATAGTGTCTTTTATTTTTCCAGATAGGCAAGGACCCCAGTGGAGGAGAAATGACCACCTAATGGAAAATCCAATCCCTTTACATTTCTTAAACATGAGGATAAATAACTTCCTAATCAGGTCTCTCTGAGCTAAACATCTTCTAGAACTCTCAGTGACGGCAGGCCAGAGATTTGGATTTGCTTCTGTGCCAAATGTGTCCCTTTAGCCTGGTATCTAATGGCAGAGCTGTTGAACAGTTTATGAAATGTTGACTGTCAAAGAGATTATAGACCACCTTGAACAGCTTAGAGGACACATACTGTGTAAAAAAACTAAGAGCTCAGAAGTCAGGAACTTGAGAAGAAAACATAATATAGGATAAGTGTCCCCACCCCTTTCATCACCTATTACTTGGCTCCCTGGAGGAAACTCTCAGAGAGCAAACTAGGGAATAATGGGATGGGGTCCAGAGTTCTTCAAATTCCACTTCACCAGGCCCTTTATTATATATAAACAAGCCCACTCATGTGCAATTTCTCATATATAAATACAACTCTCCTGACAATCTACTTTCAGAAGAGTGAATGCTTTGAGATATTTTCCAAAGAGGAATTTGTAGTAATTTATCTACAAACACCTGTATGCAAAGACGTGTATTTACTGAATGACTGTATTTAGAATGAATGAAATCTTATTGCCCTTTACAAAAGATATAGTTAAAATCATGTCATCTCCATTTTTCACAAAGATTGACCAAGATTAAAAAGTTAACCTATTGGGGCATCTGGGTGACTTAGTCAGTCAAGCAATGGACTCTCGATTTCAGCTCAGGTCCCAATCTCAGGGTCGTGAGATCCAGTCCTGGGTCGCCAGGCTCAGCTCCCAGAGTCTGCTTGAGATTCTCTCCCTACCACCCACCCCTGCCACCTTCAGCCCCTCTCCCTGCTCTCACTCTCTCTCTCTAAAAAAATAATAAAATAAATAAATTTTTTTAAGTTAACATATTAAGATGGTGATGATATAGGGAAGACACTTTTGTATTGTTATATATAAATTGGTACAAACTCCATGGAGGATAATTTGAGAACCTGCATTAAAATTAAAACATGCTATTAGAGAATATCCAATTTTAAGACAGCAGTATGGTCTTTTCTTGTCTCGTTTTCTTTGAAGATATCACCCAAAACTGACAAGGAATATGAGAGAAAAAAACCCACAAATTCCATAATCCATGAAATTAGGAAATATTTATAACCTCAAACTATAATACATGAAAATAAATGAAGGAGTTTAAATGATGTGGCCGCATGGAGAAAGCCTGTATAGTTGGTTAACAATAAGATTTTAAAGACACTTAAACCACAGAATGCAGGAGTGAGGAAGTGGCTAAAAATAAGGGAGATTGATTAAAAGTCTATCTAAGGAACAAAGAGAATGCCTCAGACCCTCACCCCATCCTGAGCAGCCACATGTGTATCTCTCTCATTCCCAGGACCAAGTAGGAATTAAAGCAGAGTGGCTTCAAACTCAGGGTCACCAGGCCAGTGGAAGGCAGGGAATAAGCACTAGATTAAAAAAAGTAAATTATGTGTGAAATGAACAGCGAGACCCCCACCTCCTCTGCTATGCTTAGCTGCCAAAACACTGGAAACCAGATTTATTGCTGTGGCCTTCCGCTTTCCCCCCACCCTCTACCCAAAGAAAGTGAAATAAATTGTAAAATTCTTCTCTGGAATAACTGAATGTCCCGGAGAAAACACCTAGAGATACAGATATGAATTCCACCAATAAAAATCAATCAGCTTGCTACTCCACTAATTTACAACGAAGGCAGCAAGCTCACCTCTACAGATGGAATTTCCAATCAGCTCTTTAATAGCTCCTTCTAAAATATGAACTGACAACCAAGGATCTCTTGACATTTGAGAAAATCCTCCAATATAAAAGATACAACACACACGCATACATGCACACAGGCACACATGCACATGGGGAAAATGAATGACAAAGAAACAGAGACAATGTAGGCAGCAAAATATTATTTTCAAAAAATAAATATAATTTGTACTCTTAGAAATAATGAAGATAACAAATCCATGGGGGAAGGAACTATAAAAAGAATAATTAGAGAAAAGGAACTCTTCGAAATTAAAAATATTACAAAAAAAACAAATTTTAATGCTTTTTTCCAATAAATTGAGAGAAAAAAAGAGTTTAAGAAATGTTTCAGAGAGTATAACAAAAAGGCAAGGAAATAAATCATAGGAGAAACAATGAGAAAATTAGAGGCTCAAAACAAAAGATCCAACATCTGATTAATGGACATACCAGAAAGAGAAAGCAAAGGAAGGCATGGGGAGGGAATTATCAAAGAAATAATACAAGAAAATTGTAGGACATGGATCTCCAGATTGAAAGATCCTCTAGAATGTCACTACAAAGAATGAAAAAAACCGACATCCAAGAATATCATTGTAAAATTTCAATACATCAGGAATAAAGAGAATAAACCTATCAGAGGTTTTCTTTTAAAATCATATACACAAGATCAGGAATCACAATAGCATTGGATTTCTCAACAGCATTATTGGAAATTAGAAGATAGTGGGGAAATGTCTTTAAAATTTTGAAGGAAAATTATGTTCTATCCACACCCAGCCAAACTATCAACTATAAGGGTAAAGACAAGACATCTTCAGGTATAAAAGGACCTAAATTTTTTACCTTTCATTAATCATTCTTTGGAAGCTGCTAGAGAATGCATTCCACAAAAAGGATTAAAACAGACACAAGAAAAGATGGGAAACAGGTCACTGGGGATCCAACATAAGAGATAGAAAGATAAAGAGAATTCTTAGAATGAGAGCAGCAACCCCAGAGAGCAACCAGTCAATAGTGGAGGAAGAAAATGGAAGGTTCCCAGGAAAAGAAGGAACTGATTGATCATGTGATGAATGTATCACCATGGAAAATTGTATTGATAGATTGTTGGATGAAAAGTTAAATATTTACAAAGAAAACAGGAAATGAAAAATATGAGGCAATCATGAACACCAGAGGAAAAAGTCCAAAAAAGGAAACAATCATAGTGAACTACTTGGTACATCAGTGGACAAAGTTTGTACAGTCAAAATAATGTCATGTAAATACGAATGTCAGTTTAACCTTCAACTGTAATATTACGAGTCTAGAGGGAGTGGAAAGAGTATATAAGAAAACTAAATTTTCATCTGATGTAACAGTCAACAGAAAACACCAGAAAGTGTAACTTAAACGTCATTATGAGCTCATGACCTAGAGAAATTGAGGTAAAGGCCAGAAAGAAGAAACAAAAGGATTGAAAAGAGAGGACTGGCCTGTGGGGAACCAGGAATTGGTGGGGTTTGGGATTGTGACTTTCAGTTCCTTCAGCTCTTCTTCATTTTTAAAAATTACCTGCCTGTGAAAAATTGATAGAAAGTAAACATTTACTTTTAGATAATAATGGGATCATATTAGGTGATCTTTAAAATTGCTCCTAGCTTTTAAAGGCACTTATTAAAAATGTCAAAGGAGAGAAACCATTGGAAGGAGAAAAGTATGAAAAGTAACTAACATGTCAAAGGTCTAAATAAAGACTTTTCTTCCCTGACATGGGCTTCTTCTTTCTTGCTCTTATACTAATTCCATAAGCTTTGGAGTAGAAAAGAACGTTTGCATGAATAGAACCTACCTCTGAACTTGGCCCAAGTTAATTTCCTGAAGAGTAATTTAAAAGAACACAGAGTACTATTCAGCAGTACGAAAGAACAAACTCTATGCTACAAAATGGATAAATCTTAAAGGAATTATGCTAAGGGAAAGAAACCAGAACCACAAGATTATATAATATTGGATTCTATCACTACGATATTCTGGAAAAGGTAAAACTATAGGGACAGGAAATAGATCGGAGGTTGACTCTACAGGTGCTGGAATGGGGGAGGGGAATTTTGAGTGATGGAGGTCTGTGTCTTCATTGTGCTGTGCATTGAACAATGATATGCATTTGTCAAAACTCTTAGAACTGCATTAAAAAGGGTAAATTTTACTGCATGTACATTATATCTCAGCAAGAGAGAGAGAGAGAGGGAGAGGAGATAGGGGAATGGACAATGATTCCAAAATAGTTTTAGCTTCACAGATCATTAGATGAGACTAAAATAATCCCATCTCACTGGGGCTTTCCTCACAGCACGGGTAGGTAATGAAGGTTTCATAAGGCCTAAGGTTCAACATAATTCTTTCCCAGACGTATCAGCCAGGATAGAGAAGCTGAAAATGTCATCCAGGACTCTGAGCTAGTTTCATGATCAGTGCAGTTTTTTCCAGAACTTTCTGAAAGCAAATATAAAAATTAAAAGCATCTCTGCAGTAGATTGCAAAAATAGCCACAATTATTCTCCTCCCTGAACCGCATTACTTTGCAATGTGCCTTTGCAACTCCTTCCATCAAGAGGACTTACCTAGGTCTCCGCCACTTGAGTCTGGGCTGACCTTGTGAATTCCATTATGAATAGAATATGGTGGAGGTGACTTTGTACCAGTTCCGAACAACGGCCTCAAGACTTGTGGCCTTTCACTAGATCTCTTGGAGCACTGTCCAGCTACCACGTGAATAAGCCTGGGCTTGTTCCCATGAGAGATAAATGTCTGAGTCACCATCATCATTACCTGTTAACCTTCAGATGGTGTGAGTGAGGCCATCCTAGATGAGTAAGCCTCCAGCTAACCCATTGGCTAACCACAGACACATAAGCAAGTCCAGTTCAGATCAGCCAAGCCTGGCTCAGGTGAGCTGAACCATCCAGCTGAACTATAGAATCCGGAACAATAGTAAATGGTTGCTGTTTTAAGTCCCTCAGCTTTGGGGTAGTTTGTTAGGCAGCAAAGCTAACTGATAAAATAGAAAAAAGAATGTATACTGATAAATATACCAGTATGTATTTATGCTGATATAAATACCAATATAAAAGATATATACTGATATAAAAATATACATAACATATATACTGATATAAGAATATATGTTGATAAAAGATAAAAAGGAATATAATTCAGTAAAAAAAGGGGGGAACAACCTACTAGGTGTCTTTGTAATACTGAAAACCTAGGTATCTTAGGCTAGAAGTGAGTCATCAGAAAATAAAAATAAATAAGACTTCTTAAAGTCTTTCATAAAATGGTACATTATCTTTGGAAAAGCAATTTTGCTTACAGGAATTTATTCTTTAGGTATCCTCACATTGGTATGCATTAATGTCATTAACCAAGTGAGCTCTGATTAGTCTAAATGAAGTTATTAAAACACAGTCTCATCCATTTATTGAGTGAGTATCAGAGCTACCCGGAAAACATATTGTTGTGTCTACTTTTAGAATTTCTGATTCAATAGATCTGGGAGGGCCTAAGAATTGGGATTTCCAACTCTTTCTAATGATCTTCAAATTACCCTCTGTAGGCAACAACTTATTTCGCGTCTTCTATGATCTGGTGATGATAGAAGGTTCTCAGACCAAACGCAGGTGTAACGGAGAGCGGTGTGTTCAATGCAGTTCTGCTCATAGCTCTCACTTTAGCCTATCCTAAGCCATTGAATCATTCCTCCCAGGTATTTGGAGGGAAAGCCAAAGAACTTGCAAAAGAAAATTACAAGACCTGGGTTCAAGTTTCCATCCTACAGTGTCCTTCCATCCTTACAGTGTCCTGTGTCCTTACATAAGCTCAGGGAAGACCTGGAGATAATAAACTGCTCTTATCTGTTTTACATTGCTATTGTGGAAATTAAATGGGAAATTCTATACAAACTCTTCCATCAATGTTAACTTTCCGTAAACTAAAGTTGTATGGTTATGATGTATTATTGTTAGCAACCTATAATAATGATAACATAGCTATTATTGATAATCCTAGCACTTCTTTTTTTTTTTAAGATTTTATTTATTTATTTGACAGAGAGATCACAAGTAGGCAGAGAGAAGCAGGCAAAGAGAAAGGAGGAAGCAGACTCCCCGCTGAGCAGACAGCCCGAAGGGGGGCTCCATCACAGAACCCCGGGATCATGACCTGAGCCTAAGGCAGAGGCTTTAACCCATTGAGCCACCCAGGCACCCCAACCCTAGCACTTCTAAGCAGAAGTTGCTATGAGCAGAGAAAAAGGCTTTGCCCCAAAAGAATAAATAAATATGAATAAAATCCATCTCTGATTAGAAGGGAGGAGTTTAACCCACGAAGTGGCTTCAGATATTACTCTACATTCAAACGTAAATGTTTGTCTTCATTCTTGGCAGAAAATAAGGGTGTGCAGGACATGCAAGTGGTGTGGATTGATCAAACTTGCCCAACTGGAAGCTCGAAGCAAACCCTGCCTATTTCCCTGCAAAGAGTTTCTCCTCCATCTTTGGCTTCCATTCCCATTTCAAGCTGGCCTCCCAGGCCTTGTCCACCTTTGAGCACCTTCAGGTGCTCTAGCACCTTCTGCTGGATCACTCCAGGAGGGCCAAGGTGCTGAGAACACCTGCCTACACAGGAAAGCTTGAAGACCTGCAGCCAGCCGGCTCCAACCGACAAAGAGCCTTTAGCTGATCTAGACCCTTGGCACAGCTGCTCGTCGTATTGGAAGTTGCTGTGGAGTGGGGCAATGCAGGGTCCTTCTTTACTGTCCCCTCCGGCCACCCAGCTCCCCAGAGACCCCTGAGTTGATGTTTGCTGGCTGGCTGACTTTGTGAATGTCTTTTTTTGAACCTCACTGCTATGCTTCGTAACTCAAGTTAGCCAGAGTGGGGAGGCCTGCCTATCTGCTTCGTGTTTGCTCTTTAGCTGTTATTTCAAGGTCAACTTCACTCACCAGCGGCCAGGTTCCAGCCCATCAGGTTGGCACATGCTGCTAGAGTCCTGATTCAAAGCACTGTGTTGATACACACCCACCCTCCAACACTCCCCAAGGCACAGAGCCGCTAATTCCAGCGTTAGTGGCCTCCCCACAATTCCGTACTCCCGACTCACACAGAACTCAGGTGACTCTCCTTGAGAGCTCTTAGCTAATACCAAGCAATTCAAATCCCCACAGCATGTGATAAGAAGGCTTGGAGCCCTCCCGGGCTCTTAGTTGCCTCAGGGAAACAGGTACTGTCTCCTCCCTACGGAGGCAGAACCTCCCAATCCAGCCTTGTTCTGGAAGTTTTGTCCCTCCAAAAGCAAGAGTGTGGATAGCTTCAGCATTCGGAAGGGCTAACAAGATGGTCTGTGGGTTCGGGTTTGTCCTGAAAAAAGCTGGAACACTCAGTCAGGCTTCTGACATAATCCTGTGTGTTTTTCCCCTTGAAACGAAAAAGCCAGAGAGCAGACTTTCGTTCCTCCTCTGCCACCAGTTTGCTTCGGGATCTCACGTAAGTCACATCACTGCTCCACGCCTTGGCTGCTTTCTCAAAAAAAAAAAAAAAAAAGGAGTAGTTGCATTATGATTTCTAAGGCTTCTTTCACTGCCAAGATTTAATGATTCTCTTGAACTCCAGGAATGCTATTCCTCCCCTCCCCCATCCCCCCATCCCTTCCCTCCTCCGCCCCACACGCTCATAGAGAATGCAAATAATTTTTTAATATAAATCCAAGCAAAATGTAATAAAGAAGGTAAATTTGCTGTCAAAATTTGCATAATGTATTCTCAAGCCAAGCAGAAATGGCATTTGGATTGTTTGTGGTTTTGAATTATCTGCACCACCGCACCCCTGCATTTGTGCAGATAATTGGGAGTGACTGTATGTGGGGAAGAGACACAGTTGTTGCTCATGGATTGCGCCATGGTAGCATTTCTCAGAGCTTGGGTTAATGTGATTGACTCAGTTGGCGGGGCCCAAGGAAGAGCATCAGTCGGCTCTCTGTGGTTTTGTATAGAGAAAAAGCTCTTTGCAGATGCCCCTAATTGCACCTGTAAACCTAAAAGAAAAGGCTAAAAAAAAAATAAGTAAAATGCACTTGTTACTAACTTCTGAATCAATACTCCCGCAGTCCTGAATTTTCCTTTGTGATAAGAGTAACTCTAAAGGCAGGTAAGATAGCTTGTCATTTTGGGGCGCTTGGGTGGCTCATTTGGTTAAATGTCTGCCTTCTGCTCAGGTCATGATTCCAGGGTCCTGGAATCGAATCCCACGGCGGCTCCCTGCTCAGCAGAGAGCCTGCTTCTCCCTCTTCCTCTGTCTGCCACTCTGCCTACCTAGACTCTCTCTCTCTCTTTAAAAAAAAAAAAAAAAAAAATCTAAAAAGAAGAAAATTGTCATTTTATTGTGGCATGAGTTTGCACGGCCTGTACTGGGCAATGGGTAGCTAAACAAGGCCTAGAGATGGTGGTGGCACCTAGCCAGTCACAAAGCAGCCGCTTAGCTCCTAGGCACCAACTTACGTGAATGCTGTAAGGAAGTGATTTCATTCTGATGCTTCAGTAAAGCTAAAAAGACTAGAAGCTTGTCTGTGAAGATATGCAAAGAATAATACGTGATTTGGAAAGCAACTCAGAAGAAAGCCCGGCACCCGTGCAAATGCCTCCTGTTCACCTGAAGTCGGAAATGCAAACAGGTCCTTTGGTGAAGGTCCCGGGGCTCCCGCAGTCGCAGGAGCGCGAAACAGGGGGTGGGAGGCAGTTAGGACAAATACAACAAATGACTCCCAGACAAAGCAGGTAGTAAGGAAATGAAACACATTACTGCTGAAGTCAATATAGGCTGAAAATAGAAGTGGGCTCAAAAATTGCGTTGTATAAACTCAAGGCTTATAAATCTATAACAGAGGGCCTTCTTCGTAATGGGAAAGCTAGGTACACTTGACACTTGACCGAGGAGGGTGGTGCTTGCCCACCAAGCATCCTTTTCCCCACTCTCAGTCCGCGGGCGCTGTTGCTACTAACCTGCATACATTGAGTGCTAGGCAATTACTAAACCTTTCTATGTATTATCTTATTTAATCCTCACAGGTGTATTGTATTAAGTATTATTATCCCCATGTCAGAGAAGAGGAAACCGAGTATGGTACAGATTTCCTGGATGGACTGCTCAGCTCACACAATCCCATACTCCCTCCCAAGCACTTGACTGCATCAGTTTCACATGACCCCTTCTCCTCCTGGCGTTGCCAGCTGATTTGGGGGCAAGTCCCTGATCCCACCCAAGCCGGGCCAATGGTATTCTCTCTCCCAGAAACGTGAAATGGGAAATGAAGATGCACAGATGTGGAATGTGCCCATTAGTGGCGGAAATTCAGTTAAAAAACATACCCTTGGAGAAATTGGAACCCTCGTGCGTTGCTGATGGGAATGTCAAGTAGTGCAGCAACTGGAAAATAGTCTGGCTGTTCTTCGAAAGGCCAAACGTAGAATTACTGTATGACCCAGCAATTCTACTCCTAGGCGTATACCCCAAAGATCTGAAAACAGGGACTCAAACAGGTACTTACATGCCAGTGTTCATGGCAGCATTATTTATAATAGTCAAAAGTAACCCAAAAGTCCCATGATGGGAGAAAGGAGGAACACAATGTGGTACACCCATAAATGTAATATCATTCAGCCACAAAAAGAAACAAAGTCCCAACACATGCGAAAACATGGATGAACCTTGGAAGCATTATGCTGCGTGAAATAAGCCAGCCATAAAAGGACAAATATCATTTGATCCTACTTACAAGAAATATCTAGAAGAGGCAAATTCATAGAGACAAAAAATTTATTACAGATTATCAAGGGCTCAGGATTTTCAGAAGGGGTGTTTAGTGTTCAAATGAAAAATAAACCTGCTTTTACTTAGGCACCAAATTAGCCCTATCGTCTGAAATCTGACTAGTACAGATATTTGTAGAGGAGTAATTCTACATTTCTTTATTTAGTAAAAAAAAAAAAAAGTCACAATTCGTGTCAAAAGGACCCTATCGCTCTGGGTCATCCTCATGCCTATTCTCATTTTGGGTAGGCCTGACTTATCAGGTAAGACAGTTCAGTGATCAGCTGTGTTAATCTCAAAAATATCTCAAATTCCGTATGATAAATTATACCCAGGAACACACACACACACACACACACACACACACAATGCTCTTACATGGGGATCCAGAAAAGTAGCAACCATTACATCTGACTTGCAAATGTATCATCTTTGGCCTGTATGGCTGATACTGTTGATTGATTACAAAGACACCTTTCCTGGGATGCCTGGGTGATCCAGAAAAGTAGCAACCATTACATCTGACTTGCAAATGTATCATCTTTGGCCTGTATGGCTGATACTGTTGATTGATTACAAAGACACCTTTCCTGGGATGCCTGGGTGGCTCAGTTGGTTAGGCGGCTGCCTTTGGCTCAGGTCATGATCCCAGCGTCCTGGGATTGAGCCCCGCATCAGGCTCTCTGCTCAGCGGGGAGCCTGCTTCTCCCTCTGCCTCTGCTGCCCCTCTGCCTGCCTGCGCTCTCTCTCTCTCTCTCTCTCTCTCTCAATCTCTTTCTCTCTCTCTCTCTCTGTCAAATAAATAAATAAAATCTTAAAAAAAAATTTTTTTAAAACCCACCTTTCCCAAATGTCTTCCTCCTTGGCCCCTTTTACTATGGGGGAGAGGGTCTCTCCTTCCACTAGGAGTGACCACATGACCCAGTTTTGGCCTTTGTGATAGAAGTGAATGGCTGTGGGCTAGGGTGAGGGGGGCTTCTGGGAAATAATTTTGGATTTTCTGATAAAAAAGGGTGATGGCCTCATCCTCGGGTCATGAAGATGAACGTGAGATACAGAGCACAGGGTGGTCATCCCATGAGCTAACAGGCTTAAGAACGAAGGCCAAGAGGCTGAGGATGTAGTGTACGAAGGAATAAAATCCTAAATCTTAGCATCAATACCAGCAACCACTCACCTCTATACTCCTTTTAAAGTATTTTTATTGAAGTATAATATACATATAAAAAAGACACCAGCCATAAATAGATAGCTCAACAAAACCTCACAACCGGCATACATCCTTGGAAGCAGAACTCATAACAAGAAACAGAAAGTAACCGGCACCCCAGTGTCCCCCTCCACCCCTAGGTCTCCTTTCACTTTTTTTTTTTTTTTTTTAGGATTTTATTTATTTATTTGACAGACAGAGATAAAGTAGGCAGAGAGGCAGGCAGAGAGAGAGGAAGGGAAGCAGGCTCCCTGCTGAGCGGAGAGCCTGATGCGGGGCTCGACCCCAGGACCCCAGGATCATGACCTGAGCCAAAGGCAGAGGCTTTAACCCGCTGAGCCACCCAGGAGTCCCTCTCCTTTCACTCTTTACCACCACAAGGATAACCCTCTTCCTGCTTCTAATACCACTGATTAATTTGGCCTGATTTTGTACTTTATATACTTGAAATTATAGAATGTGTATTATTTTGTGTCTGGTTCATTCACTCAATATTATGTTTGTGAGATCCTTCCATATTCGTACATGTTGTAGTTTGCTTGTTTTCATTACTGTGTGGTATCCCAAGTGTATATAAACTATAATTTATCCATTCTACTGTTAGGGAATGTTTGTATACTATCCAGTTTTTGGTTATTATTAATGAACTTTGTAAACAGTCTGATGATAAATGCATGTACATATTTCTGGTGGGTATACACCCAAGAGTATATGTCCTGCTAAGCAGCTTTCCAAAGAGATTGTGTCAGACTTCTTTTTTTTTTTTTTTTAAAGATTTTGTTTATTTATTTGACAGAGGTCACAAGTAGGCAGAGAGGCAGGCAGAGAGAGAGGAGGAAGCAGGCTCCCCACTGAGCAGAGAACCCGATGCGGGGCTCGATCCCAGGACCCTGAGATCATGACCTGAGCTGAAGGCAGAGGCATTAACCCACTGAGCCACCCAGGCACCCCCCAGACTTCTTTTTATGTGGCAAAAAATACAGTCATTTGATTAAGCCATTGTAAGCTGGGTTTTCAGTAACTTGCAACTGAATGCATTCCTAACCAATACAGCTTTCTTGGTGTTTTGAAATGTTTTTTCAAGTAGATCAAACATACAGGCTTAGAGAAATTAACCATGATAAACTGCATTTCTAGCTTGTCTTGAAATATAAGAAGATCTCACAAGATGGAGACATTCCTGTGTGGAAATGATGGGCTGGATTTGCAAATAATAATTGTCAACACTTACATGTTGCTTATTATGTACCAGAAACCACTGCATATGCTTTACATGTATTAACTCAGTACTCACAGTGATACAAGGCAGATTCAGTGAGTTGCCCATTTTTAAAAAGATTTTATTTATTTATTTGAGAGAAAGAGAGCACAAGGGAGGGGAGGGGCAGAGGGACAAGCATACTCCTGGCTGAGCGCGGAGCTTACTGTGGGACTCGATCCCAGGACCCTGAGATCATGACCTGAGCCGAAGGCAGCCACTTAACTACTGAACCCCCCAGGTGCCCCAGTGATTTGCCCATTTTACACATGAGAAACAGGGGCAGATATTTAGACCATGATCACAGTGCTAAGAGATGGTAGAACCAGGATTTGAACTCAGACACTCCAGTACCAGAATGTGTCCTCTTAAGAACGACACACCACCATGCTGCCGTTCACCACAGAGGTACCCACCACTCTCTGCTGTCTGAGACCCGGTTCTGTTGCCATTTAGGTCAACCCACCAGGCTTCTGTAGACATTCAAATGTGCAGTGTAGTTTTGTACATTTAGTGAGGGAAAGAAAGCCCGAGCTATAAATTCAGGGTTTTCTCCATAACCTTCCAGGATACTTGGCCATACTACCAAATTACTAACCCCTGGAATGGGATGCAAAGCAAAATCATTCCTTGCCTTTACCCATGTGTAATAATTTTACTATTCTTACCATCGCTCATCATCATGAATTACCTGCCATCCCCCCATTTTCTGTGGAGTTTTTAAAAACTAACTCTTTTTGGTCAATAGTTTAACAAATAATTGTGCTACTATTTGTTAAGGTCAGCGTTGTTTGGCAGGCTGAGGCCCTTTGGGCCTGGAAGCTCAAAGATGCTAGTAGAAATGGGCAAATGGAAGAGGTAGCAGAATGGTGTAGGATGAGGGAACATGATCTGGAGGAAAGCAGAGATAATCAGAAAAGAGATGTTACCAGAGCAGAGGCAAGTCAGCTAGAAGAGCCTTGAAAGCAGGCAGCAAATGCTGAGGGGAATGTTTTCTCTTAGTTTGATAGCTCTGAGGGAAGGGAAAGGAGGGCAGAGGATGTGAACCACATCGTTTAGGTGGATAACTTACTGAGAAATTCATTTTCCAACTGGAACTGAAGGTAGGAGAAGTGGTTCCTGAAAAGCAAATAAAAGGACCTTCTGATGTTCTCAGGAAAGTGGAGAAAAAGAAAAAGAATAAAGGTTATGTGGTGGAGAGTGATTGCTTTTGCCCTTCTTTCTGGTCACAATACCACTTCCAGTCCATATAGTTCAGTAAGACTGTGCCCACAGGTCGGGAAGTCGGCATGTGGTCCAGCATGGTAAGCCAGCATGTTGTGTTTTGCTGACTACATTGATGCGTTCAGTGATTGGTATGCAATCCAAGCCAGGCAATGCAATGCAACCCCGTGATTTTTACCGAAATTATAGGGAAAGATAAACTCTTGAAGATATTTCTTGTTACTCACATATGGATGATAGAAGTTTGAAGCTGCTGGGAGCTCCCATACAGGGACCATCTTCTTGATGTTAATAAAGATGAGAGAGAAGAAAACTGAGTGCTAATAATTTGATGTGGTTTAAGCCCCTGGACCAAGCTATACCTGACATTCTAGATTTTTCCATCATGAGAACCTATTCATTTGTTTTTGTGCTAAAGTCAGTTGGAGTTACTTTTCTGTCACCTGCCACAACAACAAAATCTTTATTTATTGCTCTATATTCAAATTGTAATGCACAACGAATAGGCTAAGGCATGATAGACTACAAAACCTTAAACATTAAGAAAGAGAAGAGCGGGAAAGAGCTTTGGCTGGTCGAGAACAAAAGGAGAGATTATAAGTCTAAGTACATATACCCTGGAACTGGCAAGAGAAAGGTGGACCTGAGAAAGAAAACTAGAAGATTCTTCTGGTCCCTTGTTGGTGTGGGAAGCAGGTTAAGTGCAAAGAGCCGTGCTGTTCACTCCCCGCCCTGTTAGACTTTTCAGGTCCATACACTGTGGAGGGCAGAGTCTGTTTTATGTCTCAGATGGGGCTCAGAGCAGCAGAGATGGTTGAGGCTCCACATAAGACTTAAGACTTCAGGACTTTTCTTGGGATTTCTTTTACTTTTGATTGCCTCTCAAGGCCTTTCTCATGATTTCCTTCTTCCCACCTTCCTCTTCCTTTGGTCCAATTTCCATTTTTATATTTTGTCAGTATTTTCTTCAAATGAGTTCAAAACAGGAACTTGAGATTGTCATCGTTAATCGTCTGGTATTTAATTGGGTTTTGATTAATATCTATGGATTAAGGTCATATCTTTTGCTTAGAATTTCTGGCAGATGAAGGTAGATATAATCCTAACCCTGAGCCCTAAACTCAAATACTATAGACTGGCACAAATCACCAGTCAATCGTAAGCTAGTGTTCAACTTCCAAATTCAAAGGCAGGTTTCTCCAGTGTTATAGATATCTTTAATTTAATCACCAGAAAGGGTCTCAGGTGAGCGCTCACTTCCACACCTGAATCTCTTAATTAAAAATTATGTGTATATATAATATAGATAATACTTTTAAGAGGTTGAGAATAGAGGGTATCACTGTTATTTTAACCCAAGTTTCAAGAGAACACCTTTCTCTGTTGGTGTTATCCTCTTTTTAAAGATTTATATATTTTATTGTGGGGGAGGGGCAGAGGGAGAGGAAGGGAGGTTTTTTTTTTTTAAAGATTATTTATTTATTTATTTGACAGACAGAAATCACAAGTAGGCAGAGAGAGAGGAGGAAGCAAGCTCCCTGCTGAGCAGAGAGCCTGATACAGAACTTGATCCTAGGACCCTGAGATCATGACCCCAGCCGAAGGCAGAGGCTTAACACACTGAACCACCCAAGTGCCCCGAGGAAGGGAGTCTTAAACCAACTCTGAGCAGAGTGCAGAGCCCAGCACAGGGCCAGATCTCATGATCCCTGAGATCATGACCTGAGCTGAAACCAAGAGTTGGACACTCAAATGACTGTACCACCCAGGTGTCCCCATTGTTGATATTATCTTGTTTTTTAAAAAAAGATTTTATTTATTTATTTGAGAGATCGAGAACCCAAGCAGGGAGAGTGGCAGGCAGAAGGACAGGAAGAAGCAGACTTCTGAGCAGAGACCCCCATGTGGGGCTCCATCCCAGGACACTGAGACCATGACCGAAGCCAAAGGCAGATGCTTAACCAACTGAGCCACCCAGACACCTCGTGTTGACATTATTTTTACCTGACCCAGATACACCTCACTTGTTTCCATTCCAGAGGATTCTCAGTATCATAACTGCAAGCAATATTGGAGATTCCTCTACCTGTTTACCATTTTTACAGGATCCTCTGATTGTATAAGTTATGTGTCAGTGTAACTATTGACATGTCAAAAGTTTTAGGAAGCAATTAAATACTTCTCCAACATACCTAATTATATATATTTTCAGTCTCTCTTTTCAGTGGCTTCCTCAAAAATCAGAACTAAACTGTGGAGTCCTCAGTCCTTCTCTCCCTCCCACCTGCTCCCGATCCGTCCCTCATTCTCTCAATCTCTCCCCAGCCCCCATCCCTTGTATTTTTCAACATTTATTGAAGGCCCATTGTGTTCCAGCCCTGCCAACTCTGAAATGACACTAGAAAGTCCCTTACAGTTAAGTTATAGCCACTATTGTTCCCTATTATTTGACTTAAACCGCTGAGGGAATAGTTTTTAATTTCATCGCTGGAAATGTCCTTAGCTTCTGATTTCCCCAGGGGATTGTGTTAAGTAAGAAAAAAAAAATTAGTCTATTTTTTTCTCCCAAGATCTTAGTGAGTTTGAGGGCTGATATACATCACTGAAGTTTGCTATTAACATTAAGTTAGTTAATTATGGCAAACACACAGTTGATGTGCTGTGATGATGGAAGGGAAGAATAACCCATCAGTCAGAGGGGCCTCTAAATGATTTTGCCGTAATCTAGGGATATTGAAATTGATGGGTCTCAGTCCATCAACCAACCAAATATAGCATCCAGCTCTTACTGAGATGGGATCTAGACTTTTAAGGAAACTAAAATTGGAAGGGTCTGGAGCTGGTGGCACTATGTTACACTTGAACAAAGAATTATTTCCATATCTCACATTTGTCCCCAGCCCCAGGACACTCTCTCCGTACTCTCTACATGACCTACTGTTATTAGTGTCTTAGGTCTTTCCTGAAGGTTCCATTACTAACAGACAGCTTTGGCTTTGCCCCTGAAACCTGCAGTTTGACTCTCTGAGTTTTAAGTGGCCCTGAGTAGGTCTGAGGCTCTGTCTCAACCACCAGACCACAGGAGGAGCCCCACGTTCCTGTATATCTGGGGCCACCAGAGAACTGGACAGTGCTGGGAAGCTTCCCAAAACTTTGGATTCGTTGATCCCTGATGCAAGCTTCTCCCTCTCTGGGGGTTGGAAAGTACCCACCTAGCCAGGTGATTGGGATCAGGTCGGGCACCCCATCCAGGATTGACAGTTGGGATCCTGAGCTGTGTTGACTTGTTAATTGTATCAGCAAGCCCCTGGAAGACATTTTGGAGGAAACTGACAGAAAACCTACTGTTCCTCTAGGCCTTTTGTATTAACATAAAATGCATTATTTATTTAAGGGGTATGGGTCTGTGATTCATCATTCTTACACAAGTCACAGCACTCACCATAGCCTATGTCTTCCCCAATGTCCATCACCCACTCCATCCCTCCCACCCCCCTCTCCTCTAGCAACCCTCAGTTTGTTTCCTGAGATTAAGAGTCTCTTAGGGCACGTGGGTGACTCAGTGGGTTAAAGCCTCTGCCTTCGGCTCAGGTCATGATCTCAGGGTCCTGGGATGGAGCCCCGCATCAGGCTTTCTGCTTAGAGGGGAGCCTGCTTCCCCGCCCCCCACCCCGCCTGTCTCTCTGCCTACTTGTGGTCTCTGTCTGTCAAATAAATAAAATAAAATCTTTGAATAAAACAAAAGAGTATCTTATGGTTTGTCTCCCTCTCTGGTCTCATCTTGTTTCATTTTTCCATCCCTTCCCCCTATAATCCCATCTCATTTCTCAAATTCTTCATATCAATGAAATCATGTGATAATTGTCTTTCTCTGATTGACTTATTTCACTTAGCATAATACTCTCTAGTTCCATCCATGTCGTTGCAAATGGCAAGATTTTGGTTTTTTGATGGTGGCATAATATTCCATTGTATATCTATACCACATCTTCTTTATCCATTCATCTGTTGATGGACATGTAGCCTCTTTCCATAGTTTGGCTACTGTGGACATTGCTGCTGTAAATATTCAGGTGCATGTGCCCCTTTGGATCACTACATTTTTATCTTTAGGGTAAATACACAGTAGTGTGATTGCTGGGTCATAGGGTGGTTCTATTTCCAACTTTTTGAGGAACCTCGATACTGTTTTCCAGAGAGGCCGCACCAGCTTGCATTCCCACCAACAGTGTAGGAGGCTTCTCCTTTCTCCATGTCCTTGCCAACATCTTTTGTTTCCTGACTGATTAATTTTAGCCATTCTGACTGGGGTGAGGTGGTATCTCATTGTGGCTTTGATTTGTATTTCCCTGATGCCGAGTGATAGTGGAGCACTTTTTCATGTGTCTGTTGGCCATTTGGATGTCTTCTTTGCAGAAATGTCTGTTCATGTCTTCTGCCCATTTCTTGATTGGATTATTTGTTCTTTGGGGTTGAGTTTGATGAGTTCTTTATAGATTTTGGATACTAACCTTTGATCTGATATGTCATTTGCAAATATCTTCTTTCATTCTGTAAGTTGTCTTTTGGTTTTGTTGACCGTTTCCTTTGCTGTGCAGAAACTTTTGATCTTATTGAAGTCCCAATAGTTCATTTTTGCCCTTGCTTCCCTCTAGGCCTTTTCTATCACCAATTCCCTTCCCCTCCCTCTCACCCCTCCATTCTTCTTCTTTCACCTTATTTCATGCAGATGAATGTTCCAGAACTTCCTTAATCGCACATGGAGACCTCAATGCTTCTGCAGTGCTTCTCAGTGCTGCAAAGAGATTTCTCACCCCACCACGCCCACGGGTCAGCACCATGGGAGATCCACCATGCTTGTTTTCCAATCTGAAACGATTTCTCGAGTCTCTTCACCAACCTTCCTCCATCTTGAAGGTCATCTTTCTCCTCATCTGCATAAGCCTTGTCTTCTTAACAGGAGGGCCAGCCCCTTGGAAAAGTTAATTTTTCCGTCCTGACCTCTTCTGGGAAGAGCTCCCTCTTAAAATTACTGCAGATCACTTTCTCTGAATACAGGGGAATATTCGAGAAGAACACAGAGAGGCCTCGGAGCTGCCAAGATGACAGTGTTTCATCCACCAGGACAGAGGGTGTTAAAACGTTCTACAGCTGCACACCGAGAAAACGTCTTCCTCCTCACACCTCTGTGAAGCTCAGGGCTGCGTCTACCAGGCTTTCAGTGACACGTTTAGCACATATTTACACGTTCACAGCTCCTACAAGGGTATCTAATCTTGTTTCAAAACAAAGTCAGCCAGGCCAGACTACCTTATCCGTCGCAACGTATTAAATCTTATTTCTTTCCCAGCTGCTAGAGATGCAGGTACTGGTTATTTACGTAGGAATCTGGTAAATGTCAGACAAAGCCAGTGATGCTTGTCTACACAACTGTTCTCCAAGGATGGCCGTGAAGAGGTTATATGAGTATTTTCCAGCCTCTTCTCCTCAGATGCCCCTGTTTGCAGTTTTAGACAACAAGGCCACCCGTTGTTTGAGCAGGAGGGAAACAGTGACATTGTCTCCCTGAACGCTTAATGCTTCGGGACACAGGCCGTCATTTATATCCATTGTATGACCGTTTGCTTCACAAGCTCAGGGTGCAAATATGTTCACAGTTCTCTTGCTTTCCCATTATTTGCCTGACAGCAAAGCCCTCCCAGGTGCCTACTGGCAGAAAGCCCAGGGTTCTACCCTCAAGGCCACCCTGATACTTCCAGTGATCAAAGGACACTAAAGGCTTAATCCCATAGGAATAAGAGAGCCAGTTTTATCAGCATAGGGTAGAGTCCCAGAGGCCCTCCCCTAAATACTCCCTCTGCCTTTCCCTTTCAGGGATGATTTGGTTCTCTGTCCTCAGAGACAAACCCTTATATTGACAAGTCCGAGCCGTGAGCAGCCTTGCCACCCCTCCTCACGCCACGGGGACTCCCTCTCTGATATTTATACGTGGTTCTCCCAAGTGAATTGTCCTTGATAAGACAGAAACAGTCTCTCTAGGAAAGGTGGTCATTTTAAGCTTCTCCATCAATGGATATTTATAAAACTATATAATTATAATATAATATTATATTACATATAATTATATATTATAAAACATATAATCTCTATCTTTTAGGTACCCCAGTCCGAGCATGTCACTTACACGTGGTCATTTCTTTGTTCTATATGCAAATATAGGACAAAAAAGCTACCTCAACTAACCCAAAGTTCCAAAACCCACAAGCTTAGGACAAAACGTAGGAAGCTTGAATTTTCTTTAAGACCCCAAATCGCCAGATCTGAGTCGTTCTTGCCAGACCTCCTTAAGAACCCCACTGTTTCTCCAGGGAGACCCCCTCAGGGCTCTGCCAGCTGCTGGCAGCCAGGAGAGGGAGAATTCATTTATCTTCCCTGCTAGGCAGTCAGTCAACAACAACGAGAACTGTTGGGCCTCCCGTCTGCCTGGAGTTTCCATCTCTACCCCCTGCCACGGGGCCAAATGGAAAGCCAGGAGAGGCAGCCCACCACGCTGCTGTCCCGGTCTCAGAGGGGCACCCCTCTTTGAATATACAGCCATTTTCACCATGCTGGGGAGGCTGGGTGAGAAGTTTTAGTCCATGGGCTCTGCTTCAAACCAATATTTTCCCTTGACAGGCAAATTGCTCATGCTAAGTTTGAGTCTCCAGCCTAGATTTCCTCCTCTTTTGTGGTGTGCCTTCTCCTGGGGACCCACATGTCCTGTTCCGCAGTCTGGCGTCCGGCTGGAGGAATAGTCTGCCACATGCATCTTTGTCGTTCACACTTGGAAGGAAGGGGAGAGAGTGTAATACATTTTCCCCAGTGGCTCTACTGTCTCTTACTTCTGAATGCAGGTAGCTAAGGGATGGGAGTGGGGAACGACCTCTCTACCAGGCAACAAACAAGACCACACCTACTCCCCTCCCCTCAACTGTTCTGCTTCAATTCCCGCCAAGCCTAAGATGGCCTTTTATATCAACACCTGAGGACAGTGATACATTTCATCCACTTTGCCCATGGGATTAGTATTCTGTTGCTGCTGTAACAAATGACCACAGCCTTGGTGACTCTGGACAACACCGATTTATTATTTTATCATTCTGGAATTCAGGCAGGAGTCCTGAACCGTACATATGAGGAAATGATTACCACAATAAGGTTAGTTAACACCTTTGTCCCCTCCCATAAATACTTGGTATGTTTGTGTGGGCTTGGGTGTGTGGGATGATGTCTTTGGAAAGATTCTATTTTTAAGTCATCTTTATACCCAATGGGGGGCTCGAACTCATAATCCTGAGATAAAGAGTCACACGCTCCACTGCGTGAGCCAGCCCATTACGCCTGGTCATGACTTTTAAGATCTACTCTCTTAACAATTTTCAAGTATATAACAAAGTACTATGAATTACAGTCACCATGCTGGACATTAGACCCTTAGAACTTAACCACCTGTTCGAGAAGAACACAGAAAGTTTGTATCCTTTGACCAACATCTCCCCATTTCCGTTAGCCTCCTAGCTCCTGACAGCCACCGCCAACTCTCAATTTGAGTTCAGCTTTTTTAGATTCCATATATCTTAAAAAAAAGGAAAGAGAAAGAAAAGAAAAGATCATAAAGTAAAGTAAGGTCATACAGTGCTTGCCTTTGTCTGCCTGACTTATTTCATTTAGCCTAATGACCTCAAGGTCCATCCATGTTGTCACAAAAGGTGGGTTTCCTTTTTTATGGCTGAGTAATATTGTATACAAATTCTCACGTGTTCCTTTTACACCCACTTGAGGAACACGGGTTGTTCCCATGTCTTGGTTATTGTGAATAATGCTGCAATAAACATGCAGATATCACTTCAAGATAGTGATGTTATTTACTGCCCATCTATACCCAGAAGCGGTGCTGGTGAATCATACGGTAGCTCTATTTTTAATTATTTAAGGACCCTCCATACTGTTTTATTTTCATGATTGTACCAATGTACATTCCCACCAATAGTGCACATACATTCCCTTTTCTCCATTCTTGCCAATGCTTGTTATCTCTTGTCTTTTTGATAATAGTTATTCTAACAGGTGTGATATCTCATTATGGTTTTGATTTGTGATTCCCTGATGAGGAGTGATTTGAGCATCTTTTCAGGTACCTGTTGACCATGTGCATGTCTTCTTTGGGAAAAATACCTATTTATGTTCTTTGCTCATTTTAAAATCAGACTGTTTGGGTTTTTTGTTTCTTTGCTGTTGAGTTCTATGAGTTCCTTATATATTTTGAACATTAACCCCTTATCAGATAGATGGTTTGCAAATATTTCCTCCATTCCATAAGTTGCCTTTTTATTTTGCTCATTGTTTCTTTTGCTGTGCAGAGCTTTTTAGTTTGATATAGTCCTTCTTGTTCGTTTTTGCTTTTATTGTTCGTATTTTTGGTGCCATACCCAAAAAATTATTGCCAAGATCAAAGTGAAGGAGGTTTTCCTTGTGTTTTCTTCTAGAAGTTTTACATTTAAGTCTTTAATCCATTTTGGGTTAGTTTTTTGAGTGGTGTGAGATAGGGGTCCAATTTCATTCTTCTGCATTCTTCATTCTTCCTAAATCAGGAATTGTAATGCTTCCAGTTTTGTTCTTTGTTAGCTTTGCTTTGTCTGTTAGGGGACTTCTGTAGTTCCATATGAATGTTAGGATTGTTCTTTCTATTTCTGTGGGAAATGCCAGTAGAATTTTTGTAGGGATTGGCTTGAATCCATAGGTGGCTTTGGGCAGTATGGACATTTTAATAGTACTAATCCTTTTCATCCATGAAGGTGGGATATCTTTCCATTTATTTATGTCTTCTTCAATTTCTTTCATCAATATCTCATTGTTTTTAGCACACAGATATTTCACCTCCTTGGTTACATTTATTCCTTCCTATTTTATTATTTCTGATGCTCTTGTAAGTGGGATTTTAAAAAAATAGATATATTTATTTATTTTTGAGAGAGGGTGAGACAGGGGGTGAGCAGGAGCAGAGGGAGAGGGAGAGGGAGAGGGAATCCAAGCAGACTCTAGAGCCAGATGTGGGGCTCAATCTCATGACCCTGAGATCACAATCTGGGCCAAAACCAGGACTCAGATGCTTAACCAACTGCACCACCCAGGTGCCCCTGTACCTGAGGTTTTTAAACTCTTTTTTAGAGACTTCCTTGATCGTATGTTGAAATGCAACTGATTTTTGTGTGTTGGTTTTGTATACTGCAACTTTACTGAATCCGTTAATTAGTTCTAAAAGTTTTTTTTTGCAGAATCTTTAGGGTTTTCTATATATAAGATCATACCATCAGTTAGAGGCAATTTTACATCTTCCTGCCTTATTTTTTTTTGTCTTTTACTCTTTTTCTTGGCTAGATGCCCTTGCTAGGACTTCCCGTACAAAGTCGAATAGGAATGGTGAGACTGGGGTCCCTTCTCTTATTTCTATGAAAAGGAAAGCTTTTAACCTTTCCCAATTGAGGATGATGTTGAGGTACATTTCTTCTATATCCAGTTTCTTGAGAATTTTTATCATGAAAGAATGTTGAATCTTGTCAAATGCTTTTTTTCTATCTATTGAGATGATCATATGATTTTTATCTTTCATTCTGTTAATGTGGTATATCACATTTATTGATTTGTAGATGTTGAACTGTACCTTTTTTCTTGGTAAGTTTAGGTAACAGTTTGTCAGTTTTGTTTTTTTCAAAAACAAGCAATTCATTTCATTGATCTTTTCTTTGGGCTTAGTTTGTCTTTCTTTTTTCAGTTCCTTAAGGTGTAAATTTAGGTTGTATATTTGAAATTTTTCTTTTTTCTTGCCATAGAAATTCAACACAATAAATTTCCTTCTTAAAACTGTTTTTGCTGCATCTCATAAATTTTGATATGTTGTATCTCCATTTTCTTTTGTTTCAAAATATTTTTTGGTTTCCCTTTTGGTTTCTTCATTGACCCATTGGTTGTTCAGGGTGTATTGTTTAGTTTCGACACATTTATGAGTTTTCCAGTTTTCTTCCTGTTACTGATTTCTAGTTTCAAATCATGGTGGTTTGAAAAGACACTTGATACGATTTCACCCTTCTTACATTTGCTAAGGTTTATTTTAGTAGCTCAATGTATGATCTATCCTGGGGAATGTTTCCTATGCACTTGAGAAAAATGTGTATTCTGTTGCTCCTGGATGGAATGTTCTGGATATGTCTGATAGGTCCATTTGGTCTAAGAGGTAGTTCAAGTCGAGTGTTTCTTTATTGATTTTCTGTCTGGATCATCTGTTCATTGTTGAAAGCGGGGTACTGAAGTCCTCTACCATTATTGTATTATTGTCTATTTCTCCTTTCAGATCTGCTCATATTTACTTACTACATTTAGGTTCTCTGGTGTTGGGCACATATATATTTATAATTGTGATATCCTCTTGATGAATTGACCTCTGTATTATTATATAGTGACCTTCTTTGTCTCTTATAACCGAATTTGACTTAAAGTCTATTTAAAAATCTATTTTAAACATATTTATATTTATTTGCAAAAAATATAAATTTATATTTAAATAAACAACATTTTGTTGTTTATTGTTTATTTGGACCTCTGGTTCTACTGATTAAACTCTTCTGTTCATTGCACACTGCCAACGTTGGTTGGACCAGTTTTCCAAATCCTGAACTCAAAGAAGTGTCTTTCTTTACTAAATTCTTCTCTGCATCCCATTCTGCCTAGCTATTTACTACTTTACAAGATAATCACACTCCCAGAGAGGGGGAAAAACTGGATAAAAGGCAAAGGAATTCTTTGTTCTCAAATCATAAATCATAGGATAAGATACTTGGGTGGACTTCGAATCCAAAGGATCTCTTTTTTTTTTTAATAATGTGGAAAACTGTAATGCAAATTTCCTCTTGCTTTAACAACCATGCTGACACTATGAGTCTTTCGCTTTTTATAGCTTGCACCATGCCCTTTTTCATCCTTACTGAAATGAATAATGTAAATCTGGTTCTACTTGGTCTAACTTTAACAGTGCCTTTAAATGAGTCCTGAGAAGCAGAAGTGAGAGGTCTCGTATACTCTTAGTTGCAACTCTGTAACTCCTTTCCCATTCCCTGGAACCCATACAAACATATTGGTACAACTTCTGGATAGCTGGAGGCATTCTCTCTTCCCAATGCAAACAGGAATATGTGTGTCCTTTCCTTTGATGTTGGCATAGTTTTATTCTCTTTACCAATCATCCTAAAGCAAGTAATCCCATTGACTATTTTTTTGAAAGCCTAAAATTTTGCAAAATTCTAAATAGTCACTATGGGTCGATGTGCACCAGTTTTCAGACTAAACAGTTTTGTTATTTAATTTGGTTATCAAGAGATGTTTTAGTTATTCAAGGCTGCTTCCTGAAAAATATCTTGGCACCATTTGCATATGCATCTGAAAACTACTCAGGGTACAAATGGAAAAACTTTCCACCTAGGCAAGAATATAAGTCAAGCCTCTTCGTTCATAATAAAACCTCAGTTCTGCACATCAAATGCTTATACCACACTAGTCGTCTTCTATCAGCCGTGCAGAATATCTATGCTTTAGGTCTCAGATTACCTGCCATTCACTGTCTGTTAATTACCCACTTGAGACAACTGATAATTGAAAAGAATTTTCTAAGAAGAATAGCTAAAGATGTATTCCTCTAGCCTAAATTATCTTCTAGTCTAAGTTTTATCTTCATGCCAAGTCAAAAACTAGCAAATAACACTTTCATGATAGACTTCCTTAAGCTACCTCTGAGAGAACCTTAACAAGTGAATGACTTAATATCCTCCCCTTGACACTTATCAAGAATATATTTGAGAACTTTCCATATAAAAATGTCCCTGTATCTCAAATACAATTGAAGGTATTTAAATCCACCATATTAGTCGAATATCTGCTCGACAGATAAATTTACTTGAGAATTTAATGATAGGGAAAAAATTTTAAAGCTGATATATTTATTTAGTAGCTAAGGAAGACTACCTCCGCCATTAAATTTCTTACCTTGGCTTCCAGGGAACTCAGAACTATGTTTGGGAAGTGACTGAAGTAGTTTTGCTTAGCTTGAGATTTTTAGGACACAGCTATAACCCATCTTTTGCTTGATTCTTCTCCTTTTGCTGTCTTTTAGTGGTTTCTAGTATGTGTTTTCTAGATCCGGAAGAAATAACCTCATCTACAGAGCCCATTTTCTAAAATGGATTAGAATTTGCATTTAGGGGTACCTGGGTGGCTCAGTCGGTTAAGCCTCTACCTTCGGCTCAGTCACGATTCCAGGGTGTTGGGATCAAGTCCCACACTGGGCTCTCTGCTCAGTGGGGAGCCTGCTTCCCTCTCTCTCCCTGCCTCCCTCTCTGCCTACTTGTGATCTCTCTCTCTCTCCTGTCAAATAAATAAATAAAATCTTAAAAAAAAAAAGGAATTTGCATTTACTCTGGCTACTAAACAGATCTACTTCTGCTGTAGACAAATGATTAGGGACCTTTTCACAGAAAGAGAAAGCTTCCACATTGGTGACTGATCTTAATTTAAGAGGAATAAAAAATGAAGTCTATCTCTAGACATGATTTTTTTTTTTAATGGTGTATGTTTTGTTGCTTGCTTGCTTGCTTGCTTGGGAAGGACATTTTTTTTTCTTTTCTCTTTTCCTTATTTCACTCCATTGTCTATTCCTGGGCTGGCCATTTCTAAACACTCTTGGGACCACGAGCACAAATATGTGCAGCAGAGACCCTGCCATCGCCCATAGTTCCCTACACTCCCTTCTGTGCCAAGCCCATCTCTCCAACTTGTATTCCCTGTTCAGAGAGAATTGTCCAGAAATAGTTGGAGTCTCTGATGTCCCTTCCACCACTTCAGCTGTGGGGTTGGGCCATTGCCAGTCAACAAACAGGAAGTCAGGCTCAGCTGTTTCAGCAGAAGAGACTGATCCTTTTTAAATAAAATCTGTTGGGGTGAATAAGATGGCTTTCAGGTGCTCTGACAGGCAAGGGTCATGCTAGGAGAGAAATATCATGCCATAACCAGAGAGAAATGTGTACAGTAGTTCTAGATGTCACCGATTACAGAAAGAGATCTCAAGGACAACTTAAGGGGAGAGAACTGTAATAAAATTAAAAAATATATATGTGTATACAAATATATGTATTTCATTTTGTTTTTTGCTAACAAGCCAACTGATTTTATAGTGTACCTTTTACAATACGTAGTATTGTAGAATTGAAAAATACCCATGATAATCAAATTCAGGTTATATTAAGTGACAGTCTATGAACTGCCTCTAGGCTGAATGCAGCATTGTGTAGATATGTGCAACGTTCATTTTCCCAGAAAAAGAACTCATATTTTCATCAAATTTCCGAAGGAGTCAACAACAACAACAACAAAAAAGGTCCAGAACCTCTTGCTGATCTAATCTAATCCAGTGCCTTCATTTCATAGGACCCATCCAATCATAACTAACTCAAGTCACTGGGCTAAAGCAGAGCTGCCAAGTGAGGGATTAGGAAAGATCAATCAAAGGAAAGGAACTTTTTTAATAGGATTTTTCTAAGTCCTATAGCTTGCAAGGCTGAAAACACCATGAAAGGACAAGAAAGGGCTAGACCATCTAGAACACCAAAGACACAGTTTTTCTGATCAAAATATTTCAGGCATGCTATTTTCCATGGTCATTTTATGTGTGTTTAGGAATGAGATTTTCTGCAGAGGTACTGAATCATTCGAACTAGCAAAACCTGCAAGTGGGAGCTGCTGTTACAACCAGCCTGGATTCTTCAGAATTCACAGGGATGACTCAAGGACCTGGTCCATCAGCCCCCTGTTTCACACAATGCCGATAGACATCGCCTCCTCTTTTTCTCAGTGGTCTACCTTCCACGTCCCAATATCTTGTCATCATCTGGAAATCTGCTTCTCAAAGTTTTCTGTTAAAGTTTTCATCTTGATGACTATTTCATTCACTCATTATCCCCTCTGTATCTGTTAGTTACCACGTGGATACCCCTACTTCCCAGGCCCTCCTCTTATTTCCCCCATACCCTATCTTCCCTGCTTTATCTTCATCAACTCTTGTCTCTGTCTGTCCGCTTCTACCACCTGGCTGAGGAGCATTCCTTGACTGATCTGACTGTCCACATTCTCTGCTTCTGCATCAGTCTGGGTTCTCCAGAGAAACAGAACTAATGGGAAATACCTGCATGTCTATGTCTATCTCTATCTATGTCTACATGGGTGTGTATATCTATATATACATACACACACACACACACACACACACACATACACACACATATATACACACACATATATATATAAAATACGGGACATATGTATATACCGCCTATTCTCTATTCTGTAATCTATCTCTACATAAAATTATGTGTATAATCTAACAGATAACAAAAATATATAAATATGATATTTCAATAATATAAATTTATAGAATTGTATATCATATATAATTCTCTCTATATATGTATGTATTTACATATATACACACATGCGTGTGTATATATGTGTATATTTACTTAAGGAATTCACTCTTACACTTATGGAAGCTGAAAAGCCTAAGATCTATAGTCCCAAACTAGAGACCCAGGAAAGGCAATGATATAAATTATTGTCTTAGTCTAAGTCTGAAGGTGGAGAAGACTGATGTCCCAGTTTGAAGACAAGCAGAAAGAAAATTCATTCTTAGCCTTTTATCTGTTTAGGCCTTTAAAAAACTGGATAAGACCCACCCCACACAGTATTTTTTTTTAAGTACTTTAGCAGTTTTATTGAAGTATAATTGATAGACAAGTAACTCTACATATTTAAAGTACACAATTTTAAAACCTTTAAAACTTTTGTATGTGTTATACACACACACACACACACACACACTTGAAACTATCACTACAGTCAAGATAATGGATACATCCATCATGCCAAAGGTTTCCTTGAATTCCTTTGTCATCCCTCTCTCCAATCCCTTCATACCGCCACTCCCTGTCAGTCCGCAGGAAATTACTGATCAGCTTTAGTCACCATAAATTCATTTGGACTTTCTAGAATTTTAAATAAATTAAGGCATATGGCATATATCATTTTTCATGACTTTTTCTAATTGTCATAATTTTGAGATTCATCTGTACTATTGCATGTATCAATAGCTAATTCCTTTAGTTGCTGTGTCATAGTCCACTGTGTAGCTATACTATAATTTGTTGTTGAACACTTGTGTTGTTTCCAGGTTAGGGATTGCAGATTTATCTTTGTATAGACGTTATGTGTTCATTTTTCTTTTAATTTTAGCCATTCCAATGGGTGTGCAGTGTCATCAGGTTATAGTTTTAATTTGTATTTCTCTAATGTTTAAGGATGTTGAGCATTTTTTCATGTGATTACCATCTATTCATCCTCCTTGGTAAAACGACTTCCCAAAACGCTTGCCCATTTCTTAATATAATTGTTTCATTTCTTATTTTTGGACTTGGAGAATTCTTTATGTGTTCTGGATCTAATTTCTTTACCAGATACAAAACTTCCAAATATTTTCTCCCAGTCCGTGGTTTTTCATTTTCTTAATAAAGTTCTTAATTTTGATGAAGTTCTCTCTGTCACAGTTCTTAATTTTGGTGAATACCAACATATCTATTTTTTTTCTTTTATGGTTCATGTTTTTGATATCAGATCTAAGAAATCTGTGTCTAAGGCCACTGATGTTTTCTCCTAGAAGTTTAAGCTTTAGAAGTTACAGTTTGATCTAAAATATGTCCTGGGTTTAATTTTTACATGGTATAAGATATAGATCAAAGGATTATTTTTGCATATAGTTGTTTAATTGTCACAGAATCATTTGTTGAAAAGACTAACTTTACTCCGTGGGATTTCTTTTGTCCTTTTGTTGAAAATCAATTGACCATATATGTGTGCATCTACTTCTGTACTCTTTAATCTGTTTCATTGATCTATCTTTATGCCAATACCACCCTGTCTTGATTACCGTATCTTTATAGGTCTCGAAATCAGGTAGTGTTAAGTCCAAAACTAGACACATTCTCTCCTTTCAACGTAATTGTACTCTTGTCCTCTTTATTTCCATGAATGGTGGGACCATTCATTGTGCCAGAAACCAGAACATTATCTTGGGCTTCTCCTTCCTCCACTCCTACATTTCCTCAATTACCAGTGTTTCCTCCACTCTTACCATGACTACTCTGGGCCACTATCATCTTTTTATTACACATATCAATATCTCAATCTCTCTCTCTCTCAGTTTTAAAGTTCATGAGGATAAATCATTATCTGCCTTGTCACCACTGTATCCCAAGCCCCTTGGATGGGGATCAATAAATGTTAGTTGTGTGAATAAATTAATTAGTTAACATATTACCTGGATTTCTGTAACACACACAGACCAGCCTATTAACTGTTTTCCCCCAGTCTTAGCCCATCCAATCCATTCTGCACAATGCAACCAAAACAATTTTATAAACAAATCTGATAAAGTGCATTTCCCTTTAAACCTTTTCAATGGCACCTCATTCCCCTCAAGATGATTTCTAAGTTCCTGAAGTTGATTTCCACTGCCTTCTGCCCTGGCCCATGCTTAGTTCCCTCGCCCCAAGTCTCTTCATGCCCATCCTCAACGCCATGTCACATGTGAAATTCTCTCCCCTTTCATCTTAACGCATGCTACCTACTTTGCCTATTTGGAAAAATGTTTTCCTCCTCCCTTTTCTCAGGCTCATTCCTACTCATCCTTCATGCTTAAGTTGAGATGTCTTTTCTGAATCCACCACACCTGGGTTAAATGCTTTTCATAAGCTCTCAGACCACCAGGTATTTCCACTTATCACAACAGATTATAGTTATCCACACCCACAGGAGGAGATGTGACTATTTTGTTGATCATGTATGTCCAACATCCAGTACAGTTCCTGACACATGATGAATGCTTAAAAAATATTTGTTGAATATATGCTGCACTCAGACCTACATGATTTAAACTATGTGGCATTAAAAACAAGATGGATAGTTTCTAAAGCATTGCTCTATATTAACAGATTTAAAGCTCTTTTGAATTGTTTGACTTAATACCTTTAAGAAAGGAAAGGGTTCATTTTCATATGGATATGGATATCTTTAAAGGAATCTAAGTTTTAAGCAGCACAAATTTAGTGTACCTACAACTGCTTGGAGATGGGGCACCTGGGTGGTTCAATTGGTTAAGCCTCTGCCTTCAGCTTAGGTCATGATCCCAGAGTCCTGGGATCAAACCCCGCACCAGGCTCCCTGCTCAGCGGGAAGCCTCCCGCTGAGCTCCCACTCCCGCTGCTTGTGTTCCCTCTCTTGGTGCATCTCTCTTTGTCATTTAAATAAAATCTTAAAAAAAATTTTTAAAAACTGCTTGGAGAACTTAAGAATTCCAGAGACCTGGATCCTGTTCCAAGCGTTTCTGATTCAATGTATCTTGGAATGGAGTGAGGGAACTGTCATGTTAACTGTATTAAGGTAGTTGATCTGCCATAATAAATAACCTCCAAGCTTTGCTGCTTATCACAAGAATAGGTCCATTTCTTGCTCATGTCCCAATCCAAATGGATTGGCTGTTTTCCATGCAGAAATTCCAGGACTCCAACTTCTTCCATTTCATGGTTCTGTCATCTTCTAGGGACTTTGAGTCCTCTGGGTAGAAAAGCCACCTCCAGCCAGGAACTGAAGGAAGACAGAGCGCGGGGTTATCAAGGATCTGGGAATTTTCACTGCAGTGCCTTGGTAAGTCCAGAGCTCCACTCAGTCGAGAGGCCACACCTAACTGTAAAAGGGGAAGGGGAATGTCGTCTCTTGGCGGGTTCAGGTGGACTAGGAAAGACTTGGGTATCAATGAAACTTCATTCCATGTCTAGAGACTTTTGCTTTAGATGCATTAATCTGGGGGCAATCGTTGGGGGGAAAAAACACCGGGTATAATGGAAAACTCAGTTCATTTCTTACAAATTCTAAACATGATCATCCATCGCGTAGTTTCTTATCCCAAGACTTGACTTTAAGATATCTTTTTTTAATGTCTCTTTAATCCCTGTTTTAAAGTCAGGCAATACATCAGATGGTTCATGTCCGTGGCTCTATAGACTCTCTGCCTCAGGGTGAAGTGTTGTTTTCATAGTTTCCATCAATTCCCGGCTATTGCTTTAGTTTAAAGAGGCATTTCAGCGACTCCCTCTTCTAACAGCTTCTGCTGAAGTAGTTCCTTCTAACTTTTAGGTCTTTTCATCGATTCTTTGCATGGAGCAGGAACAGGAGATTATGGCCAGGTAAGGCATTTCAGTTCTTCAGAAAAAAAACCTCTTAGTAATTAATTCTATTTCTAGATCTCTCTTCACTTGAGTGCCTTTACATCTTTGCGTTTTATTTTTCTTTTATGTGAGAGCTCACTTCAAGTTATAACCATTTGATCAATATTTTATTTTGCACATAAATGATTTTCCTTAGTAACTTTTTAACAACTTACAAGTTTCATAAACTGCCTTCTTAAGTAAACTACTTTCTGAGGAATATTGCAGAAGAAAGTCATTTGTAAAGATTATACGTTGTAAAAGTCCTAATAAAAATTATTGTGTGCAAATATTTTTGCCTGAAGAACTCACATTTGGAATAGCATTTTAACACCAAAAATGGAAACCATTTAAAGATTTTAAGCTTTTTTCAGGACTCAGGGACTGCAGAAGTGATTTGGATGATTTGGGGAGGCGGGGAAGGAGAGGAAAACATTTCTTCAGCTTTAAACATGTGGCATTCATCTTCACCTTCGTTTTCTGCCTTGTAGAGAGAGTGCTACAGTTGAAGCCTAGGAGATAATTATTCTAAGATAATTAGAATTAGAGGCATCATTGAGGGCAAGAGGAGGAAAAATTGGAAAATCTCTGGTTGAGTTTCTCATCAACTCATAATGTTGTCATGGGTTTTCAAATCCCCTTTCCAATCTTAAGTAACTTGGACTCCAACACTCCCCAACCCCCTGCCTCAATTTCCCCAACTTACAGGCCAGAATGTCCGGCACTGATCCATGAACTTGGAAAATCATAAGTCAGAGGAATTGTACCAAATCTGGAAACCACTTTGAATTCTGTTTTTAAAACAGTGAAACAAAAGATCGATCAAAATATTGTTGGCAAGATGCAGTGCTGTATCCGTTTATTAAAGGAATCATTCTGTCTCAGACCTTTCTCAGATGTCCAGGGAGAAGGGTAGAGAAGAGCCTCCTTCCACACAAGCAAATGTTAGCTCTTCTAATGCAATCTAAAGTTCAAAGGATAAGCAAGTGGAACACATCTGGGACACAATGGCAAAGGCTCTGCACACATTTCTGGGAATGAAATTCCCTTAAGCCCTTGAGAGGGCAAAGAGCCTGGTTGGCTGTGGCCTTTCTCTCCTCCACCATTCTAGTCACTGCAGGTGAAAATTTTAGTAGTGTTCCAGGTTAATATTTCCCAAGCTCTCACTCTTTGGGCTTCGCTGGGACTGGGTGCCAAGGGCTTAACGTTCCAATCCTAACTGGGCAGAGTGGATTCTGGAGAGAGCTCAGTTAGATGACGGAGATAGCACTAATCAGTAAATTCTACCCCCTCATTCACCACTGAGATCCTGAGATCTAGGAGCCTAACTTCCTTCTGCCGCCATTTTTTCACTGAGAACCTTAGATGATGCTGTCTGCGCTATGGCTGTGCAAAAGGATGGTGAGAGGAGGAAAGTCTCTGAGTATCTTATAGGAAGACTTCAGCCATGGCTTATATGCCAGTCCATGCAGATCACTATGCTTACATTAATTTTATACCAAATATAGAAAGGGGCTAATATGGTAATATCTCTGATGAAGTTCAGGCTTAACTAACTGTTAAATCAAGGGTTGGCAGAACTTTCTAGAGTGTCTAGAGGGGAATATGTTTTCTTGCCATTTCCACCTTCTACAAGCTGCTGCATTTTTCAGCTCAGGGTCCCTTTCTCTATCGTCGAGGTCAGCAAGGATGGGCCAAGTCCTTCTGATGCTGCCAATGCTCTGGTTCTTCTGACTCCGTCTTGTGACTACACTGAACTCACCTAGAAATCCATTTGTCTCTTTGTGTATGTGTGTGTGTGTGTTTTAACTTTTTGAAATTGTGATAAAATACACATACCATAAAATTTACCATCTTAACAATTTTTAAATGTACAGTTCAGTAGTGTTAATTATATTCATATTGTTGTGCTTTTTCTTGCATCAAAGTGGAGTCCCTCTAAAAAATTTAAGTCCCTCTAAAATATAATTTAAGATATCTAAAACACACTTCTAATAATACTTGGTATACAAATAACATCAATGCTGAAATTACAAATTATTGAGAGATAAATGGCCACAGTAGCTCCACTTATCAAAACCTGTGGGGTGTGCCCAAGAAAACTTATAGCTTTAAAGGTATTTATTTGAAAATAAAATTTTAAAAAGTGAACTAGTAATTTGTTGGAAGAACCTTTGAAATGTATGTAAGAGTAAAAGGAAAATATTGTAAAAATAAAAACAATGAATGAAACAGAATAGAGATATGGTAGAATTGAGCAATATAAACAAAAATGAGTTATTTTAAAAGAATAGAAATAAAAGAATAGCAAGATAAATAGTTTGGCCATCCTTACAAAGGTAAATGAGAAAATACAAAAATAATGAACCTTAGAAAAAAGAAAGCAAACAGACTAAAGGTCCAGCAGTGTTTTATTTTTTTAGCGCTACAAAATTATGTAAATTTGATACCATTATGTTTGAAAGTATAGATTAAATGGATGATATTCCAGAAAAATATATATCTCCATATAGACCTCAGGAGAAATAAGAGGTAGAAAACTGAATTATTCAACAACTATAGAAGTAATTGAATAGTTAATCAAAGATCTATCCTTTAAAGTCTCAGTCCCGGAAAATTTATAGTCAGGTACTATCAAATGTTCAAGAAACAGATAATTCTTATATAAATTATTCCAGGAATAGAAAAAGATGGAAGCCATCCCACCTTGTTATATGGTCATGGATAGAATATATTGATGGATAGAATCAAATATAAATATATCACTATAAATACAAATAAATATCCTAAATAATGTGTTATAAAATGATGATCTCACAAATCTACACCATAGCCAAGTGTCATTTAATCCCATGAATTTAAGGATATTGCAATGCAGAAAATCTTTTTCATGTAATTTTCTATACTAACAAATAGGGAAATCAATATCAATATATGCTTTAAAGGGGGACCTGGGTGGCTCAGTGGGTTAAAAATTCTGCCTTCAGGGGCGCCTGGGTGGCTCAGTGGGTTAAAGCCTCTGCCTTCAGCTCAGGTCATGATCCCAGGGTCCTGGGATCGAGCCCCGCATCAGGCTCTCTGCTCTGCAGGGAGCCTGCTTCCTCCTCTCTCTGCCTGCCTCTCTGCCTACTTGTGATCTCTGTTTATCAAATAAACAAATAAAATCTTAAAAAAAATATATATATATGTATGTATACTTCAAAAATCTGCTCAAATTCAATTCCTATTTCTGATTAACATTACAAGCCTTAAACTAAAATAGGAAAGGAATGAAACACTCTTAACCTGATAAATGATCTCTGCCATAGATTCCAAGCAAGGGGTAGAAATTTCTAGAAGCAGTAGGTACTTGGTGGGGGTGGGCAAGCCCTGGGAACATTCTAGCTGAAATCGGGATGCGGGAGGGGGTATCAGCGTCAGCTCCTCTGTGCTACAGTGTATTGGAGCTTTGAGTCTGAAGGCAAAGAAATAAGTCACAAATATTGGGGAAATAAGATAACTGCCTTTATGTATCACGAATTATGTTTAATTCCAGTGTTCCAGATAATTACTTAAGACTACTAGGGCCGATAAGGAAGTTCAGAAATTTGACCAGATTTGAAATCAGCATTTAAAAAACATATGACTGCCAGAGAGACCTGTGTATTCATTTGGTGGGATCGACTGTCCATAGTTTTAATTTTTTTAATTCTTAGTTTTTTGGCTTCTTTTTTTCATTGAGAGATCATTGATAGATAACACTGTATTCATTTTAGGTGCACAACATAATGATTTGGTACATGCATATTTTGCAAATTGATGGGCACAATAAGTTAATATCCATCACCGCACATATCACAAATTTTTTTTCTTGTGAGAACTTTGGAGATCTCCTCTCTTAGCAGCTTTCAAACTTACTTAGTATAGTCATATGGATAGTAGGTATACACAGTCACTGTGCTGTACCTTTCGTCTCAAGGACTTACTTATCTTAAAGATGGAAGTTTGTATCTTTTGCTCACTCCTACTCTACCCTCTAACTCCCTCTAACAACCACCAATCTAGTCGATGAGTTCACTGTTAAAAAATAAGTTTTAAAATTTCTTCTTCTTTTTTTTTTTTTTAAAAAATTTTAAAAAATTTATTCAGTGTCATGATCAGACTATTACATTTAGCAATCAACAGCATGGTTGCAAAAAAAAAATCTACATTAAAACCCTTTGTTGGAATGCTTTACACTTTCCACAGAACAGAAACTAAAATAACCTGTTATACAATTAGTCACAAATACAGTCCTCGAGTTTTTTTGCCCATACACATGAGTATTGTCTAAAACATGTCTTCTTTGTAGCAGCAAGGCCCTGCCACCACTGTGCTTGGCTGAGTTCACAAATCTTTTGTAACCTGTAGCTTCCCTGTCACTTCTCTGGCTCTCCTCTCCTGCTAAGCTTTGTTTCCTGGCAGTAATTAAAACCTTCTGCCACTGCCATAGCTGCTGCTGCTGGAACCACCATAGCCACCTTGGTTTCTTGGTTTGGCGAAGTATTGGCCTCCACCACCATAAGGGCCAGAGCTTCTGCCTCCAAAATTGCCTCCTTTCATGGGTCCAAAATTTGAGGATTGATTGTTGTAATTGCCAAAATCATTATAGGTTCCGCCACCTCCAAAGTTGCTTCCATCATTACCAAATCCGTCATAGCCATCCTCACTGCCACCATATCCACCACCACCTCGACTGCCACCAAAGCCACCTCAACCACTGAAGTTTCCTCCGCGACCAAAGTTGTCATTCCCACCAAAACCACCTCCACGACCACCACCAAAGTTTCCAGAACCACTTCGACCTCTTTGGCTGGATGAAGCACTAGCCATCTCTTGCTTAGAGAGCGCTTTCCTTACTTCACAGTTGTGGCCATTCACAGTATGGTATTTTTTTTTTTTAAAGATTTTATTTATTTATTTGACAGAGAGAGATCACAAGCAGGCAGAGAGGCAGACAGAGAGAGAGGAGGAAGCAGGCTCCCCGCTGAGCAGAGAGCCCGATGCGGGGCTCGATCCCAGGACCCTAAGATCATGACCTGAGCCGAAGGCAGCAGCTTAACCCACTGAGCCACCCAGGCGCCCCCACAGTATGGTATTTTTGAATGACAATCTTGTCTACAGAATCATGGTCATCAAATGTTACAAAAGCAAAACCCCTCTTTTTGCCACTGCCTCGGTCAGTCATGATCTCAATCACTTCGATTTTCCCATACTGTTCAAAATAATCTCTTAGATGATGTTCTTCAGTGTCTTCTTTAACGCCACCAACAAAAATCTTTTTCACAGTTAAGTGGGCACCAGGTCTTTGAGAATCTTCTCTTGAGACAGCCCTCTTTGGTTCCACAACTCTTCCATCCACCTTGTGTGGCCTTGCATTCATGGCTGCATCCACCTCCTCCACAGTGGCATATGTGACAAACCCAAAGCCTCTGGAGCGCTCGGTGTTCGGATCTCTCATTACCACACAGTCCGTAAGTGTTCCCCATTGCTCAAAATGGCTCCTCAGACTCTCATCGGTTGTTTCAAAGCTCAGACCTCCGATGAAGAGCTTCCGCAGCTGTTCAGGCTCTTTGGGAGACTCTGACTTAGACATGACGGCGGTGGGAGGGGAGACTTGAACGATGCTTACTCGGCGGCGTCCACGGGCAGAAAGTAAAATTTCTTCTTTATTGAAATGACATTAACACACAATGTTATGTTAGTTTCAGGCAAACAACATAGTGGCTTGACAACACCACACTTTATGCTATGTTCACACGTGTAGCTACCGTCTGTCACCTTACAACACCATTACAATCCCTTGGCTACTGTCGCTTCATCCCCACGACATATTCTTTCCATAAATGGAAACCTATCCCTCCCACTTCCCATCACCCATTTCACCTATCCGGACACCCCGTCCCTGTCTGGCAACCATCAATTTGTTCTTGTATTTACGGGTCTGTTTCTGCTTTTTTTATATACATACTTTTAAAAAAAGTCACACCGTGCCAGAGCCTTTTTTTTTTTTAAGATGTTATTTATTTATTAGAGAGAGAGAGAGAGCATGCACGAGTGGGAGGGAGGACAGGAGAGGGAGAAGCAGGCTCCCCACTCATCAGGGATCCCAACACAGGGTTTGATCCCAGGGCCCTGAGATCATGACTTGAGCCAAAGTCAGAGGCTTAACCAACTGAACCACCCAGGTCTCCACCACGGGTTTTTGTTTTTGTTTTTAACAAAACACCTTTGTCTTTCCCTATTCTGAACCATCCCCCTCCCACTGGTTCCCTTCCCTTCATAGAGGCAACCAACATTACTGGTGTCTTGTATCTCCTTCCAGAGGTATTCTAGATGTGCACAAACACACCTTTACATAAAATTTGCAGAATACTCTGAATCCTGCTTATGTCACTTCACAATATACACTGGACATTTTTTTTTTTTTTTACCAGTGTCAGTATTTATGGCACTGCCTCATTCTTTCAGAAGTCTGAATATTATTCTGTTTTTGGAATACTATTGATTTACTGCTATTGTTGTCCTTTAGGTCATTTTCAACTTTTGCTGTTTTTAAACAACACTGTCATAAATATCCTTGAGTATGTGCAAATACACAGTATAAATTATTTCAGGGGGAATTCCTGGGCCATAAGGTATGTGCATTTTAAGTTAATAGGTATTTCCCTTTCTTCCCAACATAATAACATGTTAAATCTGTTTTCAGTATAATGAATATATAAATACTGTTCACTGCTGAGCCAACTGACGTACCATAATTATGATTATTTTCTTGTGCAAATTTTTGTTTTACCTGGAGTTAAAAATATACTCATTTTTTCATTTGCTTAATATTCTTTGAATGGATAGTTAAGCTTTCCTGTATAATCACAGGGAAATGTAAAATGCCACTGCACAGAATTTTCTTCATAGTCAAACTTGTCAGGAAGTGGATCCATTCTAATTTTTATTTCTTGAAAATAGTCCTCCTGGAACCTCCACTTTCTGCTCCAATCTGGCCTCTCTGGGGTTTAACCTCTCCAGAAAAGAAATCTCTTTTCTGCTGCTCAAGTGGTTGAGACCGCCTGCCCTGAATTTGAAGTAGAGGTGGGAACATGTGTATTGCTAGCCAGCCTTTTAAAACATCTTCCTGTTTTTACCCCTTTGTACCCCTTCCTTCCAAACAATCTCGTGGTTTCCCAAGCTTTGCACAGTCGCTCTTCATTCCGTACCCCCTTTCCCACCTTCGCATAGTATGAGTTTGGGTTACACGTGCGTGATAATGTAGAGTTTGAGCTTCTAGTCATTCTTTCCATTAGTGTTTGGGAGTGACTTTTAAGAGGAGAAAGGGGGTCTATTATACAGGGTCCCGAGAGGAAGGGCATACTGAGCTTGGGTTAATTTGAGGAATGTTCAATAAAAGGTATAAGCTGGATGGAGGGGAACCACAGGGAATAGCTCAGTCCCAGTGGCTTTTGGTTGAAGGGACCCTGTAAAGAGGCAACCAAAGAATTTCATCATCTTTCCTCCCTCTCATCTCCTGGAGGTAGAGGGAGGGTTCCCCATAGGTGGCCCTCAACCTGGACTCAGAGGGCGAGGAAGATCATGGATGGCTCCCTCCACACTTAACAATCCCCTTGAGGCAGAACGCAGTGTAGAAATAGGAGGAGGGTAGGTCTAGGGGGAGGGACAGCAGATATCCAACACAGGCAGGAATGTCTTCTGCCAACTATTTAAAAACTGAAGTTCAGTCTCCTGGCTTTAAATGCTATCTCTGTATTTGTCACCTAAATTGATGTTATTAAGGCCTAAATTTATATCTCAAGCCAGAATTCTTTAAAATCTAGACTTGTAGCTCCAACGGCCTACTTAACAGCTTCATTTGTGTGTCTAACTGACATCTCAAGCATAACACATTCAAAACAGAATTCCTGATTTCTACCACCAAACGTGTCCCTCCCCAGCCTTTCCAGAATTCTCAAAGCCCTGGCAGCCACCCAGTTGTTCAAGTCGAAAACCTGAGAGCCAGCCTTTACTTTCCTCTCTCTCTCTCTCACTCTTTACTTGGAGTGCTATTAATTCTACCCTCAAAATGTATCTTGACTCCCGCCACAACTCTCAATTCTTGTTGCCGTCACCCGAACCTGAACCCCCATCATCTCTTGCCCCAGTGGGTAATTTAAAATCACTTCCAGTAATCAATCCATCCATCCATCAGCTTCTAATTGGTTTCTCTGTTTCAACTCTTGCTGTCCTGCAATTTCCTCTTCTCAGAGCAGCCAGAGTAATCTTAACTAGAACTTAGCCAGATAACGCTCCCATGCTAAAACTGCTGTCATCGCCATGCTGAATGGAAATGTTCTCCAATACTTCAAGAGTAAATTCTTGAATAAAATCCTTGATACCAGGGATAAAGTTTTAACTGCTCATCATGTTTCAAGTTCCCACAGTCTTGGGTCTGCCTCTCCAACTTCTTACATGAATTCAAATGCAGCCTTTTGTTTTGTGTTTTTTTTTTTTTTTTAATTCACCCATGGGAATAGCCCTCAAACAATGACTCCTGGGAATTGTGTATAAATATTGGAGAATCATGTAGTATACTCTGAAATAAGACTGTAGGAGTTCAGGGTATGTCACCCCAAAGTATCCCATTTTGATATGTTATTTAGAGTTGCATGCATTTGAGAAAGAACAAACGCAAGGAGAGCGTTCTGTGAACTCCTTTTAGCTCCTAAAGACACACCCTCCAAAAGGAACTCAGTTGTCATTAATCTCCCCAGGAGTTTCATCAACCTTGTGACTCTTATCACAGGAGAGGAGACCAGAAGTCAATATTGCACCAGACAGATTTTGTCATGAACTATCATACGTTCCATACGCTCATCTAAGGATCCATTCATCTTCCCTAAACATCATTGACTCTCCCCTGACCCTATTACCAGGATATTTAAGCCTGAATTCTAAGCCACCTCAGAGAGTTACACATTTTTCCCTGTATTATCTCTCATGCATGTATGATGTATACATCTTAATGAACTTCTGTTTGTTTTTCTCTTGTTAATTAGTCTTTTATTATAGAGTTCTCAGCTTAGAGCTGAGAATGGTACAGGGAAAATTGTTTTTATTCTCCAATACCCAACTCCTTCCACCTTTGACTTTGACGATGCACCTGTGTTGGGTAACATTTACCAGAGCTGCTTACAGGATTAAGCTGCAATCACTCAAGTGGAAGTTAGCCTGATAATGTACACTCTATTGGCTGCCTTCCCATCCCTGTCTCACTTCCCCACTCCTTTATGGAGCTTTTTCCTGCCCCTCCAGATGAAATTACTTGCACATGAATACTTGTCTTAAGTATTGTTTCTGGCAAAATTCAAAATGGGGGAATATTGAATGGAGGTGTATTCTTTCCCATTCTCCTAACCTTCACACCTGTTCTCCCAACTGTCTTCCCATGGTATGATTCCTAAGACTGAAAATGAAAGAGGTCTAGTTGTCAAGTCTAGAGAGTAGGGGTGGGGTGGGAAGCAGACCACTGGATTCTCTAGAACATTTTTATTAAATATATACATAATAAAACATATACATTAATAAAAATGAAGCACCTGGATGACTCAGTTGGCTAAGCATCCGACTCTTGATTTTGACTCAGGTCATGATTTCAGGCCATGAGACTGAGCCCTGTGTCTGACTTCTCTCTGGGTGTGGAGCCTGCTTATGATTCTCTCTGTTCTTCTGCCCCTCTCCCCTTTACTCTCTCTCTCTCAAAAAAAGCAATAAAAATATATTTAATATATTTTATTTATATACTTATAAGTATGATGTTTTTATATCTATATAAAATATTATCTGGTAAGAGATAGGTGAGTTAAAGTAGAGTAATTCTGGGTTCCATTCACAGTTTGAAGGCTAAGTTCTTAAAGATAAAATTATGATTCTTATTTCAGCCCACATAATTCCCTCATTAAGTACGTATATGATGGAATTGATCTTTGTTGCTGGGAAGGTTGCATCGGTTGTTCCCCAGTTTTGTAATTAATCAACAAACCCATTTTTTCATTGATCTTTACATTTTCAGTTTTAATTTATCAGCAGCTATATGATGTAGGCTAAAGCCTTGTTTTGTTTGGTTTGAAACATTTCAATTTGTGTCTGCTCACTAACCCTGGCTAATGAATTTTTGCTTTCATATTTAATGCACGATGTCTGGACTTGGATGGTGCTAAGAAAAAGAAAAAAAAAAGTGAATAGAATATTGAAAGTTCCAACATCTCTTGGGGAATTATTGTTTAATGGGTACAAATTTCTGTCTGAGATGATGAAAAAATCCTGAAAATAGTGGTGATGGTTGCTCAACACTATGAAAGTAGTTAATGCCAATTCACTGTAAACTCTTTTTTTTTTTTAAAGATTGTATTATTTGACAGAGAGAGAGAGAGCACAAGTAGGTAGAGAGGCAGGCAGAGAGAGAGGGGGAAGCAGGCTCTCCACTGAGCAGAGAGCCCGATGTGGGGCTTGATCCCAGGACCCCGGGATCATGACCTGGGCCGAAGGCAGAGGCTTTAACCCACCGAACCACCCAGGTACCTCTTCACTGTAAACTCTTAAAAATGGTTAAAATGATACATTTTATGTTATGTCTATTTCTGCAGTAAAAAAATTTTTTTTAATTCCAAAATACTTATTTTTTTATCAGGAAAAAATGGGAAGTTCCTTAAAATGTTTAAACTAGACCCCAAAGTCTATAACATTATCTGGAGTACAGACTTGAATATAGTTCTCTTAGCTCCAAGCCCAACCACTGTTCCCAGGAACTCAGCCCATTCTGTGGTGCATAGCAGGCCTCAAAGAAGTACTTACTGAATTGAATCTTGAATGGTTAAGCTGAGAAGGAAACAAACCTACATTCATTATCCAGTAAGAACAGAGATTGAAAGGGATCTCTTCTCACAGGACAGATTCAATTCTCATCACTAATATTACTGTCTTGCTTGCTTTTGACCAACAGCCATTTATTATCCAGAAGACCACTCACATTGTCTCTTGCTCCTCTACCATGCTTCTCTGCTTGTTTCTTTAACCATTGCTTCAAATTCTTGATTCCTCAGTCTTAAATGACTATTGTTTCAGTCTCAGATTAGGACAGTGATATGCGCTCAAGGTCAAATCAAGGTCAAAATTCAGACCTTCTGTTAACCTAATGTTAACCACATGTGAGCCCCCTAGGGAGTGGAAGCCTTGAATGCACACCACATCATACTTGGTAAGTATTTATCTAGTCTTCCCTTGTCCTTGACATTTATGATGAGCACGCAGTGATCTGCAGACCACTCTGCTCTCCTTCCAAACCACTGAAAGACCAGCCCCTCACTTGATCCCACCTCTCACCACCTCAATCTTCATCTGCTACCTCTATTTTGGTTCATTAACCCTAATGGGGTCCCAAATAAGTTCCAAATAATTCTCCCTGCCACATGCTCCTAAACTATGGGTCACCTGCTCCTTCCCCACTACTTTACCAAACTCAGTACAAAGTATACTTTAATCTGTAATGTTGTGTGAGTGTTTAACAACTGGTTCTCCCCTCAAACCAAACATACAAAATAACCCACAAAGAAACAACAACAAAAACTACTTGATTTGTAACTTGTTGATTTCTTTGGTATAAACACTTCTACCACAGTCAATGTGAAATGATCAGTGTGATGTCACCAATTGCAGAGTTTGGGAGACATACACAGTAGCACATCATTATATGATATTTCCACCTGTGCTAGCCAGCCTCTAAGAGAGCCTCCCTGGTATTCACACCTAGTGTTTATTTCCACAGTGTTCCAGGTTGGTTTGGGTAACCAATAAAATATGGCAGAAGTGATGGTAAATTACTTCCAAGGTTAGGCTACAAAAGACATTGCAGCTTTGCTCTCTCTCACTCTTTCTTTCTTTCATTCTTTCTTCCTTTCTCTCTCTCTCTCTCTCATCATTCACTTAGGGGCTAACTACCATGCTATGGGCAGCCTGATAGAGATGCCCATGCAGCAAGGAACTTGGACCCCCAGCCAACAGCCATGTTGGTTAACATTTGCTTGGAAGCAAATCCTCTGCCTCAGTCAAGCCTTGAGACATCTTGACTGCAATCTCACGAGAATCCCTGAGCCAGAGCTACCCAGCTAAGCTGCTCTCAGATTCTTGATTTAGAACTTTGATGAGCTAATACATATTGTTATTTTCAGCTGCTCAGTTTTGGAGTAACTTGTTACACAGCAGTAGGTAAGTAATACACCACCATACAGAAAAAATCAATGTAAATAACCTCAAGAACAGATAGTAAAATAATAGTAGTAAAATAATTAGGAAATGAAAAGTTTTGAATAATTATTATTTTTGTTTTTTTAACAAAATTTATATAATTATAAGTTTATAAAAGTAAATTTTTAATATTGGTGTTTAATTTAGACTTGAGAAATTTGTAAAATTTTAACAGTCAGCTCTCATGAGTCTATATGAGCCAGTTCCAGCATCCCACTGACTTTCATCTGGTGGTTGCCAAACTTCTGGGGTTGTGTATACCTATCAGGAATGATTCTTTGAGTTTGTAATTGCAAAATAGCATGCAGTACTCTACTAATATGTTATAAAATCAAGAAAAAATAAACAGTATTTTCACATCTTTTTTTTTTTTAAGATTTTATTTATTTATTTGTCAGAGAGAGAGAGAGAGCACACAAGCAGGGGGAACAACAGGCAGAGAGAGGAGTAGGCTCCCTGCCGAGCAAGAAGCCCGATGTAGGACTTGATTCCTGGACCCTGGGATCATGACCTGAGCCAAAGAAAGATGCTTTAACCAACTGAGCCACCCAAGCATCCCAAAATAAACAGTATTTTAAAATAGATTTTATTCCATTTATTTGATATGACACTTTCTATTTTCAGTGGAAACAAACGTACTAAGCAAAATAAATGCTTTGGTCCCGTTAGATCATCACTGTTTTCACCTGCAAGGTGGCCCACACGGAGACCATGTGAGGAGAAGGCAATGTGTCAGTTTTGCAAATATCTTGTTGTTTCCTTGCACTGGCATTATTAAAATTCAATCAAATTTATGGCCTCTCCATAAGAATATTTTAAAGCCACTTCTTAATTTAGTGGATTAAATCCACACAAGATAATCTGCAAGATCATGTAACGGTATGCATGCAAATTACACAACTTCACAATTCCATCGAATACAGTGAATGAGAATGGGGGTCACCGTCAATCTCAACTCACCGTAGAACCCCCACTCTTACCGGCTCTCTTGGTGGACCACTGGTGGCAAATGCCCGAATGGACCAAGTGAGGCTGGCTGGGTCAATCCATAGAGGAAGTATTGAACTTTAACTCCTTTCCTTTTAAAAAGAGAAATAAATCGATGTTTTGTTATTTTCCCTCCTATACCAGTGGACCATTTTACCCAATCCCTGGAACATCAGGAGTCTCCCCTGCCTTCTCCCTTTAGAGACCTCTGCTCTAATCCTCTGCTGGCAACAAAGGCTGGCAAATGCTGTTAAACAGCCTTGTAAGGCCTCCAACAAGGGCTCCTGAGAGGCACATACCCTTTCGTAAGAGGACGGGGAATCCCTGTAACTTGGATTTACAACACTACATTAAATGCAAGGGATATAAGAACACAAACGGCTAGAAAACACTTAGCTGTCTCTGCGGAGCTGAAAAGATGAGACCACAAGAAGAATGTTTCAGAAACAAAAAACCTAAAACTTGCAGCCAAGGCCCAACAGGGGTGATGGATGGGACCTCGGGCTTGTGATGTCTGTTGAGAGCAGAAGTCAGAGAAAGCCAGATAGCTAAAGAGAGAAACTGTAAGAAATGATTTGCAAGCCCCTTTTGAGTCTCTAAAGTTTCCTTTTCTGGGAAGATTTAATAGAAGAATAAAGCAGTCACCCATCCTCCTGCATAACATCTATAAATGTGTTATTCTCCTCTCCCCCCCCCAAAGTCTTAAGAGATGATCATTCAAATGCATATTTTTCTGCATATTATAAAGTAATTTGTCACTTCCTTTGTGTTTTGATAGATGTTTCCTGGTGTTTAGCTCCAGAACGTTTCCTTTCAGGCATCTGAAGCTGTGACATTTCTTAGAGACTCCAGTGTGGTTTTAAAGAATCTGTTTCTGGGACACCTGAGTGGTTCAGTTGGTTAAGGTCATGACCTCAGGGTCCTGGGATCAAGCCCCGCATCGGGTTCCCTGCTCAATGGAGAGTCTGCTTCTCCTTCTCCCCCTGCTCATGCATGGTCTCATTCTCTCTTCCTCTCTCTCTCAAATAAATAAAATCTTTTAAAAAAATAAATAAATAAGGCTTCTCCTCTGACCATCACTGGCTCTCCAATGGAGGGGCTTAAGTCAGGGTAACTGGAGATGTGCCGGCGATTTACGATGGATGTGGCTCTTGGCCCACCTTAGCTAAGCTTCTTTATCCTTGTTCATAACACCTCTGACTCGCTGTTGGGATTAGGGTGCGGGTGGAGAGACTATATTGACAACATTTCTTTTAAAACAGATCGAAGCCCGTTTTAGATGTGGTATTCCAGGAGGGGAAAAAAAAAAAAAAAACCCACATCCTAAAATATCTCCCATAGCTCTCAATAAATAAAGATAAATAAAATAACTTTCCCAGCCCTGGCATTTTCTCATTCTGACCCCTTTTCTCCTGCTTACAGTCTTGGGTTGAGATTATTTGTATTTTTTTTTTAAGATTTTATTTATGTATTTGACAGACAGAGATTGCAGGTAGCCAGAGAGGCAGGCAGAGAGAGAGGAAGGGAAGCAGGCTCCCCCGCCAAGCAGAGAGCCCGGTGCGGGGCTCGATCCCAGGACCCTGAGACCATGACCTGAGCCGAAGGCAGAGGCTTTAACCCACTGAGCCATCCAGGCGCCCCGAGATTATTTGTATTTATGGTTGAAAAAACCTCAGGTCAAGAGGCTCAGCCCATTGACACAAAACTTGTTTCTAAGGTAAATAGACGGAGACGCAGCCGGTCCCACATTCTGTGAGAGATCCAAAGAGGGGAAAGTAAAAGAAGTTCTTTTTTCTTCTCTCTTGCTTCATGTTTTGCGGCCTCCCTCCCCAGGCATGGTCCAGGTTGAGTTAAGTTGACAGTCCTCATTTACTTTCTACTTGTTTTGAGAAGATCTTGAACAGAATTAAACCTCAGGGGTAGGATAAGAAAACAGGTAGAAAGGGACAGGTTCATTAGAGACATAAACCAGGAGGATGATTGCTGATATAAGGGACAGAAGAGGTTAATTAGAAATCCGTTTGGCCATAAAGCAGAAAAGACAGAGGCTGGACAGCAGGATCAGGAAAGACAGGAATCAAGAAAACAGCATAGTTTTTTAGGCCAAGATTTCACCTTTTTACACCATCTTGGGGCAAAAAATGAACAGAAACCCTGTTTCAGCATTTAAGACCGTGCAAACTGGAAGAGTACCGGGTCTTCCCTGAGCCTTGGGGTCTTTCTCCTAAATGCGCGCATACCCTGAACGTAGGATTGCCAGATAAAATGCAGGATACTAAGTTACTTTTGATTTCAGATGAAATAATATTTTTTTTTTACTCTAAGTATATTCCAGGGGCACCTGGATGTCTCAGTCCGTCAAGCGTCTGCCTTCTGCTCAGGGCATGATCTCCCGGTCCTGAGATCAAGCCTGGCCTACGGTTCCCAGCTCAGTGGAGATCTTGCTTCTCCTTCTCTCTCTTCCTCTTCCCCTTCCCCTGCTCGGCCTCTCTCTCTCTCTCGAATAAATAAATTTTTAAAATCTCTTAAAAAAAAAATACGTATTTTCCAAACAATGTATAACATAGGCTTAGGTTTAAAAAACATGTTCTTTATCTGCAATTTAAACTTAATTGGATGCCCTATATTTTTATTTGTTAAATCTGGCAACCCTAATTTAATTAATCTCAGATTACGCAGATTACTATTAAGCAGTTTTTCCTCATTTTCCCCTCCCCCAGGCCCTAGTAACCCCTGATCTGCATTCTGTCTCTGTGGATTTATCCATTCTGGACATTTATGTAAATGGAATCCTACAGTCTGGGGCCTCGCGTCTGGATCCCTTCCCTCCACCTGTTTCGGAGGTTGGTCTCATGGTAACATGTATCAGTATTTTATTCCTTTTTATGGGTGAATGATATTTTCCCTGAGTTTTAAAATTCAGTTTCTAAATCTTATTTTGTTTTATAGAATTAGCAAATTTTGAACAATAAATTTTAAACTGACTGATTAATATTTAGCCATTTACATAGTTAATTAAAATTCCTCTAAAATTTCAACTAGTGCATACACTTAATATATTCAATTTTCTTTAATACTTTAATGAGCTTTTTAATTGAAGTAGAACTCACATATAGAAAAGTACACAACTCATAAGTATGCAGCTGCATGAATTTCCACAAAATGAGCACTGCTAGGTGGCTAACACCCAGATCAAGAAATAGAACATACCCAGGGGTGCCTGGGTGGCTCAGTCATTAAGCGTCCGCCTTCAGCTCAGGTCATGATCTCAGGGTCCTGGGATCGAGCCCCCTATCAGGCTCCTGGCTCAGCGGGGAGCCTGCTTCTCCCTCTCCAGCTCCCCTGTGCTTGTGTTCCCCCTCTATTTCTCTCTCTCTCTCTCATAAATAAAAAATCTTAAAAAAGTAAGAAGAAAAGAAATAGAACATAACCAGATTGCAGAAGTTCCCTCCTGCCCCTTTGCATTCTCCTGTGAAAGAGTTGTCTGTAAGTCTCGAATCCGTATGATTTTCTGTGGAAGATGGGCTTATCTGCCCAATGTTCTACCAATTATTTGCCAGTCACTGGTGTGCTTTAACAACAATGGCTGCATGGTGCAAAGGACAAGGTTCAGAAAGAAGCTCTGTGTTTGCCTTGTGGCTTCTAATATCCCTGGTGTGCGTGCGCGCACACACACACTCACACACACACACACCCCCAGAGGTCCTCCACCCACTCCCCCTGCATGCCAGGGAACTGGCTCTTCCCTTTGTGCTCCTTATACAGCACACATTGCCCTTGAGTGTAAAAGAGGAAGTGCAAAACAATGACATTGTGTATCAATTACAGCTGGGTTTATGCTGAAGATCAACTCTTAGTTACTTATGTAGGTGTCCCCCTGGCAGGTGGGCAGTCACCCTTCTGTTGTGAAAACCCTTCAGGTATTGCCAGGGATAGACAGAGGAAGAAGTCACTGGGCTTTATATTTGCTGTCAAGCGTCCCCCTGCCCAGATTGGGTAAAGAGCTCCCATTTAGAAAAGATACCTTCAGACGAAGTATTTCTAGCTAGAATGAACTTTTTCGGCAGCCCGATGAGCAGAAGACCCAGAGCTAAGATAAATGGGGAAGGTCGTCAAGGGTTCAGGTGGGAAAAGCAGTTCCCGGCCACCTAGCAGAGGGTTCTAGCAGCCCCCTACCTACCATTCCTACCAAGGAATCCTTGCAGGTTGTTGAAGGGAGACCCCACCAGATGAGTCATCCTCGGCCCCTTCGTCATTATTTTTGTTTTTATTTTCAAGAGTTTCTGACGTGAAGCCTCGGACTGATGAGTGATTTTTCGTCCCTGTGGCTTGTTAGGGGCGATCAGTCTGTGCAGCAAGGTTCCTTTGCAGGCTTCCGACGTCATCGTTCCGCTCGTCCTCCTGCAGAGGTTGAGGACACAGCACCCCAAAATATGCCACGTTGGCATAGCGACTATTTTCAGCTTAAGTTACTTGATTAAAAAATAAAAAGATTTTTTATATTTATTTAGAGAGCGGGGGAGAGAGAGAGAGAAAGAGCACAAACTGGGGGAGGGGGGACAGAAGGAGAGGTAGAAGGAGACTCCCCGCTGAGCAGGGAACCCATGTTGGGCTCCATCCCAGAGTCCCCCGATCACGACCTGAGCCACCCAGGCGCCCCTCCGCGGAAGGTCCTTGAGAAGCAGGAGAGGCAGACAGGGCTCTTCGACCTCCTCTCTTTCCACCTAAAAACAGGTCTAACATTTCCCAGGAGAAAGATGCCCTCCTTGTACTGGGAATTGCTTTTCTACCCAGAAAATGGAGCTCCCCTGATACATTTTGCAACAGAAGACTGGGAGGGTTCATTAGAGTGAAAGCGGTTTAAGATCTAAGGCAAAAATCACAAACGTGATTATCTGAGAGCACGTTGCCCTTCCAGAGCCCTGCCTGCAGCCTTTCTGCACAGAGCAAAGCCCTCTGGGAATGAGCACTTCCAACGAAAAATGGTTTATTATCATAATGGAGTATTCAATTACTTACTCTGATGAGAAGTAGAGGCGTTTCTAAATTCATTGTAGTAATTTAGAGTTTTGGGGGGAAATAATTAAAAATGTGGGCCACCTATGGGTGCTACATAATGTGGATGATCTAGTGTGGTTATAATGGGAATATAATACATTTTATTTATACAGTGTCTAGCTACAAAGAGTATATTAGGTATTTTGCAGTGGGGCTCAGAAGCCTAAAGCAAACAAGATTAAAATCAGCAATAAACCAGATCAGGAGAAGCCAGTGAAATTCAGCAATAAATTTGATGCAAAACCAATGTGTTATGCCAAAGGCCTTTTAGAATTTGCTGCAGGCTGACGCTTATGGTTTTTTTTTTGTTTTTTTGTTTTTTGTTTTTTGTTTTTTTTACTGATAAAGAAGGATAGAGAAGGTGGGGTTGATGGCTGTGAAGGAGAGTCAGCCCGGGAGCGCTTGCTATTGTAGGAAGGACAATTCTGATTTTCTGGGGGGAGGAGAATGTTCACAGTCTGCAGATTTTTTTGAAAACCGTGTGCTTGTGAGCTCGCGTGCATGTATGTGTGTGAGGCTGTGAACATGAGTGTGGGGAGGGATTTACTTTCCCACAGTCATTCATTCCTGTGTGACTCATAATCCTTATTCGGCAAACCCTTCCTTGCTGCACAACCTCACTTTACCTTCTGGGCTTCCCACTCATGTTTCCCTCTCCCCCTCCCAACCTCAATTTTATGTCTTCTACTTCCATTCTCAGCTTTCCATCTTAGGTCCTCTACTCTTGGCACCCCCCCCATGTTAGTGTAAAACACTGGGCAGAAATAAGACTGTGGCAATTGGATTTTGCAGAGGGCTGCTTAGCTTCTGCCTGTTCAGGATAGGGGGATCCAGATTTAATGGTTTGGGGTTTGTTGGGTCCAGGTATCTAAATATAGTAAGACTTAAAAATAACTAAATAAATAAATATAGTAAGACTTAGACAAATTCCTTGTCTCAGAACTTTATAAAACTGGCAGAGATGATTTGTTGAGAAAGGCTGGGCACACTCTGTGTAAGGAAAATAGCTTATTTTTCTCTAGGCACCTGTGTTAAGCATCCTCGAAAGCGAATCTTCTATCACCCTGGCAAAATCCTTAACCAGGGTGTTGAAGAGAGTGATTCTGGTCTGGTTTGTGCCCTCTTCTCTGTGTTCCATGTTGTTCCTGCCACAAATGGCAGAAGCACTGACCTGTCAAAGTCTCACCTCGAAGGACGGATCCTTATCACATATTTTCTATGGAAGGTTTGCCTCTCTGCCATGTATTAGACAAATTACTTGCTGGTTGCCTGAATGCCTTGTTAACAAAAATGGGTGCATGCGTAGCGTCTCTCATTCCACTCAGAGTGACCTGCACGCTTGGGTCCCTTCGGTCTCTCTGCTTCCGCTCTGGCACATTCCACATTCTGTCTGGTGGTGATGGATCCCAGAGCTGGTTCATCCCCCTTTGGTAGGAAGAATTACTTCCTGTTTGGCAGCTATCATCATTAAACATCCTCTTCCTTCTGATGCCATTGACCAAAGGTGTTATCCATTAAATACTTTGTTTCTAAAACCATGTAGTGACATCAGATTGCAGCCATGAACCATGGTTGTGTTATTTCCCACATTGCTAGTGTGTTACTACGAGGTGAGCGCTATTTTCACCTTTTCTTTATGTTCCTCCGTGTCTGGCTCCTTGCTATATATGTATCAAATACCCAACAAATATGCCTTTCCCATATACATGTTTTATACTTTTTCTTTTATTCCTCAACATCGTATTTTTAAAATGTTTAAACCTTCAGAGAAATTGAAAGAAAAACTATATTCTTAGGTTAACCAATTGCTAACATCTGGCCACATTTACTTTATCTGTTTACACACATATTTATTTTTTTTCTAAACCATTCAGAAATACCATGAAGAAACCATGACTTTTCATCCATAAATTATTTCAAGACCCATTTCCTAAAAACAAGAATATTTTCCTATATAAACACAATACAACCATGACACCTAAGAAAAGAGATTAATATACAGTCTATGTTTAAAATTCAAGAATTGTATCAAAAACGTCTGCTATAATTGGTTTACTGCTTTTTAAAAAAATCTCGGATCCCATTAAGGTTCATGGATTGCATTTTGTTCTTACATCCAAAAAGTCACTTTGAATGAATGCGGAAATTTGAAAATCATCTGTCTGTCTCATGGTTCTTCTTGGTAGAATCTGGAATAATCATTTCTACCGAGAAAGATCACAGAGGAACTGAGGATAACATATGTAGAGACTCTAGAACATAGCCTTGCATATATATATATATATATATATATGGCACTTATTGGGAAGATCAGGATTGTTACTGGGATTAGTACAGGGCTGATCTTCTGCTGATATGCACCAGCTTACACAATGATGTTAATACTGAAATGCTATTTATTGTTGGTAAATAGCTATTATCTGAAGTCCCCATGATGTGCTCCCTCCCTCACAACTCTCACATGGTAGCACCTGAAGTCTTAATTCCTGGCATGCAGATGACCCTCCCTCTCAACCAAGGTTGAGACTTGGTCAGGCCCGATGTCATATCATTTTTAACTTTTAAAATACCACTCCTGGATCAGAAGAATGGAAACCTTGAATAGATACATTCCAGATCACTCTGTGTCTATTTCAGTTTTCCCATCTGTTAACTGAGATTATTGTTAAAAATTATTTTAGAGCTTCTGCTATTTTGTCAAGTCCACTCAATAGGTTTAGGATTTAGCAGTCTTATTAAGTCCTCGTGTTACCCTTTCCCATAATTCTCAGCATTTTGCTTTTCATGACACACTCATGTATTATATATAAAAATCTTATTTATGTTTCCCCAAAGAAGAGCACATTTTCTCCATGATCACTCCAACCAAAGAACCCAGCATTCAGTGCTCAGGTGAAAACCATGTTTATTAATTTACAAATGTTGGCACTGCACAGGTAGCAGGTGGTAATGACTGTTTCTTAAGAATTGTGTGCATAGCTGAGCATTTATTTACTTAATATTTTTGAAATTAAGTGTGAAAATCTCACAAACCTGTAAAGTTAAACAAATATCATCTATTTAGCGTTTACTTAGTGCATACAAGTGTTTATAAAAGTGGTACTTCTGAGCAATTATTTACATAACCGAAGAATTTGATGAGGTTTTGAGCAATCATTTAATTAAACTTTTAAAAAAGTTTAAGAATGTATAAAAGTGAGAAAACTGTGTGTGGGAACCCTGAAAGACCTGTATCGGAATTGCCAGTGAAATCTTAGGAGAGAGTTTTGGAGGCTAAAATAAGACATGGACACAAAATTCTGGAAAATGATTGGAAATGGGAAGAGTAAAATGGGATCAAATTTTTAAAATAGATGGTAATCGTCAAGGGACTGTCATCACCTTAGCAAGACACCAGTGTGAGCAGTGTGTAATACAAGGTATGGACGACAAACGCAAACCACAGGAAGTAAAAGCCAGAATCTTGAAACTGTTAAATTCTGTCAGAAACTCTGTATGTCAGATAAAGCTTGGAATAATGTATTTAAATTATTATTGTTTGAACAGTTAATGCATTTTATAATACAGCACGACCCTCCAGGTGCCCAGTTCCCTTCCCAAGAGGCAACCCAGATGATTATATATATGTTTAAGTTTTATGTATTTATTTTGAGAGAGAGAGAGAGTGGGGGTGGGGTGGGGTGGATGAGGGCCAGAGGGAGAGGGAGAGAGACACCCAAGCAGCCTCCATGCTGAGCACAGAGCTGGGTGCGGGGCTCTATCTCTTGACCTTGAGATCATGACCTGAGCTGAACCAAGAGTGGGATGCTTGACTATGTGGCCCACGTGCTCCAACCCAAATGATTATTTCATCAGCTTCTTGTATTCTTACAAGGATATATGATGCATATGTAGGTATAATGTATTTAGAACATATAAAAATTCAAGTATATATGGTCACATTCAGAAAAGTGAACAGTATGTTTGACAATGCATTGTTGTCACTTTCAGAAAAGTTAATAGAAGGGGTGCCTGGGGGGCTCAGTGGGTTAAGCCACTGCCTTTGGCTCAGGTCGTGATCCCAGAGTCCTGGGATCGAGCCCCACATTGGGCTGTCTACTCTGCAGGGAACCTGCTTCCTCTTCTCTCTCTCTCTGCCTGCCTCTCTGCCTACTTGTGATCTCTATCTGTCAAGTAGATAAATAAGATCTTCAAAAAAAAAAGAAAAGTTAATAAAATAGAATATAAACAATAAAATAGAAATGAGGTCTAAAACAAAGTCGAATATTTATGTAACCATCACCTTATCAAGAAAGAGAAGACTACTGGTCCCTCTCCCTCCAGTTGCTACCTTGTGCCACTTATCTAGAAGATAAACACAATTTTGACTTATAACAATATAGTTTCTTTTGCTTGTTTTTGAACATTGTGTAGGTGGGACTACACGGGTGGCATGATTTTGTGTCTGTTTTTGTTTATTCCATATTACATTTTTTAAAAAGATTGTATTTATTTGAGAGAGAGAATGAGAAAGAGCATGCGAGGGGAGAGGGTCGGAGGGAGAAGCGGACTCCTCGCTGAGCAGGGAGCCCAAGGCGGGACCCGATCCTGGGGCTCCAGGATCATGACACAAGCTGAAGGCAGTCGCCCAACCAACTGAGCCACCCAGGCGCCCTCCATACTACATTTTTGAGATTCACTTATGTTGTTGTGTGTAGCTGAAACTGGCTTTCTTTTCACCACTCTTGGGTATTCTGTTGCTTGACTATGACACTGTTTCTACATTCCACTGTTGGGCATTTTCCTATAATGCTCAATTTGGGGATATTATGAATCATGCAGCTATGAATATCTTTCACAGTTCTCTTTGTACACATGTACTCATGTATCTATTGGGGAAAATATATTTATATAATGTAAATAAGTCTTAATATGTTCTAACTCCCTCCACACACAATGGCTTTTTTCAAAGGGTTTCTAGGAAATAGGATGAACAGAGGAAGGTTACTTTCAGAGAGCTAATCAAGTGACACCATATAGGTGTCTGTTTCTCACGTACTAGCTGAACCAATTCAACTTGATGATCTCTGTTCAATAACACAGAATAATTGATTCCATTTGTGAATAGGGCTCCCCTGTGACACCTGCCAGTCTCCAGATATCAGAGGGCATTGTCATAACAAATTTTTCTTGGTAGATGGTTGAAGAGTCTCTTAGAACAGTTGAAGATAAATGATGGTCTTGCTGTTGATTCCATTGCAATAGAAGTGTGATTTCAGGGCGCCTGGGTGGCTCAGTGGGTTAAGCCGCTGCCTTCGGCTCAGGTCATGATCTCAGGGTCCTGGGATCGAGTCCCGCATCGGACTCTCTGCTCAGCAGGGAGCCTGCTTCCCCCTCTCTCTCTCTGTGACTGCCTCTCTCTCCGTCTACTTGTGGTCTCTCTCTGTCAAATAAATAAATAAAATCTTTAAAAAAAAAAAGTGTGATTTCAGGGTGATTGAACTTCTGGAGACATTAATCCTTGAAATCGTGGAATAGACAACTCCATTGTTTCATTGTCTGGCACAAGTATCTTTTGTTTTTTAAACCAACTGACAAGCCAATTAAGGACAGAAATGTTATCAAATAATTATTTAAATTAAAATTCATAAGCTTTTGCATTTTGAATATTTGTTTAATTCCACAGTAAGCATCTATAAGCATTTTTACAGAACAAACACATCAATCTTTGTATTGTCTACAGTTTTACTTATATATTTGAAACCTGAGACAACATGGGATTTTAGTCTAGCAGTATGAAAAATTACAGATATGAAATGATGTTGCTGATTCTATTTTAACATTCCTCATGATTTTGTATAGTAAAATGAGATTAGAATCTATAAATCTATCAAAAATGATTTCTATTTCTATTCATTTATGGTTCTCAAAAGACAACTTAAATTTGAATTAATTCAACTAAAATGGTAAAGTCTATTTTAAGTTGCTGAAATTACTGTATTTAAATCACTGACTAGTTTGATGACTATGGTGATGTTTACCAGGTGCTCTGGTTAATTTTCCTTAAAGGAATTTTGGAAGATTTGATCTTAACCCATTATATATTAAAGGAGTATAAAGGATGTTTCAATTCAACAAATACTGAGACCCTGGTCTGTGGAAGTGCTGATGGTATGAAAATGAATTCATTTCATTGTATTCATTTTATTATACAGTTCATTTTCAGTGTATTTGCCTCAAGTTTACAAATGAACAAAGCCTGAAGGAAACTGACACAGCCCCTCTGACAACCATATCATCTTGCTGTAAATGTTGTTAATGGAGATAAAGGGAGTCGTGGTGTGTGCGTGTGGCTTGAGTACTTAGGTGAACTACTGACCTTTGGCCTTAAAAGGCAAGCAGAACTTTAACCAGGTAAATGGAAAGACATTCTTTCTTAAAAATAACCATATGTTGAGTGTCCTACCTATATATCATCCTGAGTTTCTTAACAAGCCTGAAGACAGGTAGCCACGTTTTAAGCCCATAGTTAAGATGTGGGATCTGGGACTCAGTGACATTGTAGGCTGAGTAAAAGCATATAGAACAAGGGAAAAATATAAGAATACCTGGTGTGGGAGCGCCTGGGTGGCTCAGCGGGTTAAAGCCTCTGCCTTCGGCCCAGGTCATGATCCCAGGACCCTGGGATCGAGCCCCGCATCGGGCTCTCTGCTCAGTGCAGAGCCTGCTTCTCTCTCTCTCTCTCTGCTACTTGTGTTCTCTGTCAAATAAATAAATAAAATCTTAAAAAAAAAGAATACCTGGTGTGTTTGGGACATAGCCAGAGAGTAAGATATAATGGGGAGTAATCAGTAAAGAAGCTGGGAAGATCATTTGGAGCTGGTTTTCTAGTAAACAGTTTGAAAAATAATGTTATGGGCAATGAGAGTCCTTCGATGTTCCTAAAGCAGGAGTAAAGGGTCAGATTCCTCCTATTGAGGGTGGGGTATAGGAGAGATTCATATAAAGAAATATTATAGTACACTGGGTCGCCTGGGTGGCTCAGGGGGTTAAGCCTCTGCCTTCAGCTCAGGTCATGATCTCAGGGTCCTGGGATTGGGTCCCAAATTGGGCTCTCTGCTGGGCAGGGAGCCTGCTTCCTGCCCCCCTCCTCCCGCACCTGTCTCTCTGCCTCTCTGCCTACTTGTGATCTCTGTCAAATAAATAAATAAAATCTTTTAAAAAAAGAAATATTACAGTACGTAAAAAGTACGTAAAGTCTTACTTTCCACTCATTCAGTGGTAGATCAGATGCATAAGAAAAAAACTTCTAACATCTGAAACTCATGAGGTGCTGCACAGTTGGACCGCTAAATCGTCAGCTGATAAGCAGGCCTCACAGAACAGCTGCAAGTCGGCAAAGGCCACGGACGCCACGTACAACACATTTGAACTGGCGGATTTTGACTAGTGTGGTGGGTGGATCAGAATGAGGGTGATCCAAGAGAAAGGAGTCCCCTGTAGGAATCTGATGAGAGTCTTAGAGGAGGGATGATAAAGACCTGATTAAATCAACAGGAAGGGAATGTCAAGAAGGGTACGGAATTAAGAAGCATCGTGCAGGTCAAATTGATAGAACTTGCTTGGTCTTTCTCCTTTTTCTCCCTTTCATTACATGTATATATTTTAACTTTATATTCTTATAAAATCATAAAATAGGTTATAAGTTTATATTTATATATTGTAATGTATGTAATGTACATATAGATAATGACTATCTATATGTAATAATGTATAATTCAGTGACATTTACTATATTGACAATGGTATGCAACACGATCCAGGCCCAGAACATTTCCATCACCTCCAAAGGCAGCCTTGTACCCATAAAGCGGTCACTCTCTATGTTCACCTGACAACGACTCATCTATTCTCTGTCTCTTTGGATTTATCTTTTCTGGATATTTCATAGAAAAGGAATCACACAATGTGGGACCTTTTGTGTCTGGCTTCTTTTACTTAGTGGAATGTTTTTGAGATGTATCCATGTTGTAGAATTGATCAATACGTCATTCCTTTTTATGGTTGCGTAATAATCCATTGTATGGGTTTACATTTTGTTTCTCCATCTACCCATTGATGGACAGTATTGTTCTTTCTGATTTTGGATATGGTGAAGAGTACTGCTATAAATATTTGTGTGTACATTTTTATTTGGACACCTATTTTCAATTGTTTTGTGTCTACACCTCCATGGAGAATATCTGGGTCATATGGTAATTTGGGGTTCAACCGTCTGGGGAAACCTCCAAGCTGTTTTCCATTGTAGCTACGCTATTTTATATTCTCACAGGTGATGCACTGGTTTCCCATTTCTCCACATACTTGCCAACAATTGTTATTTTCCTTTTCAAAAAATTATAGCCATTCTAGTGGTTGTGAAGTTGTGTCTCATCATGGTTTGGGTTTGCATCCTCTTAAGGACCAATGATGTTTAGCATCTTTTCATGTGCTTGTTGGCCGTCTTCTTTGGAGAAATGTCTATTTAACCTTTGCTCATTTAAAAAATTTGAATTATTTGTCTTTTTGTGCTGAACTATAAGAGTTCTTATTTTCTGGATACTAGACTCTTATCAGATATATGATTAGCAAATATTTGACCCCATTGCATAGGATGATTTTTCACTCAACAGATTTTTGAGCCATTTGTTGAAGCGGGAAACACATGGGAAATAGGCAGTAGGGAATAGAAGGGGGTAGGAAAAGTGGTTTCATTTCGAGGCCTGGTTGAAAATCTAGGTGGAGAGTCCCAGAAGGTATTTGGCTATGCATGGTCCCCGGGACATTTTATGCACTTGGCATTTGTTGGGTGTTGGAATCTGGGATGAACCTGGGAGACAGTTGCTGTGTTTGTTACCAGCAGTCAGGCTGGTGTCCTGCAGAAACAAAGAACACTCTCCTTTCTAGAATGTTGCCCTTTATTATTGAAAAGACTATTCTTGGCCAACCTCAAATGCAACTCAAATGCAACATGAGGATTAAACCCCATAGACAACACAGGCTGCACCAGGTACCAAGAATGTGGCAAACACAATAATAGGTGAAACCTTGTACAGGTTCTTGCGATCTACTTATAACACTTCCCTCCAATAGAATATGTGTGCATATCTCAAATTAAGCTTATATTTTCGTAAGATTTATGTAAACTGAGGTCATTGAAAAAGCTGATAAGTTGAAATCCTGAATAAAACCATTGTTTTTTCCATGATGAAAGCATCGTACACTTTTTTCCTCTAGTTTTAACCTATAGACTGTGCCTTGATTTCCTCAGCCATGCCTAAGGCTGTATCTTAGGTGAGCTGATTCTTATAAGCAGGTGACATCGAAGAGGACATGAAATAACTCTCTTTCCAGAGTTCTGCCCGCATGGCTGACGTTATGAAACACTCTTTTTCAAATCCACTGGGTCTGTGCTAGGCATCCTGCAGACTCCCAGGCCCGGCATTTTTTTATGAATCTGCTGCTGAGGTAGCCTTATTCACACATTTCATTTATCCGCAATAATAAGAATATCAATACCTTGGATTTATATAGAGCCTCTCATCCAAAGAGGTCAAAGCGTTTTAATTTAATTGGATGTTCCCATGGCTTTAAGAGCCTCTGGGTATATTTACAAATGTAATAATAAGAAACAGTCTGCCCTGGTTTACAATATAATAGACAATATAAAACAAGACCTGAACATACACTGCAAAAACATAGCCAATGCCTGGCCATGGGGTTCAAGGTCCTTTCTGAATAGATCCGCATGGATCTCTTTCCCTATAACACCATTTCTTCTCCATGAATGCTTTATTCTATTCAAATTATTCTTTTAACATAGAATACATGTTGGCACTTTGCACCTCCACTTTTCTAGAAGGCCCTTTTCTTCCTGTTCTGGTGTTTAAGTCTCTCTCTCTCTCTCTTTTTTTTTTTTCTTTTTGGTCCAGCTCAAGTATAACACACCTATTCCGCGAGGACTGTTATAGCCATCCTAATCTTCCTTGCTTATTTCCCATTGAAACATCTGCAGCCTTTATGCTTTTATTCTTTGGGCATTGAGAAGGTGCTGTGATTTATCATCATTTCCTTTTCTTTTACTTCCCCGTGTAGCAGGTTAGCCCCCCACACAGCAAAGTCTATAATCAGTCCCTTAGATCTTCATACCTTTTATCTGGTTCCAAGTAGCCTGGTGAGTTTGGGAGTCTGTGGTTACAAATGGACAGACCCACTAAGCCCTATCTTGATTTTTTTTTCCCTCGCTCTTTGTTCACAGTTTAGTGCAAGTTTGGGGTTAGTTTAGAAGCTCACCTAGAACAGAGGCAGTGTGAAAGGGTATGCCTGTGACCTGAAGACGAAAGGTGCAATGGGTAAGGTTTCTGGAAGTGGGGTATAAAGGAAGTAGAATAGGGAAGCAAAAGCAATTCATTGAATAAAGGTTTAATTGGGGTGTGCTGATTTAATTATCACATAATTGCTTTTCCAGTTTATGATAAAAGTAGCCACCATTTTGGTGTTTATCCAAGCCTTGCTTTTTAAAAAAGCTCTTTTGTTTATGTCTGTTTACAAAGGCAACCTACACATAGAAATTTGGAAGATGCAGAAAGGTGTTAAAAAATGGAAAAAAAATATCTGTGTTCTTGCTCCTCAAAACAACTTCATAATACCCATCAAGGTGTATTTTAAACAAAACTAGTAACTTACTTTTAGCAATAATAGCTGATGTTTGCCTAGAGCAGATCACGCTTATCTCACAGAGTGTCCAAATTACTCTCTCTAAGGGAGTTCCTTATTATCACCTGCTTTATAGGTAAGGAAATGGAAAGGCACAGAAAGGTTAAGTAACTTGCCTGAGGTAACCTAGCCAGTAAGCAAAGAGCTGGTATTGAATCTAGGTGGTCCTTCCGTACAACCCTCATTTAAAATATTTTTTTTTATTGCCATCAAATACACATAACATAATATGTACTGTTTTAACCACTTTAAAGTATATCATTCAGTGGGTTTTAATTCATTCATAAAATTGTGCAATCATCACTATCAAGTTCCAGAACATTTCAATCTTCCCCAAAGGAAATGCTATGTCTATAGAGCAGTCATTCCCCATTCCCATCTCTCCCCAACCCCAGGGAATCACTAATCTGTGTTGGGGAAGAATAATTTCTTCTGCTCTTCAAAGTCCTTCCAGCTGGACTAAGGATCAAACTGAGATGACACAGATTAACAGGAGAAAATACAAATTTAGTTTCATATGCACAGGGAATGCACAGAAACATGAGATTTTAAAGGCAATCTGGCAGAATGAGGTATATATGTCATCCTGAACTACGGAGAAGGGGATCGGGGTCCGGGACGTCAAAGGGAGGGAATGAAGTTTATAGGAAGATAAACAAGAGCCTATGTTTGATAAACAAATGTTTTCTCGGGCATGCAGAAACAATGGGACATAGAAGACTTTGATCAAACAGGCCTTGCTAGGTCCCTCCCTGTCTACCACACTGAGTTCATACTGCAATGTAGTTAGTTATCCGTGGACCTGGAGCAGATCTTCTGTCTACATTCATTTAAAGCAGTTGAGGGGGAGGAAAAAAGATTTTTCTGAACCCGCAGGGTTTTGTTTGCCTTTTAACTCAAAATAATCGTTATGCTAAAGTGGCCCACTTGGGGTGTCCTGTCCTTGACCCCTGACATCTGCTTCCTATCTGTGCAAATTTGCCCATTTTGGGTTATTTCATTAAAATAGAATCATACATTATGTAGTCTTTCATGTCTAGCTTCTTTCACATAATATAATGTTTTCAATGTTCATCAATGTGTAGTATGTATCAGTCTTCTATTTCCTCTTTTTTTTTTTAAGATTTTTTTTTATTTATTTGACAGAGAGAAATCACAAGTAGATGGAGAGGCAGGCAGAGAGAGAGAGAGGGAAGCAGGCTCCCTGCTGAGCAGAGAGCCCGATGCGGGACTCGATCCCAGGACCCCGAGATCATGACCTGAGCCGAAGGCAGCGGCTTAACCCACTGAGCCACCCAGGCACCCCCTATTTCCTCTTTTTGGCTGAAGAATATTCCATTGTATGGATATGTCAAATTTTCTTTATACCTCAGTCATATACCACATATTATAACACATTCATCCAATGATAGACACTAGGTTGTTTCTACCTTTTGGCCGTTGTGAACAGTGCTGCTATGGATGTTTGTGTACAAGTTTTTTTGAGCACTTGTTTTTAGTTCTCTTGGGTCCCATTCCTACGGGTCAAATTTCTGGGTCATGTGGCAATTTTAATTTTTTTGAGGAACCACCAAACTGTTTTCGACATTGTCTGCACCCTTTTACATTCCCACCAACAATGTACAAGGGTTCCAGTTTCTCCACATTCTTGCCAACATTTATTTTCTGGTATTTAAAATTATAGCCATACTAGTGGGTGTGAAGTGGTATCTCACTATGGTTTTGATTTACATTTCCCTGGTGACTAATGTTGTTGAGCATCTTTTTTTTTTTTTTTTTAAAAGATTTTATTTATTTATTTGTCAGAGAGAGAGGGAGAGAGAGCGAGCACAGGCAGACAGAGAGGCAGGCAGAGGCAGAGGGAGAAGCAGGCTCCCTGCCGAGCAAGGAGCCTGATGTGGGACTCGATCCCAGGACGCTGGGATCATGACCTGAGCCGAAGGCAGCTGCTTAACCAACTGAGCCACCCAGGCGTCCCTTATTGAGCATCTTTTTATGTGTTTGTTGCCCATTTGTATATTTCCTTTGGAGAAATGTCTACGCTAGTCCATTGCCCAGTTTTTAATTGGAGTTTCTGTCTTTTGCGGTTGAGTTCTAAGAATTCTTTCCATATGCTGGAGACAAGACTCAAATCAGAGATATGATTTGCATATATTTTCTCACACCCTGTGGGGTGTCTTTTTTACTTTTTTGATTGTGTCCTTTGGTACACTGAAGTTTCTAATTTTGGTGAAATCCATGTCATCTATTTTTCCCTTTGTTGTTCATAATCTTGGTGTGATATATAAAAATCCATTGCCAAATCTAGGGTCATAAGGATTTACCCCATTTTTTCTTTTAAGAATTTTATCTCTTATATCTAGGTCTTGATCCATTTTGGGTTAAATTTTGTAATACGCTGTGAGGTCTGGCTGTATTCTCCCTGACCTGCAAATTCATATGTTGAGTCCTAACCTCCAAAGCCAATAGTATTAGGAGATAAGAGGTGATTAGGGATTAGTTTTCTTATAAAAGAGACTTCACAGATGTTCCTCATCCTTTCCACCACTGAGGACACAGGATGAAGGTGCTGACCATGAACCAGGTGGGGAGTCTTCCCTGGAACATGACTATGCTGACACCTTTGTCTTGGACTCAAAGTCTCCAGAAATGGAAGAAATAGGTTTCTGTTGTTTATAAGCTACCCAGTCTGTGGTATGTTATAGTAGCTTGAGTGGACTAAGACAGGATCCAACTTCATTCTTTTGCACATGTATATACAGTTTTCCCTGAATCATTGTTGAAGAGACTTTTCTTTTTCCATTGAATGATATCAGCACCATTGTAGGAAATCAAATGATCTTAGATATTTGGGCTCATTTCAGGACTTTGCATACTATACCATTTATCTGTGTGTTTATGTAAGTGCCACACTTTTTTTTTTTTTACAAGGTTCAAATCTCAAGCTCTTTATTATTTGTTTGATCTCAGGTTTAATTTTTCAAATCATCATAATAATAACAATGTAACAACAACAGGAGTTTGGCTGATAATAATACAACAGTGAAAGTTTGTTGTAGTCGAGTTCGCAATAAGACAAAGGTAGAATTTGTGTGCTTAATCTTTATTGGAAGATACAATTCTGTAGTGTCACACTTTTGATTACTATAGCTTTTTAGTAAATTTGAAATCAAGAAGACTCAGTTCTCCAAATTAGTTCTTTTTTTTTTTTTAAAGATTTTATTTATTTATTTGGCAGAGAGAGATCACAAGCAGGCAGAGAGGCAGGCAGAGAGAGAGGGAAGGAAGCAGGATCCTGGCTGAGCAGAGAGCCCGATGTGGGGCTCGATTCCAGGACCCTGGGATCATGACCTGAGCCGAAGGCAGCGGCTTAACCCACTGAGCAACCCAGGCGCCCCTCCAAATTAGTTCTTTTTAAAGATTGCTTTGACTGTTTGGGGCTCCTTGCAATTCTATATGAATTTTAAGATCAGTTTTTTTCAATTTGGCAAAAAAAGCCATTGGAATTTTCATGGGAATTGCATTGAGTTTATACATAGCTTTAGGGAACATTGATATCTTAACTATATTGTCTTCCAATTCATGGACACAGGATGTCTTTCCATTTACTTAGTTCTTCAATTTATATCACCAATGTTTTGTAGCTTTCAGTGTAGAAGTCTTTCATTTCCTTGGTTAAATTATTCCTAAATATTTTATTGTGATTGTAAATGGAATTGCTTTGTTAAGTTTCTTTTGGATTGTTCATTGTTAATGTATAAAAAGACTACCGGTTTTTCTTGACATTGTATCCTACACTCCTGCTGAGTTAATTTACTGGCTTTAATCATTTTTTTTTTAAAGATTTTATTTATTTATCAGATAGAGAGAGGGAGAGAGAGCGAGCACAGGCAGACAGAATGGCAGGCAGAGGCAGAGGGGGAAGCAGGCTCCCTGCTGAGCAAGGAGCCCAATGTGGGACTCGATCCCAGGACCCTGAGATCATGACCTGAGCCGAAGGCAGCGGCTTAACCAACTGAGCCACCCAGGCGTCCCGCTTTAATCATTTTTTTAAAAAGTCTTTAGGATTTCCATATGTAAAATCATATTGTCTACAAACAGTTTCACATTTTCTTTTCCAATTTAGATTCTTTTTATCCTTTTTCTTGCCTAATTGCTCTGGCTAGAATTTCTAGCCAGAAACTTCTATATTGAAACTTCTATGTTGAATAGAAGCGGGTGTCCTTATCCTGTGCCTGATCATAGCTGGAAGGCTTTCAGTTTTTCACCATTGAGTATGATATTAGCTGTGTTTTTTTTTTTTTTAAGATTTTTTTTTTTTAAATTTATTGATTTGACCGACAGAGATCACAGGTAGGCAGAGAGGCAGGCAGAGAGAGAGAGGAGGAAGCAGGCCCCCCACCAAGAGAGAGCCCGACATGGGGCTTGATCCCAGGACTCTGGGATCATGACCTGAGCCGAAGGTAGAGGCTTTAATCCACTGAGCCACCCAGGCACCCCAGCTGTGTGTTTTTAATAAATACTCTTTATCATGTTGAAGAAGTTCCCTTCCATTTCTAGTTTTCCAAGTGTTCCATTGTGAAAAGGGTATTGGATTTTGTGAAAAGATTTTTTCTGCATCAACTGCAATGATCATGACTTTTTCCTACTGCTTGCATTCTTAGCCACTAAGGCCAATTACTTTTCTCTCTGTATATAAGTTATTTAACTTTCTAGCCTGCTTTTTGTGTACTTAAACCATGAAAACCTCGTTTCATTAAAAGCCATTAAAATTATGATTTCCAGTGGCTATATGTTATAGCCTCATATATGGATGTTCTACAATTTATTTAATACTCCTATGTTTTTTCAGTAAAGGTAGTTGATGTGTTCTGTGTTTGCTACTCTACAACTCTAGAACATCTGAATTTGCATTCTCTTCATCTTTGAAGTTCTTTAAGTCTTTACTGCTACTAAGCAGCATCCTTCCCTCCTATTTCATATTTATTTTTCCTCTTGTTCCTTGATTTATGCTTTTCATATGCACACTAATCTTTCTTATTTATTTCATGTTCTGAATTAATGATTAAGCCAGTAGAGTCAAATGCAAGAAATATAAAAACCTACCAGGAAAAATATTAAGAAAACACAAGTACATTATTACTATGTATATTTTATTTAGCTTGGGAAGAAAAAAAAATCTGCAAATTGGTCAGTTTTGCTTTTTGGTCTTTTGGTTAATATCTATTTTGCATGTTTTTGCAGTTTTTTTTTTTTTAAGGATTATCTGGAAATACAGGCACACTGGAAGATAGCTGAACTCACACATAAAACAAATGTAGAAACATTTAGTTTTAGAGAATAAGCGTTTGTTCTCTAAAGAAAAGCATTCCCGTGTCTATTTTCAGATTTTATTGAAATGTTTTTATTTGATTTAAATTTTTCATTTTTCTCTGTGTCGAGGGCTGATTTTCAAGAGATCGCAACGAGGGAGCTGCTTTGCTACCTATGAAGACCCGACTAAGTACTAAATTTTTTTTTTTAAAGATTTTCTTTACTTTTTTGACAGAGAGAGAGCGCAAGCAGGGAGAGAGGCAGGCAGAGAGGGAGGGGGAAGCAGGTTCGCTGCTGAACAGAAAGCCTGATGGGGGACTGGATCCCAGGACCCTGAGATCATGACCTGAGCCGAAGGCAGAAGCTTAACCCACTGAGTCCCCTAGGCGCCCCTAGGTAATAAACTGTTTTTTAAACCACTCGTGTTTAAAGTCAAATTTTGCTCATAAACGCCCCCCCAATGTAAAAACACACCCCTATATACTCTTCATGGCATTGTAAGATAAATTTGATTAAAAACATGATCAAATTCTAAAAAAAAGGAAACTGTTAAACAAAACAAAACAAAACCCACACCAGATCAGAATAAATACAAACCAGTCATTATGAGAGTTCACCAAGTTGCCACACTGGTTTAGTCTTCCTGCGCTCCCAGGAGCCACCGAAAGAAACTACAATTCCCAGAGTGCTTAGAGCGAATGCGAGACCGTGAAACTTGCTTCATCAGTTCCACCTCCTTAGTTCAGCGATTGGACTGTCCGGTTTCCCGTCTCCGAATTTCTCTTCTTCCATTGGTTACTCCCCAGCGAGGTCAATTACAGAGTTTACGTTCGCTTGGTCCGTTCTTACCCACCGGTTCCCCCCCTCCGCCCGGTACCAAGATGGCGGCAGAAGCGGCTGGTGGGAAATACAGAAGCACAGTCAGCAAAAGCAAAGACCCCTCGGGGCTGCTCATCTCTGTGATCAGGTGAGGGAGGCAGGAGGCAGGGTCAGGGGACAGGGGGCAGCGGGCAGCGGCTCGACCTCCGCTTTGGAAGGGAGAAGGGTTAGCTGGGTTCCACCCTGCCGACCCCTCCCCCTTCCTCCTTGCCTCCCCCAGCCCCTCCCGAGGGCCCCCGCAGTTCCCCCATTTTCTCTGGGGTTGGGCTAAAGGGAGGAGCCCCGCCTCGCTGTCTTGTCTTTAGGACCTGAGCTTTCCATTAGGGTCCGTGGGCCCTAGAAGCACGTTGTTTGGGGCTTGGTAGAGAAAGCCAGGTGTGCTCATTGATTCACACAGCGTTTATTTATGGGTTGCCTTCCGCAGCGCTCACTTGGGGAAGGCGCCTTGTTTCCTGGATTTCTGGGTGGAAGGCCCTGAAGTCCGGGGGCTACTGTCACGAGTTGCAGATTGTGTTCTCACACTTCGGACACCTCCAACCACCTGTGAATGGCCACAGCCTCCAATACAAGAGCCTGTAGTGAGCTTGCAGAAGGGCTCTGGGTTGGAAGGCGTACAGTCGTTTTCCATTTTTATTCTGCCTTCCTATCCCGGTCTGTTCCTTCAAAACAAAACAAATTTCGGGTTGTCCTCTATGCACGTTATTTTCCCAGAATAGGCATGGTGGGAGTGGGACTGGTGGAGCTTTTAGGGGCTCCTTTTTTTAAAATGTGAAATAAAGTAAGGGTGGGGAATCCTTTTGGACATTATTAAGGATGATACGGGAAGTGATTACAACAACCTGAATAAAATGTATTATAACACGTTTTTACATTGTTGACATTTGAATGTCAACTCGAGAATTTTTCATCAAGTAAACCCCCGCCCCGTGCTAAACTTCTAGTTGAGTTCTAGAAGGGCCCCCGCAATGTCCTGATGATTTAAAAAAAAAAAAAAAAAAAAAAAATTCAGCCTCAACAGTACCTGGTAGTTAGTCAGGGTTTGAATATAAGAATAGATTGAATTTTAAAATAGTCTAACACTCCTGGACTGATAAAGATCCATCTCATGGGTGTTTTTTAGGGGCTTCTAGTTTAAGACTACGAAATTATTACTGTTTTTTGTTTGTTTGTTTTTGTTTTTTAGATAAGAATTGTTCTCTGTGTGGAAATGCTTCATAAACTTGGTGGGCCATGCAAAGGGAGCCCTGGTCTAGTGTGGACCCACATTCTTGTGACTGTACAGGCAGTGTAGATGTTTGTTTCATGATACTGAAACTCCAACTAGAGTATGGAGAGATGGTAGCATACCATCTTAATCCTTTGTGGAGTTCTATATATGAATTTATTTGGATTCTTTTTTGAACTTCTTTATTTTTTCTGCCTTATAGTCAGCATTCACTTACACGATGTATTTAGTGCCAGTTTGTACTATGGTGCCTGGGAGTTAATACATACTTTATAAATATTTGTTGAGCAACTGAGTGAATTCTCTGTGTTTAGCAAAGACGAATCAGACATGATGTTACCCTTCAGAGTATAGTTCACTTGAGGGATAAAATATGGAAGTAAAAACTGTGACAGACTAGAAGCCTAGAAACAGGAGTGAAAGATGGGAATCCAGAATTAGTTGTGGTCAAGTGTAGTGGGGGTTAGGGAAGGTAACAGCTGTATATAAACGTACCATTTCATCTGTGCATTTCTGATTCTGTAGGCTTCACCCATTTCTTTTCTGCTGTGTATCAGTTTTCTCAAATGCCAGTTACATTCATTCTAAATGCCCTACATCCTACATTTGGAAAAAGCATAAAAACCAAACTGAAGTTTTTTGTTTTTTTGTGTTTTGTTTTTTAAACTGATGCTGATTCAGAAACACATTGCCTTTGGTTATCTGTTCCTTTGTTCTTCAGGGGAACTCACCCTCTGGATGGGGTGGCATATGATTTTGTGGTTATTCACCCACATCTTACGCCCATCTATATTACCTTCACATATCATCATGATTTAGGCCTACACAATTTTTATGTTGAATTCTGTTGTGTATTAATGTTGTTCATTTTTCTTTTTTATCCTTGACCACCTCAGACCACTTGCATAATACTTTCGTTACTGTTACCTAGCATAGTATAATGGAGGGTCCAGATCTAACATCCTGGGTAAGTTTAGTAAGGATTAGAGTTCATGGTTACATATGACCTTATTTAAGACTATTTAAGACTAGTTGTTGTTGCTTCTCAAGTGTTGATGTTTATATTTCAGTATTTCTTTGTGTCACAGGAAAATTGTGGGTTTGGCCTGAGAGTGTTGCCAGCTCTCTCTCCTTGTTGTTTTCTCCCTGATGAGCTTTTTGAACATATGCAATGGTTTAAACTTCGTGAACAGTGGCAGTTAATGAGAGTAGGGTGGTACTAGTACTTTGGTGTTTGGATGGGGAGAAGGAGGGGAGAGTACTTCAGAGGAGAATAGAGTGGGGAATGTAGTTGCTAAGAGAGTAGATCTTAAAGGTTCTATTACAAGAAAAAGAAATTGTAACTATGTGCAATGGGTCCATGTTAACTAACCTTATTATTGTAATCATTTTGCAATATACATAATATATTAAATCATGTTGTACACCTTAAATGACTGTGGTGTTATATGTCAATTACATTACAAAATTGAGGGGGGAAAATGGGGAATGTAGATTTCTTGTTAGTAAATTGTTCTGTTACTCTGAAGTTGCTTTGTCTCTCTGTTCAGTTTGTATTCTTTGTGTTACCCCTTCTTGCAACACTGTATTCATGATTCTTAATTCCTCATGTTAAACTTGGATTATCTCCTCTTCTCCTTAACCTCTTTTCAGATTCTCTCTCAAAGACCAAAGCTTTCCCGAATCCATTTTAGGTTCATGTTTATAAAATATGAGCCTTCTTGAAGATATATTGATACATGTCAGTTCTCTCTTATGTTTCCTTGGACCTGTCATTTTGTCACCAGATAAGTGAGTCAGTGATAATCCTTTGAAAAGTTTGATTAGTTTAGCTTTGTTTATCTTTTTTCTTTTAAGATTTTATTTATTTATTTGACAGACAGAGATTACAAGTGGGCAGAGAGGCAGGCAGAGGAGAGGCAGGCAGAGAGAGAGGAGGAAGCCGGCTCCCTGCTGAGCAGAGAGCCAGATTCAGGGCTCTCTCCCAGAACCCTGGGATCACGACCCAAGCCGAAGGCAGAGGCGTTAACCCACTGAGCCACCCAGGTGCCCATTTGTTTATCTTTTTATATCACTGAGCTTTTTTTTTTAAAAAATAGTGAATATTAAAACTTCTCCTAGGGACACCTGGGTGGCTCAGTTGGTTGGACGACTGCCTTCGGCTCAGGTCATGATCCCAGAGTCCTGGGATCGAGTCCCGCATCGGGCTCCCAGCTCCACGGGGAGTCTGCTTCTCTCTGACCTTCTCCTCGCTCATGTTCTCTCTCACTGTGTCTCTCTCAAATAAATAAATAAAATCTTAAAAAAAAAAAAACAAAAAACTTCTCCTTTGCTTTTGTTCACATATGTTAAAAAAGTCATTTCTAGGAGCACCTGGATGGCTCAGTCAGTTAAGTGTCTGACTCTTGGTTTTGGCTTAGGTTGTGACCTCAGGGCTCTGAGTCTGTGCTCACGGGGGAATCTTGAGATTCTCTCCCTGCAGCAACCCCTCCCACCCCCCAACTGCCACAGCTGGTGTACACACATGTGCGCACGCTCTTTCTCTCAAAAAATCTTTCTAAAAAAGTCATTCCTATACCTTACTATGTACTAGTCTAACACATCATATATATTTAAAGCTATTTCTAGGACTTGAAACAGCATTTTTTTAAAAAAAGATTTTATTTAGTTATTTGACAGACAGAGATCACAAGTAGGCAGAGATGCAGGTAGAGAGAGAGAGGGAAGCAGGCTCCCCACTGAGCAGAGAGCCCGATGCAGGGCTTGATTCCAGGATCCTGAGATCATGACCCAAGCCAAAGGCAGAAGCCTAACCCACTGAGTCACCCAGGCGCCCCGGAGCAGCATTTATTGCTAGTCATCTTTTAACACTGGATAAGAAAACAACAGGTGGTTAAGGGTTCGGCCTAAGGACACATTAAGTATAGATATGGGAACTAGCCAAATCTCATCACTCTTTCCATCTGTGGTACCAAATAGTTAAATAATAACTATTTTGCTAGTATGATCATTCGTCACTTTTAAGCATTTAAAAATCAAAACATTTTTAAGAAGTCTAGCGTGGAGTAGTGAAAATGTTACATTTTGGTCGATGGGTATTTAAGTATCTTGAGACTCATAAATGAAATTCTTAACCATTTAAAAAGTGTTGAATAAAAATATTTCTGGACAGTCAGATGTTTCAAAGGGTAGACTCCCGGGGTATTGAAGAAGAGGTCCTCAGGCTGGGAAGTGGGGCTTTGATGAGGAGATGGATGGTGCTTGGGACCGAGTCTGTCGGAGGCCACTGCTACCTGCAGCTTTTGGTTTGAAGTCTTGCCACTGGCCCTTTAAAATGGAACTAATTGGGTGGACAGAGTTGCGATCACCTGCTGATGTAAATTTGGACAGTTTTACACGTGTGCACGAACACACAGCATTTTCCTACTTTTCTATTGATTTTTCCCCCTAACCTTTTCTTTGGTGTGAAATCGGAGCAGGCAGCCTTTCTAAATGGGGAATGGGCAAGATGGCATTTTGGAGATGCTGTTTTATTTTTGTGAGTTCTTGTCAGATTTTTAATTGGGAAATGTGTCTACCACTTACTGTTAGGTGATTTGCTTTCCAATTAAATGTTGACTCTCTTCTCTTTATAAGTTGGCCTTTAATAGACCATTTAATTGGGAAGACAAACTTTGGCTGTGACTTTAGGCGACCTTATGGAAACCTCAGAGCAGAGCTTTTGTGGACAGACTCTGGTTACAGATGTCAAGGAGGTTTGAAGGCAGTTGAGGGCTCACGTTTTCATCAACTTTCATGTCTTCACAGAAGTTGGAATTTCAAAAACTAAGAAAATCCTTTATTGTAGATACCTGTTAAATTCCCTTCCTCCTCCGAGAGTGTTTTGGTCAGCCCCACTTTTAATTCAAAGCAAGCTTTGTTGAAGGGGTCCAGTCTTTGATCAGGGCTTTGAACAAATAGCTTTGAGGTCCATGACACAGTTTGTGGCAGAAAGGAACGTGGTCATTCTGGAGCAGAGTCCACGAAGTTGTGTTAGCTGGTTAGTGTTGTTTCCAGTAACACCTCTTCTCTTCATCTGAGCCTGGCTCATTATGGTTTTTTGGGTTTCCACTCCCTTTGCACCCTGGGACATCTTGGCAGCGGGGATGCAGTACTGTTTGAAAATTACTGCTAGGCTGTCTGGAGACTAAACACTTTTTTCTCCTCGAAGTCTTGGGACATGTGACAGTATATGTGGATAGAGGGGCAAAACAATCCCCCCCCCTTTTCCTGCTAAACATGAAGAATTAGTATCTTGGGAATCCATGTCTTAGTTTCTAACCCCACGTGTAATTTTTTTTTTTTTTTAAAGATTTTATTTGTTTATTTGACAGACAGAGAACACAAGTTGGCAGAGAGGCAGGCAGAGAGAGATGAGGAAGCAGGCTCCCCGCTGAGCAGAGAGCCCGATGCAGGGCTCGATCCCAGGACCCTGGGATCATGACCTGAGCCGAAGGCAGAGGCTTTAATCCACTGAGCCACCCAGGCGCCCCCCAACATGTGTAATTCTTAACATTGGGATTTCCTGAAGGCTTTGAGGCAGAGAGGTGTAATGTTGGGTGATAGGTCAGGTTTTTTTTAAGCCAGTACTTACAGTGGATAGATATGGTCATAGTGTTTGGTGGACGTTGAGGTATAGTTCGTAGAAACTTACCGGATTGTGTTACCCATATACAATTACGTTGGACCAGTTACTTCAGACCACTGTGTCTAGTACCTTTGTGAAACGGGATAATAATATGAGCTTTGGTTTTAGGGGAAATTTAAGAGGGTACAGGAGGGGCTAACAGTTTGGCATAGAGAACACTTGCAGGTGTTCATTTCTTCCTTTTCAGGATCTGCTGCTTCTCTGGTTAGAAACTTGATTGTAATGTCCAACAGAGAGCCCCCAGGATATGATGTTAATTTTATGTCAGAAATAACCTTTCCAGTTTGGCTTGAATGTTTGATTCCATTTGCCAGAATGTTCACTTTGTAACCAAGAAACCTTGTGTAGCTGAATTAAGGTGGTAATTATTGATCATTTGAGAGTCAGCCGCAGAAGCTAGATTTAAATATATATATGCTTATGTGTGCATGTAAAACATAAAATATAAACAGACATAAAGTATAATACGTTTATTAGATTAAAGACAGAAAGTTTATAAACCAGTGAATTGAAAGGCCTATGATCTCTTTGCCTACATAACCCTTTTGCCATTAAAATACATAATTTTTGGGGCGCCTGGGTGGCTCAGTGGGTTAAGCCTCTGCCTTCGGCTCAGGTCATGATCCCAGGGTCCTGGGATCGAGCCCCGCATCGGGCTCTCTGCTCAGCAGGGAGCCTGCTTCCTCCTCTCTCTCTGCCTGTCTCTCTGCCTACTTGTGTTCTCTGTCTGTCAAATAAATAAATAAAACCTTAAAAAAAAATAAAATACATAATTTTTAAAATTTAGTTATATAAGAAAATTCAAATATTTCAAGAGGAATAAAATAAAAAATGAAGACTTTTCACTCTGTTCATATCCTTCCTGATGTACCTTTGGTTCCTTGAGAGGAATAGAAAATTGTATTTAAGTATGTGTGAATGTATAATCTTTAAACCAGAATATACATTCTTTAGTATTTAATATTTAATATATAATACTTAAGAATTTATATACACTTAAGGAATATTCATTAAAGTTATATTTTCTTTAAACAAATGGGATCATACTATGCATATTTTTGACCCTTTATTCATTTGCTTGTTTTTCTTAATTTTGGAGATCTTTTCTAGTAACACATACAGGTCTATCTCAATATTTTTAGTGGCTATGTAGCATTCTTCATATGGATACACCATAATCTATTTGATTAGTGGTCCCTCTCTCATCCATTTTTTGTAACAAACACTTAACTTGTTTCCTTTTCTTTTCTTTTTTTAAATCTTCTGTTAAAACAGTGAGCATTCATGTACATCGGGGAGTAGACCGGTGGTGTAAAATCATGGCAGTGGCAGAGGAATAGCCACGCCTGGGTATCTTCACATTTTGTATTTTTAGAGAGTCCAAATGTCCTCCAGAAAGATGGTCATTTTTGCTCCCACGAGTGGTGTATTCGCTCACCCGTTTTCCCAAGCCCTGGCCAGAAACTGGAGTTTCTGATGATTGTCTTTATTAAGTCCGTTGTGAGTGAGAAGGGAGTAATTGTCTCCCTGGCATTTAATTGTGTGTTACAGCTGGAGGTATGCGGATATATGTGTGTTGCAAGTATTTTTCTCCCAGTCTGTGGCTTGTCTTATTCTCTTGACAGAGTCTTTCACAGAGCAGAAGTTTGTACTTTTAATGAATCATCAGTGATTTCTGTTACGGGTCATGTCTTTGGCATTATAACCTAAAAACTCTGTGCCATACCCACGATCATGTAAGTTTTCTCCAGTGTTCACTTCTGGGAGTTTCATGTTATGTCTTGTACTTGGCTGTCCAGTTCAGGTTACCCATTTCAAGTTAATTTTTGTGAAGGCAGTAAGATCTGTGTCCAGATTCACTTTTTTGCAGGTGGATGTTCCGTTGTTCAAGCACCATTTATGGAAAAGGTAATTTCTGTTTTCCATTGTTGGACCTTTGTGGGATCTTCAACAACATTCCATGCTTTTTGTTCCCTTCTTGTGCATACTTGTCATTGCCACGTCCCATTTTTGTGTCACAAAAACTTGTAAAAAAAAGTTATTAAAAAGAAAACAAGTCCAACAATCTTATTTCCTAAATATTAACCTATTTTCCTTTTTAAGGTTTTTGTGTGGATCTTGTCTAGGTACTTAGAGAAGTTTAATAGTTGTAGTTATAACAAACAACTTTTTTTAGCATAACAGAATTTTTTCATGTTGCTATATATAGTGTTTGGAGTTATATAAATATTTTTAAAGTGGGAGAATTAAAAATATATAGAAAATTACAGAGAAGAAAATATAAACTCTCATATTCTCTTTACCCAGAATTAAACACTATTAATAACTTCGCTTCCACTTGTAAAAAATTGACTGTATTGTTATAATTCGAACAGTGTTATAATTCAAAACAATATATTGTTATATATTGAAAGAGTGGAAATGCAGGAAGATGGGATTATTCCAGTCACTGTCATTGATATTAGCCGAACCTCATTCCAGACTTTGCTGTGTCTCTGGGTGTGTGTATATGCATGTACAAAATATTGGATGGATAGATAGAAATTCTTTTATTTCAAACACAAAAATATTATTTTTAAAATAAATATAGGAGCTTACTCTATATGCTAACTTATTTTTAACTAATCTCTATCCCCCAATGTGGGGCTCAAACTCACAACCCCAAGATCGAGAGTCGCATGCTCTATTGACCGAGCCAGCCAGGCACCCTTCTCTATGCTACCTTACACGCTGACTTTATTTGTCTCCATTTTTGAGGTATTCATATGTATCGTCAAGTACACATGTATTAAGTATATGGCTTGATGAATTTTTACCTATATAAGCACTACCCACATCAAGATAGAGACAAACACTTACAGCATCCATGTCTTTTTTTCAATATTTTTTTTTTTGTGCAAGAGTATCCTATTGTTCCAACACCATTCATTAAACAGATTATGCTTGCTTCACTGAATTTCTTTTGTATATCTGTCAAAAATCAGTTGACTAATGTGGGTCTATTTCTTGATTCTCTAGTCTATTTCACTCATCTGTTTATCCTTTTTTTTTAAAATTTTTAAAGATTTTATTTATGTATCTGACAGACAGAGATCACAAGTAGGTAGAGAATCAGGCAGAGAGAGAGGAGGAAGCAGGCTCCCCGCTGAGCAGAGGGCTGGATTCTAGGACCCTGGGATCACGACCGGAGCCAAACGCAGAGGCCTTAACCCACTGAGCCACCCAGGTGCCCCCACTCATGTGTTTATCTTGATGACATTACCACACAGTCTTGATTGTTGCTTTTTAAGTCTTGAAGACAGTGTATGCTCTCCACCTGTACCCTACTTCTTTTTTTTTCTTTAAAGATTTTATTTATTTACTTGACAGAGATCACAAGTAGGCAGAGAGGCAGGCAGAGAGAGAGGGGGAAGCAGGCTCCCGGCAGAGCAGAGAGCCCGATATGGGACTTGATCCCAGGACCCTGAGATCATGACCTGAGCTGAAGGCAGAGTTTTAACCCACTGAGCCACCCAGGTGACCCTGTACCCTACTTTTTAAAAGTTATTTTGGATGGGGTGCTGGGGTGACTCAGTTGGTTGAGCAGTCAACTCTGAATTTTGGCTCAGGTCTCGATCTCATCATGGTTGTGAGTTCAGGCCCCTCATTGGGCTCCATGGAGCCTACTTAAGACAAAAGTTATTTTGGGTATTCTAGGTCCTTTGCATTTCTGCATCAATTTTATTTCATTTTATTTTTTCCCCATATCAGTCTTTGAGTTAGCTAGTAAATTTGTACGATAAAACCTGGGATTTTTGGTTGGGATTGCATTGAATGTACAAAGTGACATAGGAAAATTGACATCTTAGTCATGTTGAATCTTCTTATACCTGAATAGGTGTATTTTTTCATTTAATTCTTTAATTTCGCTCATCAATTTTTTTTAAAAGAGATTTTGTTCATTTATTTGACAGACAGAGATCACAAGTAGGCAGAAAATCAGGCAGAGAGAGAGAGGAGGAAGCAGGCTCCCTGCTGAGCCGAGAGCCAGATGCAGGGCTCGATCCCAGGACCCTGGGATCATGACCTGAGCTGAAGGCAGAGGCTTTAACCCACTGAGCCACCCAGGCGCCCTCGCTCATCAATTTTTAAAATAGATGTCAGTATGTAGGCTTACATATTATTGGTTAGATTTATCTAAGTATTTTAGGTACTTCAAGTCCCACATCTCACTGAAGGCTGATGTTTTCCCCTCTTTTATTACTGTGTCTTCAAAGTCATCAATCTTCTCTATAATTTCCAATCTGTTGTTAATCCTATGTAATGTATTTTTTATTAGATTATAGTTTTGAGCTCTAGAAGTTTGAGTTGGGTCTTTTAACAACAAAAAATCTTTAATAGCTCTCCTTGAACATTCAGTCTTTCCTGTAGCTTCTTGGACTATGAAATACAGGTATTATAATACTTTTAATGTTCTTGTTTACTCATTTTGTCTTCTTATGTCATTTTTGGGTTAGTTTCAGTTGATTAATAACCACTCCCCCCTTTTTACATACCTTACATATGTTTTGGATACTAGATATTGTGAATTTTACCTTTTGGGTACTGATAGCAGATGTCTTTGTTTTCTTGTAAATATTCCTGAATTTTGTTCTAGGATTTGGTTAAATTACTTGGACATTGTGGTCCTTTCATGTCTTGTTTTAAATTTTGCTCATGGGGATGAAGCTACATTTGGTTTAGGGCCAGTTTTGTTTCCTTAATATGGCAAAATTCTTTTGAGTACTCCACCCAATGCTCTGTGCATCCTGAGATTTTCCCCTCTGGCTGTGTGTGATTTCAGGTACTTGTGCCCTTTAATCCTTACTGGTGGTTCTTTTCCTGGCCTTGGGTAGTTTTCCTAGGCATGATGATAGTGAGCGGAAGCTTTAAGGGAGCCCTTATACGGGATCTTCAGAGTGCTCTGTAGTTCTTTCCTTTCCATCACCTGCCCTGCAAACTCTGCCTTAATGCTTAAGGTTTTGAAATCAGTTTTTTTGTTTTTGGTTTTGGTTTTTTTTGGTTGTTGTTATTTTCAGATGCTAGGGCAAATCCAGTCCCAGTTATTTCTTCTAGATCAGAGCAGAAGTCTGTCAGAATTTAAAGAAATTTATTGGTCTGATTCATCAGTTGCATATGAGCAGATGGAAGAATAAGGTCATCATTTATAAGGTCATCGTTTATACGGGTCTGCTGTATAAAGGTACAGCATGAGAGTGAACTAGATATCTCGGCCCTAATAGCATTTCACATTTTGCAGAGTATTTCATTAAACAGCTAAACACTTTTGCTTCATACAGTACTTTTCCAAGAACTTTTCCTTCAGAACTCCGAGAAATGCTTTGGAACTATTTTGCATCTGTTTGTGTATTTCTTTATTATTAAAAATATGGTTTTTTTGTTTGTTTGATTGTTTGCCTGTGATAGTATTGTTCTTGGTAGCCTGAACTCTCATAGAGCTGGTAATTGGTTTTCTTTGGGAGGCACAGCATTAGATTGTTTCTTGTTGGTGTGGTTTTGTTTTGCTTTTTGTTTTTGCTTGCATTTTTCAGTTTGCAGTGGTGAGCTCTGCGCTCTGCTCACTTTGGTCTTCTCCTCTGCAGCTACTTACATTTTTCACTGCTTTCAAGCCATGAAATGAGTTCTGGTCTTTTTAGTAGCCAATCCTTTATGTGACGGGAATTTTGCCTTGAAAAACATGGGAACTCACCATTTAACAGGAAAGTTCTTGTGTACCATTTGACAGGTAGGAAAACTTAGTATTTTAAGTTCCTTAGGAGAACCTTTTTATTTTTTATTTTTTCAGCGTAACAGTATTCATTATTTTTGCACCACACCCAGTGCTCCATGCAATCTGTGCCCTCCATAATACCCACCACCTGGATCCCCCAACCTCCCACCCCCCACCCCTTCAAAACCCTCAGATTGTTTTTCAGAGTCCATAGTCTCTCATGGTTCACCTCCCTTTCCAATTTCCCTCAATTCCCTTCTCCTCTCCATCTCCCCTTGTCCTCCATGCTATTTGTTATGCTCCACAAATAAGTGAAACCATATGATAATTGACTCTCTCTGCTTGACTTATTTCACTCAGCATAATCTCTTCCAGTCCCGTCCATGTTGATACAAAAGTTGGGTATTCATCCTTTCTGATGGAGGCATAATACTCCATAGTGTATATGGACCACATCTTCCTTATCCATTCGTCCATTGAAGGGCATCTTGGTTCTTTGCACAGTTTGGCGACCGTGGCCATTGCTGCTATAAACATTGGGATACAGATGGCTCTTCTTTTCACTCCATCTGTATCTTTGGGGTAAATACCCAGTAGGGCAATGGCAGGGTCATAGGGAAGCTCTATTTTTAATTTCTTGAGGAATATCCACACTTCTTTAAGGAGAACCTTTTTTGACCATTTATTGTTTTAAAAAAATTTTGTTTTCCAATTTTTAAAATTTTATTTTTTTTTATTATGTTCAGTCAGCCAGCATACAGTCCGTCACTAGTTTTTGATGTAGTGTCAGTGATTCATTAATTGAGTATACAGCCCTTGCAAAAAATAAAGTGGCATATCATTCAAGAAGCATTTTTCCGTTTAAAATTTGGTGCCTGTCATTGTGCTAAATATGATGGGGGACATCATTTTATTTTTAAAATACCACTTGAGAGCTTGATAGGATTGTAGAATCTTAAAAAGGGTTCTACAATCAGAGGCAGCCTCTGTCACTACTTAGCCCAGCTGAGCCGCTCCACAGTGTAACAGGGTTACCAGATGATTCGAATGCAAGTTACAGTTTGAGTAGCCCATAGGACATAATTTAGTTGGGGAAATAAATCAATTAGCATTAACTTTTTAAAGATTTTATTTATTTATTTGACAGAGAGAGATTACAAGTAGGCAGAGAGGCAGGCAGAGAGAGAGAGGAGGAAGCAGGCTCCCCGCTGAGCAGAGAGCCCGATGCGGGACTCGATCCCAGGACCCTGAGATCACGACCTGAGCCGAAGGCAGCGGCTTAACCCACTGAGCCACCCAGGCGCCCCAGCATTAACTTTTTAAAGCTGAGATAATGGTATCCTGGCTATTTTTACAAAAAGATTCTTAATTTAAGTAACAAAACATGAATAAAGAAAAAGACTTTTTTTTTTTTTTAAAGATTTTATTTATTTATTTGACAGAGAGAGCGCACAGGTAGGCAGAGTGGCAGGCAGAGGGAGAGGGAGAAGCAGGCTCTCTGCTGACCAGAGAGCCCAATGTGGGACTTGGTACCAGGATCCTGGGATCATGACCTGAGCTGAAGGCAGCCTCTTTTTTTTTTAAAGATTTTTTTTTATTTATTTACTTGACAGACAGAGATCACAAGTAGGCAGAGAGGCAGGTAGAGAGAGAGGGGGAAACAGGCTCCCCGCTGAGCAGAGAGTCCGATGTGGGGCTCGATTCCAGGACCCTGAGATCATGACCTGAGCCGAAGGCAGAGGCTTTAACCCACTGAGCCACCCAGGTGCCCTGAAGGCAGCCTCTTAACTGACTGAGCTACCCAGGTGCCCCTAAAGAAAAAGACTTTTTTAACTCTAGAGAACGAACAGGTGGTTGCAGGAGCCCGGGTGGGCGGGGAGGCTGGGTGAAAGAGGCGATGGGGATTAAGAGTGCACTTACCATGAAGAGACCTGAGTCGTGCATAAAATTGTTGAATCACTGTATTGGACACCCGGAAACGAAGTAACACTATGTAAATTATACTGGAATTAAGACTGTTTTCTTTTAAGAGGTACATAGTGAATTATATACTGATAAAAATATCCATGTTGAATATTTCCTTCAAAATAACTAGGGGTCCAAGTTAGGGTATAGATGAAACAAGACTGGGGTGTGTTGATAATCATTGAAGCTGGGTTATTTGAGGAGTCTGTCCGGTTTTGTACGTGTTTGAAAAGTTCCATGAAAATGCACGTGTGTGTGTTTACGGACTGGGGAGATACAAGGGGATGGGAATTACAAGGGTCCGTAGATGACTAAATCTAAGAATAGCTACCTCGTCTCCATGTCTTGGCCACTCAGCTTCTGCCCTCCTCCCCAAGGCACCTGGCACACGAACATATTAAAGTCTCCTAGATGTCTGCAGTTAAGAAACTTGCTTCAATTTGTGTAATCCAGAATCTCAAGATAACCTAGTACCATGCAGTGCCTACTCTCGTCTTCTAAAATGGGATTTCTGAGGAACCGACGGGAAACTCCACGTTAGGAAGTAGCCTCCACCTTTAAAGTGACCGAATGCCGGGGTGCCTGGGTGGCTCAGTGGTTTAAGCCTCTGCCTTCAGCTCAGGTCATGATCCCAGGGTGCTGGGATCGAGCCCCACATTGGGCTCTCTGCTCAGCAGGGAGCCTGCTTCTTCCTCTGCCTCTGCCTGCCGCTCTGCCTGCTTGTGATCTCTCTCTATCAAATAAATAACCTATAAAAAAATCATTAAAAAAAAAAAGGGACCAAATGCCATACTGTGTTGTAACTGAAACGTTCCCCTGAAGATGAAGAATAAGATCACTGTGGAGAAGGCTTGGAGGAGGGTGTGGAGCTTCAGATGGAAGTGGGCAAAGAGGTAGCCTCAGTTAAGAAAGGGTAGTGGGTAGATTTAAAATGGACTCTGTCAATCCTGGACTCAGTTTATGCTGTAGTGAGGCAAAATTTTTTTTTTTTAAATTTCTTTTCAGTGTTCCAGAATTGATTGTTCATGCATCACGCCCAGTGCTCCATGCAATCCGTGCCCTCCTTAATACCCACCACCAGGCTCACCCACCCCCCACCCCCCTCCCCCTCCAAAACCCTCAGTTTGTTTCTCAGAGTCCACAGTCTCTCATGGTTCATCTCCTCCTCCCATTTCCCCCAACTCACTTCTCTCCATCTCCCCATGTAGTGAAGGTGATTTTACTTAATTTTAGATAATGGCCTTCTCTGTTGGTTACAAGACTTAGAGCTTTTGGTCCCCAGAAGTATTTTGTGTGACTGAGTTAATTGAAATATTGAAAAGCTGCATGTGTTGGGTATAGTAATTGGCCCTAAGTGCCGTCTGAAGCAAGACACCAGTGAATTTTCAATTGACTTTAAAGCAGAAATTGTTTACTGTCACTTGATATTAAGTGAATTTTTGTAGTAAATTAAGAGATGTTGCTTTTATGCATCAGGAAAGTTTTTTTCAGAGGGACTTGTCATCGTGAATCGTTATCAGTTGGGATGGAATTATCTTGTATTTTGTGGGATCTAATAAGACGTAATTAAGAAACAAGCAGTCGCAGTGTATAATTGAATATAATAAAATTGGATTAAAAAGTGTAATATAGATTCAGTTATGCTTTGAGTGAAGCCATATCTTATGTGATTATGTAGTGATACACATCTCAAACATTTAATGTTTGATTTTTTCCATGCAAACTCAGAATTATGAGAGTTTTTTTTTTTTTTGTAATTCATTGGAAGCATTTGTAGATGAATCATCATATACAAAGTGCTCTGCTTAGTAGAATAGGCTTTGCAGATTCTTCTCAACTTGTTAGTGTTTATATTCTTAGCGATTTCTTTTTCTTTTCTTTAGTTTGGATTTATACTCATACCTAGAGCTGTCTTTTTTTAAAAAAAGTATTTATTTGAGTAAGAATGGGTGCAGGTGCACATGAGCAGGAGCGGGCAGAAGGGGTGGGTGTTAGGGGGCAGACTCCTTGCTGAGCAGGGAGCCAGGACCCTGGGATCATGACCTGAGCCGAAGGTAGACGCTTAATTGACTGAGCCACACAGGTGCACTTAGACCTGTCTTTAGTTCCCCTGCTGACTGTGTTACTGTCAGGTATTTCTTAACATTGGCTAGTTCATGCTTTAAAAGAAAAAAAAATCTGACTCTCACACTTTGAAATAAGGGCTAAGGAGATCTGATAATGTAGGATAGTGTAACCTAACCAAAAAAAGCAGTTTGGTAAAGAAAATGGAAACATGTCTTCAAGAATCATGTATGCTCTCGACTTTTTGTTTCTGTGTTGGGATCAGTAACCAAAAGGAATATTCTAGAAAGCTCAATAAGCTAATAGTTTTTTTTTACTACTTGGAGTGAGGGCCTGAAACTAGTTAAACCTTGTGTATTTGAGTTTAAAAATACTGGTTTTTGCCTTTTGATAATGTGTTACAATATTTTGTAAATGAAGAGGACCCCTTGTCTGGTTATCTTTCCATTATGTGACTAAAAAGATTTATCAGAATTACCCTAATGAGAGAAGGTAGTGCTGGTTGAGGGGTTTAGGTGCCTGAGGAGTAAAAAGAGCAGGGAGTTGGGGATTTCAGGTAAGAGGCCTATTCTGAGTATTTTCCAGAAAGGGTATCACTGAGATTTGATTCCTATAGTAGATTGAGCTTTGTAGAGCTGTAGTTTCCTGATAACTGATTTTTGGATATGTGGGACCTTACTTGTAATGAGTTTTTCTGAGTTGTTTGAAGGGATTTACATTAATTGTTTTGTTAATCTTTATTATTCCTGGAGGAGAGGTCACTGGACACCAACAAGGAATGCCTTTAGTAGACAATTAAGTGTATTAACTGTTTTCAGATAGCAGGACTTACTGCTAATTGTTCTGCAGGTGTCACCAAAATTCAGGTGTATTGCATTAGGTATTTCTTATAGCAGGTTAATTAGTTTAGTTATCTGAGGCTGAATTAGGCAGTTAATTCTTGAGGATTTGTTGAGAATCTGTGTTGCTCGAAGGGGCGTGACCGATAACATCTGCCTTGAGATTTTAGCCAAGCAAAATACTACTGTGTTTCATAGGGTCAGGTATAAGGCTGCTGGAGCTGCCATAACAAAACACCACAAGCTGGGTGGCTTCAACAGAAATCTCTTTTCTCACAGTTCGGGAGGCTAGACGTCCAAGATCAAGGTGCCAGCTGGGTTGGTTTTTGGCAAGGCCTCTTGTTGGCTTGTAGATGGCCATCTTCTTGCTGTGTCCTCTCATGACCTTTCCTCTGCGAGTGTGTGGAGAAGGAGGGCTATTTTGTGTCTCTTTTCTCTGCATATAAGGTCCCCAGTTGTATCTCACTGAGGCCCCGTCCACATGACCTCCTTTAGAAACTCTAACCTCCACACAGTCACATTGAGGGTTGCTTCAATGTACATTTGGTAGTGGGAGGACAGTGTGTCTCAATTTAGTCTGTAACAGGTGGTGCTCTGGAGACGCTTATTACTTTGTTAAAATACCCTAAAATGCTTCCACAGGGATGGTCTGTCATTACCTATAGGTGATCTCGAGGCTCAGGCTAGAGCCCTGGACAGGTCGTTAATTTTTCGCAATTAGTTGGCAATCTTCCTACATGCTTTTCTGGCTTATGATATTTAACAGTCCCTACTAATCCTCTAATACCAAATACTTGTACTGTTGATGCTCTTCAAAGAACTGCTCTCTGGTCAGCTTGAACTATCAAAGGGCTTGCTGAGAGGAGGAAATTAATAAAACATGATTCGATCCATTTCATCCTCTCCTTTCCCCAAATTCCATTCTTAGATTAAAATGGATCATTGGAAAAGCTTCATGCTCGGACTGTGTTCAGAGTCACAATCTCTTGGTCTGAGTTGTGTTTTAATGTTCTGTTCTGGAAGAAACTTACAAGAATGACCACATAAAATTTATTGTTTTTAGAAGGTGGTTGAGGACCTTGTTCACTATATTGTATATTGTCATCCTTACTGTTTTAAGTGAAAGATTTCTTTTAGAATTTAGAAGTAGCTTAAAGTTTGCTTCCTCAATAGAGGAACTGGAATCCATCTTTTTGATAATGAGAATGACTTAACTGGCTACATTTCCCTTTTTGCATGGCTAGGAACCTCACGGTCACATTGAGGGCTTGTTTCCTATCAACTGTTTTTGCCTCCATGCCCTGCATACCCGAGTTCCACATTTGCATGGCATCATTTTGTCCTTTGTCTCCTTAACTAGGTTCACTTTCTCATTTTTATTACCTACATTTTGTACACATGGTCTCCAATCTTTTTTAGAAAGAGGTTGGATAGATGTAAAATGAAACTTGAAATATTGTTGAATATTTGCATTCGGTATTCATTATTAAATACTGGCTGAAAGCCGTGTTTATACACAAACAATGAATCACGGAATACTACATCAAAAACTAATGATGTGGGGCACCTGGGTGGCTCAGTTGGTTAAGCAGCTGCCTTTGGCTTGGGTCATGATTCTGGGGTCCTGGGATCGAGCCCCTCATCGGGCTCCCTACTCAGCAGAGAGCCTGCTTCTCTCTCTCCCCCTCTCCCTGCCGCTCTACTTACTTGTGCTCTCTCTCTAGCTCTCTGTCAAATAAACAAATAAAATATTAAAAAACAAACAAACAAACAAAAACTAATGATGTACTGTGTGGTGAGTAACATATAAAATTAAAGAAAAAAAGCTGTCATTCCTTTTTTTTTTTTTTTAAGTTTTTATTTATTTTTCTTATTATTTCTCTACACCCAACATGGGGTTCGAACTCACTACCCCAAGGTCAAGTGTTGTGTGCTCTTCCCATAGAGCCAGCCAGGTGCCCTGAAAGCTGTTATTTGCCTGGGTGCTAAGCCCCAGGTGGCATCAAAGAACACTTAGAGGAAAAGTCCACAGAGCTGTACCTGATCTGGCTCCCAGCTTCTTCTCTGATCCATCACTGTCCCCTCTCTTGCTTCTCTGAAGCCACACTGACTTCCTTGCCATCCTTATACCTGGAATAAGTACCCTGCCTCAGGGCTAGTGCATCTCCTGTTCTTTCTGGAATCTGTTTCCCCAGAAAGTGCCGCCTCTCTCCCCTTCATTTTCTAGAAAGCTCTATTCAAATGCCATCTTTATCTGAGAGGTTTTCTCTGGCCTCCTTGTTTTGTGCACTCCCCCTCCTCTACCCAGCCTCTGTTTCTTCCATAACCATTTCTTCCCGGCCTGCATGTGTTGTGTATTTCTCCCGTGTTACCTGCTTCTCCAGGAGGTAAGCCTCCTGAGGGGAGGAGTTGCTTTTATCCCTGGCTGCATTGCTGGCTGCTTAGCACCTGCCTGCCATGTCCTAGGTGTCTAGGAACCTTTGGCTGAACGACTAAATGAACTCAGTAGGGTTGCTGTAACTATTATTTGTCCTTTCCTAGAGATTTTTGAGCAGGCATTTCTTTCTGTGAGATAATTTAATAGCAATTGTTTCTTAAGGCAGAGAACTGCCCTCCCTGACCTCTTCAGAGCCTGCATTTGGCTACTGCTCATTATTTAGCTTTTCCCGAGCACTTCGAATGTGCCAGGCACCGTTAAGAATATAAAGAAAAGGTCTGACCTCAATTCGTGAATAAATATCTTCAGGAACTTTCGAATGGGGGAGGCTTTGGGCTAACAATATTGTGATGCACTGATGATTTATTTGGTTCCTAATAACGTGTCAGCCCACACATCAATGGCCCTTGATGTTTTACTGAGCACGTTCACACACGTTGCCCATCACAACCACTTGGTGAGGCAGGTACTCTTACTATCTTGTCTACTTGGTGAGAAAAGAGACAGACCCAGAAGCTAAGTGACTTGCTCGACAAGCCCGAAAGTGGCCAGCATCTCCTCATGGTTGACACATGATGAGAAGAGTCAGAAACAGAGGATATATTCCAAATCGGCAGTGTTTCTGCTTTGCGTTTTTTCTGCATCCACTCATTTTGTCTTTGACTGAAGGTTATTGTTTCTCTTGAGGGATGGGTCACCTTGGGGTGGCTAACCTTATCTTCATAGGTGTGCTTTCTCTTTTATTTGATCTTCCTTTTGTCTTTTTTAAGAGCAATATAGACTTTTGTGTGCCTTCCCCCTGCCTGGACTCCCATTACTCTATTAAGTCCAAAGTGAAGGCAAAATTGCTCCGTAGAAGGAGTCCATGATGGTGACTAGTTATTTTCCTTTCAGAACACTTGACCGGCTAGATTGAAATACAGAAGCTGGTGTTAAAAAAAAAGGGAAGTGACAAATTCAGTTTCAGATCTGCAGTTACTTACCTCAGGTTTAATGCTTGTGTGGAAGGCTCGCTGGGAGCTGCTGGCTGTGAATTCACTAGAACCATGTAGCATGTGTTCCTACTAGGTGCTGTGAACAGTAGCTTAATGTATGCATCGTGGGCCTTTTAGCCCATTAGGTAAATAAATTCCTTCCTGGGGACTAATTAGTCATGGTTAGAGATGTAATTCATCATGCCAAATGCCAGAGCTGTCTTTGTGCAAAATTCTTGGTGATCCAGAAATGTCTCTGTGTCTGGCTTAACTAGAATTTAGTGTATGCTTTTAATGTTCCTCCGTGAACTTGGCAATAGTTTGTATATCTTAATGGTTGCGAGATAGGACTGGAGAAGAAAATCTAAGTGATTCAGTAACATGAAAGCATCTTGGGGTGGCAACTTCAGATCGTTTCTCCCGTTCTCATGTCCTTAAGTTCATGCTTCTTGTCCAGACTCAAGACTCTGGGAGCACTTAGCAGGTTTTTTAGTATTGTCTACATCTCTGCCCAGCTCCTCTTCTCTTCACATGTGAGCTGTAGCTTGATCAGGAGTCGAAGGCACAAGGAGTAGGAGTTCAAAACGGGCATACTGGAAAAGGCATGGGCTGTGAAGTTAGGTATACTTCGTGTCAAGTCCAGTTCCCATCTTAGCTGTGCATGTGGGTGAAAGTTACCTTCCCTCTCTGTTCCTCTGATTTCATCTCACCAATCCTTTCTGAGGATTATCTTAGCTATGTGTGCAAAATAACCACTGCATTCCCTGGCACATTATGGCCACTACCTAATATCTTTTGCTTCACTTTTCTCTTCCCTTTCTCAAATGTAGGACACAAAGTTTGAAAATTTCCCAAGTACATGAGTGAGAGCTGGCTCGTAAGCACTCACTGTCCGGTGGGATCTTGGATAATTTTTGGTGTTGGCATTTACCAAAATGTAGTTTTAGGCCTGATTATTTAAAATACGGTGCCTGTATTATAGGATATAAAAACCTCTTCCTGTTTGGACTGGTCAGGCCATATTAGGAGTGTGTCATATTCACTGGTACTACACAGGATGGGGAAGCTTTTAACATCAGACGGCTCAGGTTTGAGGCCCGGCTCTGCTACTTAAAAGTTCTGTGCCTCTAATACACAACTCCATTTCCTATCTGTAATAAGGTGGGGAGGGGGGCTGGTAATGGTACATACCTCTAGGGTTGTCAGGAGTAAGTGAATTATTATGCCTAAATCCACTCAGATGAATGTCGGGCATATAGTAAGTTCTATGTGAGCAGTAGCTGTTTTGGAAGGGAAATCTACAAGGATGGTGGGGCGCTTGGGAGCCATGTTGTGGGAGAAATCGTTGAAGCAGTTAGAGATGTTTAATCTGAGTAAGAAGTACAGAGAGCCTTTTACCACTTAAAGAGAAATTGTATGGAAGAGGGAATAGACTTATGTAACCGAAAAAAGGTGGAACTTGGATCAATGGGTAGAAATTATAAAGAGGCTGATTTTATTTTAATGAAAGGTGAGCTGTTGTAATAAGGAGAGCTTTTCAAAACTGCAATGAATGGCTTTGCGAACTAGTGAGTTTTCCACCTCACAGAGGCTTATTAGAAGGCTGGGGAGAGAGTTCCTGACCTGGCTGGCGAGGTGAACTCAGATGACAGGTGTTCTCTCCTACCCTGCTCTCAGTTGAGGTGAAGTGACTGGCTTAAAGTAAAATAATTCCGCATTGAAATTTGCTGCGTTTTGGTAGCAGACATGAATACTTTTGCCCTAGACTTCTGGTCTGCTTTTATGCTGTATCATTCATTTATGGTGCAAATATTTATTGTGGGAGACATGGCGCTTCTGGTCTCATTTTGCAGAAAACAAAACAGGCGTTGGGGATATCATCTACTATCACCTGACATCACCCAGTCTCCGAAGGAACCCAGGGAACTATGGTCCATTATTGCTGGGAGCCCATTCTCCTTGGGCGTGCTCTTTCTGAAGTTCTTCTGAGCAAAGCACTGAGAGCCCTTTGTTTTAGACAGTCTCACCAAGGTTGTATATTTGGATGTTTGGAAGAGAGAGATCATCTCTCCCTGTATAAGAGCAGGCAGGCAGGTCAGGTGTATTGTCCAGTATAAAAGATGGACTTTTCCCACATTCAGGTTCCTCTCTAGTCACTCACAGTGTGTCTGGGCATAAAGTTGGGTCCAGTTGCCTAACCCTCGTGGGACTTGGGGCAGGGGTGGGGACTACTGCAGATATGCCAGTGCCCCGGCTGCCTGCTGTGCTGTAACAGAGTCCTTTGTTTCTGACCCACGAGTTTTGTGTCTTCTGGCAGCATCCATGAGACTCTGGCAGGCTAACTTGTTAGCTTGTGAGTGGGATAAAAATGTCAGACTCTCTACAATTCTTGATGTCAGGGAGGAGTAAGGTGAGTCAGAGAGGTTAAATCTCATGCCTAGCGCCAAATGACCTAGCGTTTTGGGGGTGATAGAATTTGAATCTTTGTCTCCAAAGAATGTCCTTTGCATGACGTTGTGGAACACAGCTATCGCCCTTGCTGTCCTGACTGCTACTACTGTTGCAGTGAGAACCAGCAGTAGCCACCGCCATTCACTGAGTGCTGATGATTTCCCAGGCTTTGTTGGATCTCCTCTAATTCTCACCAGTGGCCCTATAAGGAAGATATTCTTATTCTCTGCACTTTGTAGATGAGCAAAGTGAGATGGGGGTGCCTGGGTGGCTCAGGCGGTTAAGTGTCTGCCTTTGGCCCAGGTCATGATCTCAGGGCCATGGGATCGAGCCCTGTATCAGGCTCCCTGCCCATCGGGGAGTCTGCTTCTCCCTCTCTCTGCTTGTGCTTTCTCTCTCTGTCTCTCTCAAATAAATAAAGAAAATCTTTTTCAAAAATGAGATTTCGCTTATTTGTGGAGCATAAGAAATAACACGGAGGACATGGGGAGATGGAGAGGAGAAGGAAGTTGGGGGAGATTGGAAGGGGAGATGAACCGTGAGAGACTGTGGACTCTGAAAAACAATCTGAGGGTTTTGGAGGGGCGGGGGTGGGAGCTTGGGTGAGCCTAGTGGTGGGTATTAAGGAGGGCATGTGTTGCATGGAGCACTGGGTGTGGTGCATAAACAATGAATTCTGGAACACTGAAAAGGAATTTAAAAAATTAAAAAAAAAATGAGATGCCATGACCAAGGTCATACAGGTACTAAGTGGTGGAGCCAGAATTCAAATTGTAGAGGGAGGATGAAAGCAGGACTACTCCTAAGGGTCGTCAGGAGGGTTCAGTGTACAGTCTGTACAGTGTGCAGCCCTGGGGGTTTCTGGAAGCTGTGGTAAGCCTCTCCAAATATTTGTGGCTATTATTGTAATTAGTAACCTTGTTGCCTTCCTTTTCTCTAATTAAAAAAAAAACCTTCAGTGGTTTTGTTCTCTATTTCCAACTAAAGGCAAACTGTCATTCAGCCCAGTTTCCATTAAGAGGATGAAATTAAAGGGGCAAAAACCTGGCATAGGCTCTTTCCTTATACAAATATTTTCTCTAAAAATGAAAACAGGAGCTAAAACCCCCTATGGACCCAATTTACTTTCTAATCTTCATTTTAGTAACCCTTTCTATTTCATAAATAACTCCTAATGCGGTGGTAATGTGTTACAGTGACAGCTGATGCCCGAGAAGGTGTCCTCTCTGGGCCTGACATTTTCTTTAATGGTAATTCTCCTAGTTAATGTAAACAACGTGAAATGTTTGGCATGTTTCCTTGCACAAATGGTGGTGGAGAGGAAATCAAAGCATTGTAAAGATGGCAAACTGATCTGGTGTAGCTCTGACAAATCCGTGTCTGTTTGCTATTAGAAGGGGAAATCGGAGGTAAATACCTAGGAACTCTTCCCCTGGGGACAGCTGATAAATCGAAGGTATTTTCTGATTGTGCTTTACTTTAGATTACCAGCCTGGAAGGTTTCAGATTTAAAGAGCAAAGTTATGTATCACAGAAACAATAGAAAGGCACGCTTAGCTCTCTGTACCCAAATATTGCAAGTGATATTGGTAGCTCCATCTTTGAAACCATATTCCTCCAAGGTTGTCCACTCTGATATATTTTATTAGCCGGATACTTGTGCAGTATTTTTTACCTGAAAGTTATCTTGGAGGTAGGTAGTCTGATAGGATCACCAGTTGACAGAGGGGGACACAGGATCTGGTCTGGTAAAGGCCTTCCTTCAAGTCTTGGTGTTCCTAGTGTGTTGCTTTCCGGAGTGCACCGCACAACACTTAGAGGCTTTGCATTTTCCTCCATTATATTTCTTGTCCTGCCCACTCCCCCTTCCCCACCATTTCCTGCTAGAACTGGTCTCTTGGCATCCCTAACACATTTATGAAATTCTTTTTAGAGATTAGATTGATGTCGAAGACTGGTCAGCGGAATCTCCCTCTAAATTGAGAAGGAAGTTTTATATATGATGTGGCTCATGAATTAAGATCTCTTGCTCTCAATGACAGTTGGGGGAAAAACGGTTCTACAGTATTTTGCTTGTGAATATCTGGAAATAGATGTGTGATTGATTCACAGATAGACCATCTCTGAAAGCAGCTCTAATGATGGACTTATAATTGATTGCATCCGTCATCGAAAGCCTAAACTACCCCTTCCCTAAATTAAAGATAAATGAAATAAGCGATGCTGAATGTATATAAGCTGACAAATCTGAGGGAATTTAATGAAACTCTAAATTACTGCAGCCAACAGATAAGAGAAAAAGGTTTCTTTATTACTGATTAGAACACACACACAAAAAAAAAGAAAGAAAAAGTCCAAAAAAAGATAATAAAACAAAGATCTGTGGCCCATGTATCAAACTAAGTTATTGAAAGACTTTTAATAAGTATCTCGTTCCCTGGTTATTGTTGACTCATATCAGTCTTGTTAGTGCTGTGATGAATAGTAAAAGTCAGGATTTTCTTGTAGTATAGCTTCTGTTATTGCTGCTGTAACGTATTTTAGAATTGATGTGACCTTATTTTCAGGCCGCTGGGGGCTCTGTACCAAATTTAGTTCATTTAAATGAGCTATTTGGAATGCTCCGTTCCTCAGTGTGTAAGTAATTTCATCAGTTAGTACACTTTTAGCTTTATATGAAAGACCAACTGACGGTGACTTAAACTAATGGGTATCTGTTATCTCCCCTAACGAGAAGTCCCGAAGGAAAGCAGCAGAAGGTGTTGGCTGCTTTGGGGGTTCAATGGTATCAGTGTAGCCATTTGGCTTTTCTCTTGACTTTCCTTCCATGGTTGTAAGGTGGGTGAAATATTTGAGTATCTTAGCTTTGTTTAATAATATCCAATGTCGGGGCGCCTGGGTGGCTCCAGTGGGTTAAAGCCTCTGCCTTCGGCTCAGGTCACGATCCCAGGGTCCTGGGATTGAGTCCTGCGTCGGGCTCTCTGCTCTGCGGGGAGCCTGCTTCCTCCTCTCTCTCTCTCTGCCTGCCTCTCTGCCTACTTGTGATCTCTGTCAAATAAATAAAATCTTTAAAAAATAAATAATATCCAGTGTCCAGAAAAAAAAAAATCGAGCTTCTGATTAATCTTGCAAGAAAACTGTACCTGGAAGTCTTCAGGTCTCCTTGGTCAGTCTTGTCACTGAGATGGTGAATGGAATTCCTGGGATTCAGACAAGCAAATCAGAACCTGCCCCGACTCTCGCAGAGTTCCTGCTGCCCATCATCTAATTAAGATTCGTGTGCCGGGGCACCTGGGTGGCTCAGTGGGTTAAGCCGCTGCCTTCGGCTCAGGTCATGATCTCAGGGTCCTGGGATCGAGTCCCACATCGGGCTCTCTGCTCAGCGGGGAGCCTGCTTCCCTCTCTCTCTCTGCCTGCCTCTCCATCTACTTGTGATTTCTCTCTGTTAAATAAATACATAAAATCTTAAAAAAAAAAAAAAAGATTCGTGTGCCAAGGCAAGAGTGGAGGAAAAGGCTGCTCGGACAGGCAACCGCCAAATCCACTCAGATGGGCTCCCGAAATGTACTAGGAAGGCGGCGTCCGTGTTTTCTGTTAGTAACTTGTTTCATTTCCTACCCCCTTCGGGAGGGGAATGTGCTCGTGTGTTAACTCCTCTCTCTTCCTTTTTTGCTTTTAAATTTGATTGAGCTTGATACAGCCTCTGTCTTCACCAGGACTCTGTCGACCAGTGATGATGTGGAAGACCGAGAGAATGAGAAGGGGCGCCTCGAGGAGGCCTATGAGAAGTGTGACCGGGACCTGGACGAGTTGATTGTGCAGCACTACACGGAGCTGACCACAGCCATCCGCACGTACCAGAGCATCACGGAGCGCATCACCAACTCCCGGAACAAGATTAAGCAGGTGGGCCTCCTTGTCCCCTTGGGATTGTTGCCCTCCCGTTAGGCCAGGGGTCGTAGTGTGTGGAGGCGCCGAGATAGCGGTGACCGGCCTGAGGAGGGACTCATGATGACAGTTTCTGGGAGTTTTGCCGTGTCTGGAAAGCCTGGCTGAAGGGGAGCACTGAGGGCGTCCTAGAACCTCCCCCCGCTGTGTCTTATCCTTGGCTTCTGCCGCTGTTTCTCGTCGCGCTGTAAAAGGACAAGGGGAAGGTGGCCTCCGCGTGAGGACATGAAAGGGGAGCTATTTGAAGACCCAGGGCCTCTTACTATTAGAGGCCCCCATTTCTGTGTATCCCGTGTATTTAATAAGCTCCTGTCACACATTGGGTGCGTGTATTGCTGTAGCCTTTGAAACACTTTTTAAATCTGGGCTTTGAGTGTGTCCCCTCATTTGAAGTTGGTTGTGACTTCTGTGCACTGATGAGACGTTCCGGATATGATTGTGACAAGGAACCCCGACTTATGAATTACGGAGACCTGTATTTATGAATACTGAAATTCTTGAATACCCCTCCTTAGTGGTGACAAGCATGCAGTAACTTCTGTTTTGTCATTTTTCTCTATTTTGCAGCAATTTCTTGTTCGTTCTTTGTTTCCTCCTCTCTCTCTTTCTACTTCTTGCCCCTTTCTCTTTCTGCCTTTGGTCGTGGGATCTTAAAAAGCTCTGGTTCCTGCCTGCCATGTTGTTACTGCCTGAAGGACAAAGTGGGTTCCTCAGGGGTATTTTTGTATATGGCCAAGGGATGAACCGACCGTCGGTGACCATCGTATCATAGTCCTGGGGTCTCTGGCTGTGTGTTTGGAGGATCACTCCTTAAATTGTTTCTAGTAGCAGTCTCCTAACGGTAACTGCTGTCACTTAGCACTGCTTCCTTGCCACGCTTGACCGTTCCTCGCTCACCAGATTCAGGATTTGAACGCTGGTCTCCCTAACTCTTAAGCTCCTTGCTGCTGGTTTTCAGACCTCTTTTAGGCAGTAACCGCGCTTCTTAAAATGAGCTGTCTCGTGGAACCCCGACATCCTAGCTGCCTCTTGTGTGGTGTTGGGGTGTGAGATGCAGAGCCTCATGCTTGTCCTCCTCCATACTCTGCAGCTGCCCCTGCAGCACTTCTGTGCCTGCGGGGCTGCACAGACCATTTGAAATGAGCCGCCAGTGCTGCTGATTGGTTCCGAATTCGCTGGACTGTCCCTGCCCAGTAACAGCTGTGTGTATCGCTTTCCCACATGTTCTCTTGTCTGTCTTCTAGACCTTACCTGAAGGTTTTCCAAGCACTTTCTTAAATTATTTTTAGAAAAACACTGACACTTGAGTTTCAGCCTCTAAGAGGACCATTTTGAGAATCAGCAAGCTCTTAACCTTTTCTGAAGCAATTTGATGACCTCTTTACATTGTAAAATTAACTGGGCATTTTCAAAAGGGGTACTATAATTCTTTGCCTTTACAAATGGTGGGTTCATCCTGTGGATTTATCTGTGAAACTAGGCAAAGCTATAGATCAGTTTAAAGTCAACGGTAGTCCATTTTGACCCAGTATACTGAGCTCAAGAGGAGTCCGAAAATGGATGTCTAGTGCTGCTGACCTGGCTTTGCCCTGGGTAATCACAGTAAGGGTGAAGGTTTGGTATTTCTGTTTTCTGATTAGTCTGCTTGGCTGAATGGACTTTGTCCTCATGTCAAGGGAAACCTGCGTTGTTTTCTTCCTTGACTCCCTGTCACTTGGAGTTGATAGCCTCTTTGCCCAGAGAGTTTTGGCTCATATTGAGAAAGAGTCTCCTCTTGATTATTTCACATTTGTTTTAGCAGCCACAGCCTGTTCGCCATCCTCATTTTTTTTTTTTTGAAGATTTTATTTATTTATTTGACAGACAGAGATCACAAGTAGGCAGAGAGGCAGGCAGAGAGAGAGAGGAGGAAGCAGGCTCCCCGCTGAGCAGAGAGCCCGATGCGGGACTCGATCCCGGGACCCCGAGATCATGACCTGAGCCGAAGGCAGCGGCTTAACCCACTGAGCCACCCAGGCACCCCAAGATTTTATTTATTTATTTATTTGACAGAGAGAGATCACAAGTAGGCAGAGAGGCAGGCAGAGAGAGAGAGAGGAGGAAGCAGGCTCCCCGCTGAGCAGAGAGCCCGATGCGGGACTCGATTCCAGGATCCTGAGATCATGACCTGAGCCGAAGGCAGCGGCTTAACCCACTGAGCCACCCAGGCGCCCTGCAATAAACTTTTGAACACAAGAATGACATGATACAATTTATAAATTTTAAAATTTATATTTAAATTTAAAATTACTGTACCTGACACACCGAGTAGATTTCATTGGGGACCACGGCAGGTGAAGATGTTCATATTCATGCTTTTAGAGCTCGAGAACATAGAACTGTTGACATTTCCCTGGTAATAGTTTCATCTATGGATGTATATTAGTAGAATCTAAGTCTTTGAGGATAATGAGATGATAGAGTTGACTCTTTTCCTAGAGAGTCAAGTCTACTGGGAATTTTTTTTCTAGATTAAAAAAATACATGTAAATAAAAGAGCATGTATGACTGATCAGTTCAAGTAATGTGGATAATCAGAATCCTTAGGCTATCCTATTACTGTTGAATACGTATTGATACCCGTCAGAATGACATGTTACTGCACTAGAAAACCTAGAATCCATGGGTTCTGCCGGTCTCCTAATAATGACAGTTACAGCAACAGCATCAAAATAGATGGATATGAATGGGTACAAGCTGGGGACTTGGGTGGCACAGGTGATACTTGCTGGTCTTTGAATGGGAATGTTTGCTCTGTGCTGTGGGGCGTGGATGAGAGGACATCAGATTTCTTTAAAGACACTAAGTATCTGTCTCACGTTCATCCCAGGAGCTGGTGAAGGGAAAATGGACTTGTCTCTACGGTGAATCTGCACACTTTACATTTCACCTCAGTTTCAGCTGCCCCAAGTTGGTACTAGATCAAGCTCTTAACTCATTTCTCTTGCTTGTAGTTAGAAGTAACTGTATGTGATCATTCAAACAGAGTTGTTGAAGGTTTAATCATTGAGTAGTGCCACATTCATTACTTAACAATTAAAATAAGTTTGTGGCTTTTTTTTTTTTAATAAAGATTTTGTTTATTTATTTGACAGAGATCACAAGTAGGCAGAGAGGCAGGCAGGGGGTGGGGTGGGGGAGGAAGCAGGCTCCCCACTGAGCAGAGAGCCCAATGCGGGTCTCCATCCCAGGACCCTGGGATTGTGACCTGAGCTGAAGGCAGAGGCTTTAACCCACTAGCCACCCAGGCGCCCCAAGTTTGTGGCTTTTATATGAAAGTATACCTTGAGGGGTGCCTGGGTGGCTCAGTGGGTTAAAGCCTCTGCCTTCGGCTCAGGTCACGATCCCAGGGTCCTGGGATCGAGTCCTGCGTCGGGCTCTCTGCTCAGCGGGGAGCCTGCTTCCGCCTCTCTTTCTGCCTGCTGCTCTGCCTACTTGTGATCTTTGTCTGTCAAATAAATAAATAAAATCCTAAAAAAAAAAAAAAAAGAAAGTATACCTTAATACAAGAAAATGTCACAGTAGAGCAACATGGATGTAGCAGGAAATTATTTACAGCCCAAAGGTAAGAGGAGAAAATTCTGGCTGCTTCTTGGAGAAAGGGAGAAAAGCCTAGAAAGGGACATGCTCGACAGTGGGCAATAAAGAGAAAGCATAATTTAAAATCTAGGCAGTAGAGTATGTGAAGGCGTTCACAAGAATTATGAGGTCGTGTTTCCATAAGTTTGTGTATCTGTATTTGTGTACTATGTCCGGACTCTGCGTTTCAAAGTATTATTCTTGGAAAGGGTTCAGTGGAGCCTCTCAGAGAATTTAAGACCATAGCATGGCAGCTAAACAAAACAAAACAGAACAAAAAAAACCTGAAGGGAACATTAGCATGGGAATAAAAGTTTGAGGGTAATTTAAAAGTGATCGGTAGTTCTAAAGGGCTTTAGAACAGAACAGTGAGTAGTGTTTCTGCATGTCATTCCTTCCAGATACTTTGTATAAGACTATGGAAAAAAAGGGGTTGGACACATGCCAGGAGAATACCTGTGAACACGTTTATATGTAGATTTATTTTTAGCTACAGAAGAGAAAACAAATTTTGTACTCTCAGAATTAAGAATAATGTTGACTGTTACATTAATTTTCAGTTAACATCCCTTGCTTATGGGGAACTTTGTAGACTGTTTCTAGTCTGTAGTTGCAGTGGGGGGCTTGCATATTCGTTATGCTTTATTACAGATACTATGCGCACCCAAAGGCATCCCCCTCCCCCCACCCCAGTTATCCTTGAACAAAATCAGAAAATCGTTGAATCTCATGATGCAAGGCCTGTATCCATCAGTGTCTCTTATATCTGTCTCTGTTTCTATCTCACAAATGCGACCAGGTTGTTACTTGGAGGCCCTGGGCAGTTTTCCTCTCTTTTATCTTCCCCAGAACAAGGTTGCAGATAGTTCTGTTTCTCTGCTTTCTGTATCATCTCACATACCCATTCACAATAACCTCTTGGTTATCTTCTCTTTTTCTAATAGGCTCTAATTAGAGGGGCCGGAGGATCTTGTATATTGAAACTGAAATTCTTGCTGGGGCCACACAGGTGATTAAGAACAACCATGAAGTTACTAGAAGTCGAAGGAAGCAGAGGAAACTTGTGTTTGAAGAGTGATTTCTATACTTGGGTTTCAATGTGTTGATTTAAATAGCTTTTCGATGGATTTATTGCAGGGACACACAGTAGCAAAAGTTTTCAATCTTAATGATCCTGATAAATTCAGTAGAGTGGAATTAAAATGCTGTAACCACACTGAGAAATAAAAGTTTAGATGTAACTTGGTACTGTTCTCACATTTTAGGTGTTGTTACTCCTTGATAGCTGCAGTGCGGTTTCTTTCTTTCCTGCATAAAAAGTATGTATCAAACTGTAATTTACCTGCAATAAAATACAGTATTTTAGAGTACAGTTCAGTGAGTTCTGGCAAATTTATATATCCTCGAATGTATTCCCATCCACCCCAGAGAGTTCCCTCCTGCTTCCTTGGAGTTAAAATTCTGTGTTCTCCTCCTTATCCCCTAACCCCTCCACATCCTGTACCAAACAACTCCTGATTTAAATCCCATCACTATATGGGGCGCCTGGGTGGCTCAGTCGTTAAGTGTCTGCCTTTGGCTTGGGTCATGATCCCAGGTTCCAGGGATCGAGCCTTGCATCATGCTCTCTGCTTGGCGAGAAGCCTGCTTGTCCCTCTCCCACTCCCCCTGCTTGTGTTTCCTCTCTCGCTGTGTCTTTGTCAGATAAATAAATAAAATCTTAAAAAAATTAAATAAATCCCATCACTATAGATTATTTTTTATTTTTGCGTGTTCTAGAACTTCGGTAGTACTTTTTTGCACCTGGCTTCATTTGTTCATCAAAATGTTTGAAATTCTTCTTATTTCTTCTCTTTTATTGCCGAGTAGTATTCTCCCCTGTCGCCCAAGTTTTAAAATAACATTTCTTCATAACTAGGACTTTCTAATCAAAAAGTTGAAGCCTCAGGGCAATCTAATATTAAAAGTTCTTGTAGCTTCTTACATCTGCGGCTTTGGCTAATAACTTAGTTTAGGGAACAATTTTGGTGATGTACATTTTCCACATAGCCTGATGCCATCTCCCCCACCCCCAAACACAGACACAAGTTCTACCTTCCTTTTCAGTCTCCCTCCATGTAGTAGGCAAAGAGGGGAAGTGAGCTGACTGCATTATATGTATCTTAGTGTAAAATGCCATAATGGTCTTTTTTCCGATGAGAAAGGAGTTTGCTGAGCTTTACTGACACTTAGTAAGTTTATCCCTCCCTCTCTTGCTCAAGAGCCTAGTTGGGTGTTGCATGACATGAAATTTATTTTTACCAATTTCCATAATATCGATTAAAAAAAATCTGAGAATTATAGAACCAAGTTGAGAAGAGTAGAATATTAGAAATCAAAATTTAACAGATTTTTAACTAAGATTTAAGACACAATGGACTTAATAGCTGGAAATCCTAGCCCAGACACCAAGAACTCCAAAGAGGACCTGGGGTGTGCTCGCTTCGGCAGCACATATACAAAGAGGATCTGGGAATGACAGCCTTGAGAAATAGGTTTCGAAAGTCCTTAATAATTGGCATTAAGAGATACACAGTTGTAGGGTATTGAGTAGGGTTCAAGGGTAGAACATGGGAAATATAGTCAACAATATTATAACAACTTTGTATGGTGACAGAGGATGACTGCACTTAATCGTGGTGAGCATTTTATAATGTATATGATTGTCCTATCACTGTGTCGTCCACCTGAAACCAATACTACATGTCAACTATACTTCAATTAAAAATTTAAGAAGTCAAACCCACAAGTGATGACAAAAACGGTACTTCCCCATCTCATCCTTCCCCAGTCCCAACTGCAAAACCTCAAAGGTACTGACTGTTACTCTTAGGGAAATGCTTACAGTAGTCTCAACTTTTCTATTTTAAAGATTTTATTTATTTATTTGACAGAGAGATCCCAAGTAGGCAGAGAAGCAGGCAGGGGCAGGGGGAGCCGGCTCCCTGCTGAGCAGAGAGCCCCATGTGGGGCTGGATCCTGGGGTCCTGAGATCGTGACCTGAGCCGGAGGCCGAGGCTTAACTCACTGAGCCACCCAGGTGCCCCGATTTTTCTATTTTAGACATGGTGTAGGAGCTTCTAGCTATGGAAGATGGGGATTTAGGTCTGCCTCCCACTCTTTTCCCTACCTTACTTCATCTTCTTCCCTCAACCTCTCTCTCTGGTTGTATCCTAGGTTTTGGTTAAATAGATGGTGCTCATTTTCTTAAAACCACATAAATATTTACCTCTAAGCCATCCAGCGCATGGTTTGTGCTTCTACAATTTCGTTGTTGCTGCTTTCCTTGTAATTACTGATTGTTCCTGTTGCCTTTCTTCTGCGTTGGTTTTCCCCTTCCCTGGATCCCCTGTTTGCCATCTTCTGTTTTTCTCTTGTGTTGATGGAGTGTGTTTTTTGCTAGCTTGCTGAGATATCGTGCATATAAGGTTTATTTATTTATTATTTTTTTTTTGAGAGCTTGTATGTCTGAAAATCTCTTTATTCTTTCCTCACACTTGATTGATAGTTTTTCTGGGAAATAATTCTCTCTCAGGATTTTGAAGCTATATTATTCCTTTGTCTTGTAGCTTTTAGTGTTACTGTTGAGAAAAGTCTGATGCATTCTGATTCACAGTTCTTTGTATGGATTTCCTTCCTCTCCCCACCCCCCTTGAAAGCTTTTACGATTGTCTCTTTATCCCGTGTTCTCACATGTCAGGATAATGTGCCCTGGCTTGGGTCTTTTCTCACTCCATTTTCTTGAGCACTTGGTGTGCTTTTTCAATCTAAAAACACGTGTCTTCTGGGACACTTTTTAAAAATTATTTTATTGGTATTTTTCTCCACTCCATTTGTCTCATTTTTCCTCCCCTGGACCTCCTATTTGGCAAGTAGTAGACTTCTTGGATCAATCCCCTCATTTTCTTTTATCTTTTCTCTCTTGTTTTTGTTTTATTCTCTGGAGATTTCCTCAAGGGTAGCTTCTAGCCTTTATATTGGATTTTTTTTCTATCATAGTTTCATTTCCAAGAGTTGTTTTGATTCTCAGTTGTTGTCTTGTTGTCTTTTTTTAATAACATCCTATTCTTGTTTCATTGATGAAGTGCCTTCCCCTGTTTTTCCTAAGGGATCTTAATTACAGTTTTAAAAAATTTTTGTTTCCTGTATAGATGTTTGTCCCATACCACGACCGCCCCCCCCACCACCAAGCACCTTTTCCTTTTTGTTTGTTTTGGTGCCTGACTTTGCATATTCCAGGCTTTCCTTGGCTAACTACCTGAATGGAAGAGGGAGGAGGTACAAGGCTGATAGGGAGCTCAGAGCGTTTTTGTGGGCGTTGTCTAGTGGTGAGTGGGCAGGGACCCAGCGGTTTCCTGGGTGAAACCCCCGATGTCACTAACTCGAGGTCTTTTTGCCTGGTCACCTTTCCCAGGGAGATCCCCACGTTTCCTGTGTTGGGGCTGAAAGTCCAGCTGAGTGTGTTCAGAGCCCTCTGGCCAGAGGCCAAGGGTCTGCAGGGGGCTGAGGGATGTTACTGTTCCATAGGCCCACTTTGATCTTGTTTTTGGGTTTGCTGTCCATTGCCTGACACCCTTCCCTTAGCCCGGATCCTTTCTGATTATCAGGTCATAAACCTTCTATTTGGCCACTGTTTGGCGGGGAGGGCATTTCCCGTTTGTGTGGTTTGATGAGGCTCCAGGGCTCCAAATACGCCTTATGGAAGGTGTGAGCCCTGTATTCCCGCCTTCGGTGCTCTTGGTGCTTCTTGTCCATGGTAGCAAACCGCACTCCATGCTAAGCCTTCCACATTGCTCTCCTCTGCTGAATCACTCACGTTCCAGCCTTCTTGCCAGCTTCAAATGTTTTGTTACCATCTCTTATATGCCATTCCCGCCTCTCTGTTCTCCTTTTTAGGTGCTTTATGCTTAGAAGATTTTTCTTTTTTAATCACTTTGGAAGTGCAGAAGACGGTAATTAGAACTGTCTTCAGTAGATTTTCAAAGGGATCCATGACTCCCCCCAAAGTGAATAATCATTCCATTGTGCTTATCAAGAGAGATTGCAAAATCTTTTTATTTATAAAGTGTTCTTTTTACATTGGAGAGTTTCTTAAAGGTGGGATTTGGTATTACCCTGAAGTTATTGGTGGAATAGAGTGAATGCTTTCTCAGGAAGCATTCTGGTCTTAGCATTCTGTCTTTATGTTTCCCATGTTTGTTGAAGAAATGTTGAAATTTAGTTTCATAATGACCAGAAGCACAATATTTCTGAGTACGTGCACCACCACACCAAATCTCGCAGAAGACAGATTTTCAATAGTCAGAAACATGGTAGACTTTCTAGGGTGGAGGGAATGTCCTGTGTTTGATGGTTTGGATTGTACAGGTGTCTTGAATTAGCTAAAACTAATCAAGTAGTGTACCTGACATGTATTCATAAATCTTACCTAAAATGAAACACAAAATAACTACTCTCTATCTCTCTCTTAAGAAAAAAAAAAAGGTTGGGTGTTGTACCTGGGTAGCTCAGTCGGTTAAGCATCCTACTCTTGATTTTGACTCACGTCATGATCTCAGGGTAGTAAGACTGAGCCCCGCCTTGGGCTCTGTGCTGGGCATGGAGCCTGCTTAAGATTCTTGCTCTCCCTCTCCCTTGCCACACTCCCTGCTTCTTTCTCTCTCTCTCTCAGAAAAACAAAAACAACAAACACTGTAAACAAATACTGAAATCTAATTTAAATAAAAATACATGTGAGGAATGTCAAAAGTATAGGAGAGTAGCTCTGTGAACTGTGGAAGGCCACGATTCTTTTTATTTCTTGTCATAAAAATCGAAAAGTATTAATTATGAATATGAAAATGTGCTCCTCATGTACCTTGTGACTACCCCTCCCACTCCTCCTCCTCCAGTTTTGTTGAGCTGTGCCGTACTGGTCGCCAAACTGCAGATAGACGAGAATGCTTGTGATTGTCTTATTTAATATCTAAAAATCTTTGGTATGTGCTACTTCCTCTTATTTTGAGATTATTTCTAGATGTGTCTACTCTTTTCTGGAAAACGGACTTATTTTCATGTCAGTCGAGATGAATGCGCAGTTCCTTGGCTATAAACTTCCTCTCACTTAGGGATGTAGGATGATCCAGGTGACCTATCAGCTGAATAAGAAACATGCAGAGAAAATGGGTGAGGAATAATAGCATGGACTCTATCAGGCATTCTCTTTTAGATATTTTAACCTCAGTGGGTGGATATTTTAACGTATTTTCAGAGATCTCTTAGTCCTAAGTCCCTTTTTCTAGATTCACTCAGGGGTAGGTTAGGGATTGTTTTCTCATTTCACAGGAGAGCAAAATACACCCAAAGTTGGAGGCCACCCAACCAGGTGAGTCAGTGTCAGAACCAGGATGAGAATTTTGCAAGCCGACCAGCCATGGGGATCAGGGGAGGGGGGATTAGGAACAGTTCCCTTCTAGTGACACTACCGAAGACAACTAAGCAGATTATAGGTTTTGGATGGCAAGACTTGGGACTGACTTGACGTTGACGCTGTTTTCTTGTAGGTGAAAGAGAATCTGCTCTCGTGCAAGATGCTGTTGCACTGCAAGAGGGACGAGCTTCGGAAGCTGTGGATCGAAGGAATTGAACATAAGCATGTCCTGAACCTGCTGGATGAAATTGAGAATATCAAGCAAGTGCCTCAGAAGCTGGAACAATGCATGGCGAGCAAGCACTACCTCAGTGCCACCGACATGCTGGTGAGAGCTCAGTCGCACTGACGGTCGTTCCCGCTAAGCTGGGAGAGCCCTCGCTCTCGTACCCCAAGCGGGGGCTTTCACGTCGCCCGTTACAAACTGCCCTCTTGGGACTCAAGAGCCCTTGCAGTTGAAGCCCGACTGGTTCTCTTCCTAATTCTACTGTTCGAAATAGTAGACAATTATTACCATATTGTCTGCCTTTGGAACCATGGCAAGTCGTATAAGGGTAAAAAAAAAAAATCCAGTACCTTGATCATATTGGCATGGTAATGAGAAGTGATTGAGTTTCAGAGGAAGGTGGTTGATGAATCCCATTGTATTTTATATATTTATTTACTGATTTTTTTTTTTTTTTTTAAAGGAGGCTCCATGCCCATTGTGGAGCTTGAACTCACAACCCTGAGATCAAGAGTTGTGTGCTTTACTGATTGAGCCAGTCAGGTTCCCCTAATGAATCCCATTTTAAAGAATGAAATCTGTATGAGAGACAGCTTTAGGAGATTGCCAAACTTGATGTTCTAAGTTCTTTGAAGGAATTGTTATGTGAGGGCTTTTTTTTTCCCCTTTAAATTGATAAGAAAGAAAATAATACATTGATGAGAAGGAGAATAATTCTGGAGCAATAATTCTGGAAGGGACTTTGTTAAGCAAGAGTACTCCACAGCCTGGCCTTTAGCCTCTGAGTCCATTCTGTTAATATTTTTTTTTTTTAAAGATTTTATTTATTTATTTATTTGACAGAGATCACAAGTAGGCAGAGAGGCAGGCAGAGGGGGAGGGGGAAGCAGGCTCCCTGCTGAGCAGCGAGCCCGATGTGGGGCTTGATCCCAGGACCCCGGGATCATGACCTGAGCCCAAGGCAGCGGCTTAACCCACTGAGCCACCCAGGCGCCCCCCCCATGCCCAATTTTTATTTTAAGAAATTTTTTTTTCTATCCCAGTATCTTATAGAGAATCTCCTATGTCTTCTTTAATCCATTTGGAATCTGTTTCCATATATGGTATGAACTAGGGATCTAATTTTATCTTTTGTATAAATAGCCACATGGCTCGGACCATTTGCTGAATTTTTTTCCTCCTGACTTCTAATGCCATTTTGGTCACAGATCAACTTTTCATGTATGCATGGGTCTGTCCCTGAGCTCCTTGTTTTGTTCAGTTGGTCCTGTTTATTTCAGCACTGAAACCATGCTGTTTTAATTACTATTATTTTATGATCTATCTTGATGATGGCAGGTGGAGACGTTCCCTCACCTTGCTCTTCAGAATTATCTGTGCTATTCTTGGCCTGTTACTCTTCCACATGAATTTTAGTATCAACTTGTCATATTCCTCAAAAAGTGTCATGAGATGGATTCACTCTAAGAATTTCATCTTTGTAATACTGAGTCTTTTCAGTGAATAGGTCTCATTTATTGATTTCTTCATTTATGTTCTATATAATAATAATGCTTAGTAATGTATCGCTTAGAGGTATTAAATATATCATTTTTTGCTATTGCATTTTTTAGAACAGTCGCTTTTTATTAATAACAACTTCCAGTTATTTGTTGCTGATGTAGGGATGTGATAGATGTTGTTTAATTGATCGTATTTCCCTGAACCTAATCCCAATCCTGTCTGCCTGGAAAATGATGATTTATTCTTTAAGGCTTGGCTCAGATTTCATTAGCTCTCTGAATGTCCCAGGTGATTAGATGCTTTTCTCTTAAAAAAAAAAAAATGATATATTGTTTTTATTGTGGTAAGAATAGTTAGCCTGAGTAGATGCTTTTTTTATTTGTATCTGCGTATACTTCTTGTAATACAGTTGCTTTTGTTTGTATGGTATGTCATTGAGGTCAAGGGCTTTATCTTACTTATTTTTGTCTGCCCAGTTCTTAGCATAGTGCGCCTCATCTAGTCAGGGTTCCCAGATCATTGGCCAAATGGGTAACTATGGGAAAGACTTTAATAACATTAAACAGAGAATAGGGGGTTTCCTCTCTAGGGGTACGGTTCTGATTTTTCTCTGGTTTCAGTGTTTGTTTTAACGGCAAGTTTCTCTAGTTTCTAACCTTTCCTTTTTGCAATATTAAAATGAACAGCAAACAATGATTATACTAACCGCTAATATATATTGAGTTTTCATTACGTTCTGGTACTGTTTTAAGTTGGTTACACTTGTTAACATATTTAATTCTTGCAATAACCCTACAAGAGAGAGGCTTCTGATATGATCCCTGTTTTCCAGACGAGATAGTTGCTTTGCATGGTCCTAATGTACAATGACGATTCAACGTGTGCGTAAAAGGTTGGAAATTTCCTTCAATTTGACCTTTTGTATATGAGAGAATAGTATAGTCTGTAATTGCTCTTTCATTGGACTTCCTGTGGAAAAAAAAAATCACATTTCCTTTCCCCACCGTTACGTCGTATTAGAAGTAAAATCTACTTAAGGCACCTCAAGGGTCCAAATGAAAAAAATCTTTGCTTAAAGACATCAGAGGAAAGTGAATACAAAAAGTCCATTCTTTCAAAACTCTCCGATTTCCTTGGATTTGTTTATCAAAAGACTTTGCATTTCCGTTGGAAGGCAGGTGCAGATGGCCAGTAATTTAATCCCTACTCAGGTTCATAAATCCAGAGTAAATAAATCAGTGGCGACCCAGGGCTCCTGTCAGCTCCTGCAATTCCTGCCTCACCCTCACCCTGGTCTGATAGCTGTAGACTTGGCTCCTAGATGGGATATTTATTTCTTCTTTTGATATGATAACCTGAGTATTGCATAAAATAATTAAATTGTCATGACAGGGAATGCCTGCAAATAGGCATGGCCTTTTGTTTCCTTCTTCAAGGTAAACAGCTGCTGTTAGCTTATGAAAAGCTAAAAGTGGTCCAACAAGAAGCCTGTATCCGTCACATTGAAATCAGAGACTTGATTAATATTGTAGCCTGTAGCTTTGTGATATGTACGGTTTAAATTAGACCTTTGCAGTCATTGTGCTGGGTTGATGCAAGCACATTAATGACATAATTTCTGGTTGCTGCATCACATTTCTGCAGTCTGTCCTTTGTATTCCACTCACATTAATTGAAGTAATTTTGCCAGTGAAGCGTGTTTCAAACCTCTGCATTTAAATTGAAATTTTAATTCCCTTATTGTCTTGAAAAGACGGCTGAAGATGCCTTGTTACAGGTTTCATTATCACTCAAAACACTCCAGCTGCTGGTTCTAATGTACAATGACTGATTAATTCTGGGAAGAATTATTAATATAAGAATAACAGCTTCTTCCCAGTGGCACGAGCTAACCAGGAAGGTATTTTATGATAGTTAATATTTTTATGAACTTTTTTAAAAGGAGAATTTATGTGGAAGTCTGCATCAGACTCAAACTGCACAGATGAGCTTTGAAAACCACCTACACCAGTTTGGATTGATCAAGCCACAGAAGACCATTCCTAATTGCGTTCAATCAGTGGAAACTAAGCCAGTGTGAGTGGTTTTGAAGCACTTCAGCTGATAGTCACAGGGCCTGTCGCTAAAGGTTTTCATTTCCAAGTCTTCCTGAGATGGTAGAGATTTTGAATGTCTCTTAAGCATTTATTTACATTTTTAAAAAAAGTCATAGCTGTATAGTGAGATAAGGATTATTATAATAATAACTAATATTTATGTAACTGCCTTCTTCCCAGAGAATCCCAGAGATGCCTTGAGAGAGTGGTGTGGTATGTTCCTTTTGCTGGTGAAAATGTGGCCACAACCAGTACAGAGGGAGTAAGGCAGTAAGGCAACTTAGTTGCATAGTTTTCTAAGCTCCTGTAATAAAAGTATATTTGTCGTATTTTCAGCTCACGAGATCCTTTGCGTTTGTTGGATAAACAATCAAAATTGTGAATGACAGCATGGGTCTTAGTGTGGGTCAGACAGACCTGTGTTTGAATCCCGGCTTTGACTTTTACTAGCTGGATGACTTGGGGCTAATTATTCAATTTGACTTGGCTGAAAGTTGGAGTTGAGAATTACATGTATTCCCGAGGGTAGTGGAAGGGATTAAGTGAGATACTAAGCTATTTATGTAAAGTCCATACTGTATATACAGTAAGCGGTTAGAAAGTTGTTTATAATGAATTGATTAATTGATACTGTAAGAAGGATATAGTGATTGCTCCCTTGTTACAATTTCAAAAACTGGTTGGAGGTAGACTTCTTTTGAGCTGATAGAGTTGAAGTAGGCTCTCTAGGTTAAGCATTATTGATTCCTTCTTCCCTCAAATGGACACTTCTCTGAATGAAAGACTACCCTACACTGTATACAAAGGAGTTCCTGCTGGCACAGAGAAGATTTTCCTCCAAAAACAAATCTAGTCTGACTTAACACATGCACAGAAGGGTGATCAGGACCCTGAAGTTCTTTGCCATCTATTTAGGATTTGACATGGACAAATTTCAGATTCTCTGTATCACCTTTTTGGCCCACTTTGAGTATATGTTCACAGTTCATAGTATCTGCTATCTCATCATAAGCAACACAGTTCAGTCAACGATCTAGGAGCAGTTTGTTGTAAAATCTACTCTTAGGTAACTAAATGTGGTTTTCTGCTAGTATTGTAATTGGGTATAAGCCAGTTCAGTATTGGAGGGTGCTTATCAATAGTGTTGATTTTAGTGTTACAAAGTAGTTGCTGTTAAGCTATTCTTTCTGTCAGTGCTTAGGTGGCAGGACCGGTGGAGCAGTGAGATTGTTCCTTCTGCTGCCGTTAAAACTGTGTCATTAGCAAATAGATGAATTCTTTTCTCAGACTCTGGGCAGGGAAGGGGTGATCATGCATCCACTATCAAATGATTAATGTACAAGTAAGAGAAAGGGGGCCAAAGTGCACATCCCTTTCATCTGGTTTGAGAGTTTCTAAGATCTCACAGGACTGTTCTTTCTCATTATGATGTGGGAATGGTATTGAGGTGAAAGCTCTATAAATATCGAGAGCTGGAACATTCCAGTGAACTTATTGGACCTAACCTGAAAGTGGTAAGTGACTGCAAAAATGTTTCAATATTCCATATAGATTTCTCTACACGTGATAAAAAATATATCCATGGTCAATAAGGAAATAAATACCATTAAGCCCGTCTGTTCCTAGTATAGTATATTGATTTGAAAGACCAATGCTGATATTCTATACTAATAACAGGGAAGAATTGGGCACTTTTTTTTTTTTTTTAAGATTTTATTTATTTGAGAGAGAGAGAGATGGAAGGGGGGAGGGTCCGAGGAAGAAGCAGACTCCCTGCTCAGCAGGGAGCCCGATGTGGGCCTCCATCCTGGACTCCAGGATCATGACCTGATCTGAAGGCAGTCGCTTAACCAACTGAGCCACTCAGGTGTCCCAATCACATGTTTTGATAGACTTACAAAGAATGGGATGATGCCATTGTTGGTCACTTGCGGTGTTGGTATACATATCTGAATGTGGCCTTAACCTTGAAAGAGCTTAGATGCTAATAAGGAGAGACACATGAACAAGTAGAGTCTCGTGTCATGATGAGCACGACAAGAAATGGGGACCAGGAATATTGGGGGTGGGGTGGGATAATATGGCTGGCAGTTGTAGCTGCTTTGAGCTGTATTTGAGATGACCCCTTCATTCCCTCAAACACCTATATCCAGTCTTTTTCCAAAAAGGTTTAGGAAAAGCCGAAAATAAAGTTATTAAGCAAGAAACCTTAGTGTTTGTCTAAAATTAAATGAGTAACCTTAGTGTGGCAGCTTCCTTTTTCTCCTGGAGAGTAAAAGTACAGGGCTTGTAAACTATTTTTGTTGGTGCTCAATGCTCTTTTTATTTATATTTGGTTTTTGAAGGCTAGGGTTTCTTTTTCTTTCTTTCTTTCTTTCTTTTTTTTTTTTTTTTAAGATTTTATATATATTTATTTGACAGAGACCACAAGTAGGCAGAGAGGCAGGCCGAGAGAGAGAGGAAGGGAAGCAGGCTCCCTGCTGAGCAGAGAGACCCATGCTGATGCTGGGCTTAATCCCAGGACACTGAGATCAGGACCTGAGCTGAAGGCAGAGACTTAACCCATTGAGCCACCCAGGCACCCCTGCCTGTTTTATTTTAAAGCACATAGAAATTCTGTTAGATTGTACTAAACCTCATAAGATTCACCAGTTTTCAGTTGGCTTGCTTGGCTGTAGGGCAGTGATTCCCAAAGTCTGTGCATTAGGGACTCCTTCAAGAATTCTAAAGCCCTAAAGTCACAGCCTACACTGATGACATTGATGTCTCTGGCAGTTGGATACTAAGTTCAGTAATTTAATGCTCTTCAAGTGATTCCAATGTACAGATAAATTTGGGGCTGTAGATTTAGGGTATAGCCTATCTATGCTATGCAGCAGAGAAAAACTAATTGTTCTTGACTTCATTTAACACCAGCTCTAAGGAATTAGAAGCCACGTATTTGCATACAACAGACATCAGACTGTGATTGATACTCACATTTATATAGAAATGTTGTAGTTTCAAGTTGCTTTGTTACCATCCTCTGTTGCGGATTTTGGATAGAGCTGATGGAGTATTTGGCTCTTATCTAGTATTACAGCCTGATGATTTGGTCAGTAGGAGCGTTGGTGAATGGTTAAATCAGGTGCGCTCTGGGTTTGGGTTGACTTGAACTCTAGGGCTCTCCTTGGTGCTCTAATTCCTGCATTTCTTTTCTTTTCTTTTCTTTTTTTTTTTTTTAAAGATTTTATTTATTTATTTGACAGAGAGAAATCACAAGTAGATGGAGAGGCAGGCAGAGAGTGAGAGAGGGAAGCAGGCTCCCTGCTGAGCAGAGAGCCCGATGTGGGACTCGATCCCAGGACTCTGAGATCATGACCTGAGCCGAAGGCAGCGGCTTAACCCACTGAGCCACTCAGGCGCCCTAATTCCTGCATTTCTTACTGTGGTTTCTTATCTGACCTCGCTGGGATTTCATGGGTTGAGATTGGGGCACAAAATTGACTTATTGACAAGTGGTGGCTAGGTACATTGTGGTGTAGTGCAAAGAAAATGGATTTAGAAGCCAGATGTTGTTAATTCTAGCCCAACATCTCACCCAGACAAATCGCTTTCTCTCTGTTTTGTAGTATTCTCTTCTGTAGAGTCAATATATACATACCCTGCCTAGATTATAGAATGGCTGTGAGAATAAAAATGCAATTTTTTAAGAGTACAGTGCTTTGTAAAACATAAAATAATATACACTTTTAAAAAAGTATAAGTAGCATCATTACCCTCACTCAGTGCCAGGTAAGAGAAAAAGCAGTCATCTGGGACGTGTTTATACTGAGCAGCCTTTCTCTCCTGGAGCTACCATCACTGATACATACATGTTGTTTTAATCAGATGTGTGCACACACATTTATACACTTTAGTCTGTAGGAGGTATAAACTCAGGCAAGAATAATACACGAGTCCTTTGCTGACCTCCTCTGTCACTATTCTGGATTTCAGACTCATATATGGACTTACTTGGACAGGTTTATGATTGGTCAAGATGTGGCCAGATGGGGACCCTATAATTCTGTGGCCAGATGGGAACCCTATAAATGTATAAATTGCTGCAGGTGACGACACGTGTTGTTGATGGGAGCACTCTGTCAACTTGACAATGATCTAAGAAGGCAGATTGGTAACTTTTGCTTGGCTTGACAAGATAGGAGGAGCTTATTGGAGTCCGTTTTCTTTTCGATTCACCCCAGTACTGATGACTTCTTGTTCCTAGCTCTGAAAATGCAAAAAATAATATTCCTTTCATGTTCCTTTGTGGTATTTTAATAGTTGATGTTAGTAAAGAGCTGTGTAAGTGTAGATCATTTCTTTTTTTTTGTTCATTAATTTTTTTTTAAATTTCTTTTCAGTGTAACAGAATTCATTGTTTATGCACCACACCCAGTGCTCCATGCAATCTGTGCCCTCCATAATACCCACCACCTGGCTCCCCCAACTTCCCACCCCCTGCCCCTTCAAAACCCTCAGATTGTTTTTCAGAGTCCATAGTCTCTCATGGTTCATCTCCCCTTCCAATTTCCCTCAACTCCCTTCTCTCCATCTCCCTATGTCCTCCATGTTATTTGTTATGCTCCACAAATAAGTGAAACCATATGATAATTGACTCTCTCTGCTTGACTTATTTCACTCAGCATAATCTCTTCCAGTCCCGTCCATGTTGCTACAAAAGTTGGGTATTCATCCTTTCTGATGGAGGCATAATACTCCATAGTGTATATGGACCACATCTTCCTTATCCATTCATCCATTGAAGGGCATCTTGATTCTTTGCAGTTTGGCGACCGTGGCCATTGCTGCTATAAACATTGGGGTACAGATGGCCCTTCTTTTCACAACATTTGTATCTTTGGGGTAAATACCCAGTAGTGCAATGGCAGGCTCATAGGGAAGCTCTATTTTTGATTTCTTAAGGAATCTCCACACTGTTCTCCAAAATGGCTGCACCAACTTGCATTCCCACCAACAGTGTAAGAGGGTTCCCCTTTCTCCACATCCTCTCCAACACACGTTGTTTCCTGTCTTGCTAATTTTGACCATTCTAACTGGTGCAAGGTGGTATCTCAATGTTGTTTTAATTTGAATCTCCCTGAGGGCTAGTGATGATGAACATTTTTTCATGTGTCTGATAGCCATTTATTTGTATGTCTTCATTGGAGAAGTGTCTGTTCATGTCTTCTGCCCATTTTTTGACATGATTATCTGTTTTGTGTGTGTTGAGTTTGAGCAGTTCTTTATAGATCCTGGGTATCAACCTTTTGTCTGTACTGTCATTTGCAAATATCTTCTCCCATTCCGTGGGTTGCCTCTTTGTTTTGTTGACTGTTTCTTTTGCTGTGCAGAAGCTTTGGATCTTGATGAAGTCCCGAAAGTTCATTTTTGCTTTTGTTTCCTTTGTCTTTGGAGACATATCTTGAAAGAAGTTGCTGTGGCTGATATCGAAGAGGTTACTGCCTATGTTCTCCTCTAGGATTCTGAGGGATTCCTGTCTCATGTTGAGGTCTTTTATCCATTTTGAGTTTATCTTTGTGTAGGGTGTAAGAGAACGGTCGAGTTTCATTCTTCTACATATAGCTGTCCAGTTTTCCCAGCACCATTTATTGAAGAGATTGTCTTTTTTCCACTGCATATTTTTTCCAGTGCAGAGCATTTCTAATGGATTTGGGGGTCTTGGAGAGTGGGGAAAATTGTCCTGATTTAAGTGTGAGCCTGCAGTGACTCTCAGAGACCTGCTTTGCCAACTCTGTAACTGTTTCTTGTCCCAGAATGACAAATATGATATAGAAAGTAAGTGACTTTGGAACATTTGTCAAATGAGGATATCTTACCTAGTGGTCTTTTCTCTTGTATTTTGGAATAGAAACCTAGGATTTAATGCTGTCTTTATGGAACACTGATGGGCATTGAGAATTGGAGGAACCATAGGGACCCTAAGTTTAGGAACAGTGACGGATTTTTGTTTGTGTGATCTTTTCCATAAGCAGTTAAAATTCTTAACTGTCTCTTAAGGTGTGAGGTATTGTTTAATTTCATCAGAAAGTATTTGTGAACTGATCCATTATAAGTCCATTTAGAACAAATAAGGCTCTTAATTTGGCATTATGTATTAGAAGCTCTAAATAAGTATATTATTTTGGACTTGGAATTCTACTTCTAGAATGTTAAGGAAAGAGTTAAGAATTTTAATTATATGATAATTATCCTTGTATACAATTTTTATCACAGGAAGATATGTGAAAATAAGAGAATAGCAATTATCTAGTATGGGGAAATAGTTTAAATCATTTGTGGAATATTCATTTTATGTGTATGAATGCTAAAAATATATTGGCTAATGGTCACATGTTTCCAATATATGGCCAAATGGAAAAAGCACATTTAAAAACAACAATAGGGGCGCCCGGGTGGCTCAGTGGGTTAAAGCCACTGCCTTCGGCTCGGGTCATGATCTCAGGATCCTGGGATCGAGCCCCACATCGGGCTCTCTGCTCAGCGGGGAGCCTGCTTCCCCCTCTCTCTCTGCCTGCCTTTCTGCCTACTTGTGATCTCTCTCTGTCAAATAAAAAAAAAAAACCTAAAAAAAAAAACTTTAAAAACAACAATACTTTTTAAAAGCTTTGTGTGGAAAAACACTTAGAAAGAATCAGATTAAAATACATGTTATCTGATTCGTGAGAATGTGGACCATCTTTTTCCTTTGTGATTTTTGTGGTTTTCAAGTTGTCTTGATTATGTATTTTTATAATTTGGAAGAAAAACAAAGGTTAAGAAACATTTCTGGGCCTTTTTTTTTTTTAAACCTGTGAAATTAGGGTGGGACCCTAAAGCTGTCCTGACAGCCTTTGAAGGTTTCTTACAATAGAAAATACCGCCTTTCATTTCTCAGATACTGTCCTTCCGTGAGGCTTGGACTGATGGATTATCTTAGAAGAGCTGCCACCCCTATGTTACAAGAGGCAAAAAGAAAAAGCAAAGATTTTTACTGAAGTTATGGGAATTATTTGTGGTGGAACGCCCTGATGTTTAGGGGGAAAAAAACCCCAAAACCAAAAAGAGGGGGGAAGGCCCAAAGAAGACTTAAATAGCTTAGTCACATGGTATGCTTTGAGAACAAGCCTGTGTCTCGCAGTAGCGGTGGGTTGAGCTCCGTGGTGAAACCTGCGGTCCCATTTGATCTCTCCTCAGTTTTGTTTTCTGAGATAGATTTGAAGATACTTGAAAGAAGAAAGCCACAAGAAAAAGTGCTTTTCTTTGACAGCGCTTTATCTTGCAGGCCCCCTCCGTTCGTTCACTTATCAATAACTTCATCTCATTTGCTTTATCCTGTAAATTCCATTAACTCCCCGCCAGTCTATTGCATTAAGCCTTTACTACCTAATACCGCCTCATTTACATTGACACATGCTTGACCTCAGCCCTTCTCCTCTCTTTGCTAATGCACCAACAAGCTGGGATGCCTCTCTGGAGCATTATCATTTGGTTGTTAGCACAACTAATAACAACCCTTCATTTGAACTGATGAAGGTTTATTAAATAAAAACATGTAATAGCCGTGGCAGTAATGAAAGGAGAATGGAAGGAGACGACAGCATCCTGTTTTTAATGGTGAGAGCATGCTGAGTCTGCATTATAGGTATTGGGTTTCCAGAGGGAGCACGGGCACCTCAATGGGGCTGATCGATACTCTGTTAGCCAACTGACTTTAAGAATGGGCACTTTTGACTGCCGGATTTGATCACTGTGGATTGGCTGCGGCTGGCGATAGGGTGGAAAAAAGTGTTCTTGCTGCAGGCCCTTGGCCTTGCCCTGTGATGCCACTTTCTTGGGAAGTCTTTTGTTAAGTTCCAAGCTGTTAATCGCCCAGAGGCCTGCAGTCAGTAACAAAACAGAGCCATAGGAAGCCAGATCTTCTCCACGAAAGCTGGGATCCAGGCTTCTGTTTTTCCTACAGATCCCCTAAGATTCCCCTAAACCTCCACTACAGCCCTGGGCCTTGAATGGAGTCCCTCAGTTTGCTTTGTATGCCGATGCTCTGCCTCCCGCCTTCCTTCTCCTCCCCCTTCCCCAGCCTTTTAGTATGAAGAGCAGACTAAGCCGTCCTCTGCGTGTGTCCCCTGTCATGGCTGCTGTCCCATTACAAACACAGGTCGAATGGAGGTTGCTTTAAGTTTACGTTTAACAGGATTTTGTGGATTTATGTGGTTTTATGCTAAAATACACACACACACACACACACACACACACACACACTTGTTAAATTTTTCGTAGATTCTGTGATGTGATTAAATACATAGGTTCTATTATTATAAGGCCACAGTGTTCTCCAAACAGCACTGTGCTGTCCTAGATGCATCAAAGCTTTTAGATCTCCTAAAATGAATAGATTAAACCATATAAAACAGCCAATACTGGGTCATTTTTTACTTGTAAAAACAGTTTGCTGTGGTTCAAATTTCAAACCAATGCGTGAAAGATAATTGTGTTTTTGTTTTGGCGAGGTTTCAAGCTGCATTTAGTTGTTGTTAGGATTTTTTTTTTTTTTTTTTTTTTTGTTTGTTTTTGGTTTTTGGTTTTTTCAAAATTCCTGTCTGATAGAGAGCTAAATTTCTGCTTTGGGCAATGTGGTGTAGCCAAACAGAAATGTTTGGTGAGTGATTGATCTGGGATTCCTGGTGGCAAACATCTTCAGAGCTTGTGTCGTGTGGGTATGGCTCATTCTGCAATCAGAGGGAGACTTCTTGTGTCCATTTAGGACTCCCTGAGCCGGACAGTGTACGGAGACTTCCGGCCGGACGGCTGTCTTGGTGGATAGTGAGGGATAGGGCCTGAAGTCACCAGAATTTGTCTTCTAGCCATTTGGGAGCCCGGGTGGCAGTTGCCATGTGACCTGGGCTCAACGTCAGTGTCTGAGTTCAGGGCTCGCTTCTGGTATTCTTAGTTGAGACTCTTGCAAAAGTTTAACTTGTGTTGTCTTACTTACTTACCTAAGTATAAGAAGGGAGAAGGTATCCGTTCTCTGGAATAGCCTAATTTCTTATCTTTTTACTGTTACTGCATCTGTAAGTTGAAACAAGGCAACATTTTCAGAATAGGGTCATGTCGTTTCCCTAGAAAAACACTTCCTTAAGGGAGACCTACAGACCTACTGAAAAGTGATAAAACATTTTGGAACCATGTAATTATCGGAGTCCTGAAGGAAACACTTGTTTTGGACTCAGCAGTAGGAACACATTTGCCTTCTTTAGGGGAACGTGATTGCCAAAATAAGCATTTTCCTTAGCTAGCAGATGGTTTAGTTAGTTACTAATGTTCCTTACCATTGTGTCTCTCCCCTCCCCCAACTAAAATAATAATAATAATAATAATAATAAAAGACAAGTAATTTGGTCATTTGATTGCCGGATCGATCTTTTCTATTATCTCTTTTCTAGTATCTCTTCAATGAAACAGCTGTTGAGAATGGCCAACTTTGGTGTTCCTCCAAAACATTTTGATTGATCTATGTTAAAGCATAAAACTAGATCTTTTTACCTAATCAACTTGGATGAGATTAGCAGAAGACAGACACTTAACTGTGAAACACTTAACTGTGAAATAATAATTTCATACTTTAAAATGAAATTGAGAAATAGATATTTGGTAAAGAAAATTTAAGGGTGCTATAGTTCTTAATCAGGAAGATGGCCTTTGTTGTAAACTTAGCTCTCAGCTCAAGGTGAACTTTTTTTGAAATACCAGACCATTCCTAATTATGTGCATTTTAACTGTACTTTAGTTAAGTTGGTTACTTAGTTGTGGAAATATTTTTAGGGATTTCCGTTTTCTTCAGTGGATACATTTTTAGTAGCAAAACATGCTGTTCAATATTATGTATTAAAACATTTTGAAAATGCTAGCTTATTTTCATAATCCTAAAGGAAATGTTTTTCAAGGAAATGTTTTTCAAGTCTAGAATGGAGTTCTGTTCTTTAAGAAGTTTCCAGCTGTGGTGAGTAGAATACTGATGTTCAATTGAGTAGTAATTAGAATTGTATGAAAACAATCCCTACTTGTAGTATCTCCCCCAACCCCCTAATTTTATTTTTGAAAATGTGTAAGAAAACTTCCAAATCATTTAATTGGCTCATTTTATACTAATCTACCTTTAAGAGATGGTGTGGCCTATCTGAGAATTCTGGAAGGTCATACTAGAGTCATTTGGGGCATGAGTGTATGTTATTCCTCTGTGGGAGAGGTGTAGGCAGTATTTACCAATAACCTCCTATATTGTTGTCTATTTGATTTTTCACCTGGTATGTCTCCTGTAATAATACATATTTGATGTTGTATGTTACACGTAAAAACCCAGTTTTAATAATTTTTCATAGCATTTCACCTGTAAGACCATTTTAGACCATTTTGTTGCTGTCCACTTTAATCCAACTGCATCTGTTGAATTCTTGTTCATGTTTCATCAGTGGTATTTAAAAATGCTCCGTAGACATTAAATTTGGAAAACAGTGAAATGATTCATAAAACGACCACATTAGAAAAAAACAGAACAACTCGTTAGTTGTATTTTTACCAACAGTTGGGTGGCTATTTAATGATTTTTTTTTTTAAGGCTTTATCTATAAGTAATCTCTATGTCCTGTGTGGGGCTTGAACTTAGGATCCTGAGATCGAGTTGCATGCTCTACCAACTGAACCTGCCAGGCACCCCAAGGATATTTAATGATTTCTAATAAAGCCTAAATGTTAGTAAATGCCTGGAAACCAGGTCCCCTCCTCCCCACTACTCTCCCCCCGCCCCAAACACACAACAGTGTGACCATCAGTGGTAGCTGGTCGAGTTAACTCTTTTCTGCTTCACCAAGGTTTGCTTATGTGTAAGCTTTATGGTATGAGCTGCTTGAAACCAGGTAATTGTCCGGTTTCTATAAACTGATGTTCTAGATATCATATGTTGCACTGACAGCTATTTTATTTTTTTAAAGATTTTATTTTTTAAGTGATCCCTACACCCAGTGGGGGGCTGGAACTCACAACCCCGACATCGAGGGTCACATGCTCCACTGACCGAGCCGGCCAGGCGCGCCACATTTTAAACATTTTGATGTGTACAGGCAGTGGCATTAAGAACATTTACACTGTGCGGCATCTCTACCGTCCAGCTCTGGAACTTTCTCATCTTCCCAAATTGCAGCTCTGTACCCATGAAACAATAACACCTCTTTTCCCCCCAGCTTCCCGAAACCACTTTTCTACTTTCTGTCTCTATGAATTTGCCTCTTCTAGGTACATCATATAAGTGGAATCACGCAGTATTTTTACTTTTGTGTCTGGCTTATTTCACTGAGCAGAATGTTTTCAAATTCCACCCATGTTGTAACATATTGGTACCACTTTTTAAAAAAAATTTTAATTTAAGTTCAATTTAACTAATGTATAGGATATTATTAGTTTCAGAGGTAGAATTCAGTGACTCATTGGTAGCAAGTAACACCCAGTGCTCATCCCATCACGGGCTCCCCTCAACGTCCATCCCCCAGCTACCCCATCCCCCACCCACCTCCCCTCCAGCAACCTTCAGTTTATTCCCTGGAGGTAGGAGTCTCTTCCTCTGGTTGCCTCCCTCTCTTTTATATCTTATTTTATATTTCCTTCCGTTCCCCTATCTTCGTCTGTTTTGTTTCATAAATTACACACATGAGTGAAATCGTATGGTATTTGTCTTTTTAAACTGACTTATTTTGCTTAGCATAATACCCTCTCGGTCCATCCACTTCATTGCAGATGGCAAGGTTTCATTCTTTTGATGGCTGAGGGATACTCCATGGTATATACACACCACATCCTCTTGATCCATTCATCTCTCGGGACATCTGGGCTCTCTCCTTGTTTTGGCAATTGTAGCCATTTCTGCTATAAGCATTTGGGGGCAGGTGCCCCTCTGAATCACCATTTTTGTAACCTTCAGATAAATACCTAGTAGTACAATTGCTGAGTCTTAGGGTAGTCCTATTTTTAACTTTTTGGGGAACCCCCATACTGTTTTCCAGAGTGGCTGCACCAGCTTACATTCCCACCAACAGTGTAAGAGGGTTCCCCTTTCTCCACATCCTCGCCAGCATCTGTTGTTTCCTGAGTTGTTAATTTTAGCCATTCTGACTGGGGTGAGGTGGTATCTCGTCATGATTTTGATTTGTATTTCCCTGATGCTGAGTCACATTGAGCATCTTTTGATGTGTCTCTTAGCCGTTTGTATGTCTACTTCTGACAACTATTTTCTTAAAATCACTTTTAGTACCACTTAGTGAGATTAGAGTAGGGGAGGACAGTGGCCTTGCCTCGGTCTCATAATTATAGCTTTTAATAAATGAGGGCCAGAAAACTAGAGCACTGTATTTTCATATAAAAATAAGACTACTCTGTGTTCTGTGTGGTAAGATTTTCAAGTCTTTGAAATTCTTATGGTACTCTTGATTATATATATTACTTGTACTTGTATTTTGGGTGCAGAAAACATACTCAGAAAGTTTGTCATCTAAGTGGTTATAAGGGTTCTATGAACAAACAATACTTTACTGAAAGTGTTGTATTTAGCAATGTTAGTAACACCTTGTGAGATTTCTTTTCTTTTCTTTCTTTTTTTTTTTTTTAAGATTTTATCCATTCATTTGGCAGACAGAGATCACAAGCAGGCAGAGAGGCAGGCAGAGAGAGAGGGGGAACCAGGCTCCCTGCTGAGCAGAGAGCCCAATGCGGGACTCAATTCCAGGACCCCGGGATCATGACCTGAGCGGAAGGCAGAGGCTTAACTCACTGAGCCACCCAGGTGCCCCACCTTGTGAGGTTGCTTTATCCACAGAATAAATAGATTCTGTTAAAAATCTAATTTCAGTGAGCACTCAGTACGTGCCAGGCACTGTGGTTAGTGCTTAACCTATATATCTATAAAGATATATATATATATATATATATATATAGGTATATATATACTATATAGGTATATATATATATATAGGTATATAACCTATATATATATAACCTATATATCTATTAAGATAGGTATATACCTATGTAGGTATATATATATCTTATTAGATACATAGGTTATATATATAGGTTATATAGGTTATATATATATAAGGTAATATATATAGGTTAATATATATATTATATATATATATACACACACACCTATATAGGTATATATACCTATATAGGTGTATATGTATTTTATAAATATGTATAAATAAAGTGGCTTTTGAAAGTTGACATTATCTTATAATTTTGTATTTGGAACATGAACTATTTGGGTTAGAAATCCACATACAAATTCCTACAAACAAATTGAGCGTGGATGTGCAGTGGGTGATTTTTAAGCTTAAATATCTCAGCTGGATTTAATTACCTTAAGGGATAAGGCTACATGATGGGCCAGTGGCTTACCAAATTATTTTTCATTTTCTGGATCTCGATGTCACCAAAGGTTAATGCATCCTCTTTTCTCTGTTAGAGACCCGAGTTAAAATCCATTTTAGAGCATACGTGTAAATGAATTTGTTGTTGTTTTTCCTCCTTGGGGACGCAGTGGTCATTTTGTGAGGCTGCTTTTCCATTTGGAATCGTTGGCAGCTCGCATGCGGCCCAGGGGCTCTTGTCCCAGAGGCAGTTGCCAGCCAGCATGAAAATGGACTGGCAGGCTGCAGGGGACAGAGCTGGTCCAGGGCTTGTCACTTTTTCATGCCTCCGTTCTTTCTCAGTTAACTCAAGGAAACTTATTTGCTACTGGCATCTGATTATAGCACATCACAAAGCAAGCGATGTGTTTGTGGGGAAGCCTTTGCATTTTCCTCCCCATCTCAGGCCAGTTTGTATTCGGCCGCTCCAGGCTTTCTGTATTCGCTGTCCACCTGCTCCCAAATGGTACTGGTGTGGGTCAGTGGTCAGCACTCTGGACTGTTGGTATGGTTCGTGGCTCTTATTTTCTATTGCTTTTCTATACATGCTGACACGTAGGCGAATGCATATTTATATCCCTAATTACACTTACTGTTTTTACCCTGAAGTATCATTCATTATTACCTTTATCTGTACCTTTTAGGCGTATTTACAAGTATAACCTGGGTAGGGAATTGCCATAGCACAGAAGTCCCTTTGGGGAGCTTGGTAGGGTTCTTTTCCCTCTGAGTTCAGCTTGTAGTCCTCTCTTTCCTATTATCACTACTACTACTATGGCTATTGTTATTACATTCTTTGTATTTCTCTCTTGCTTTTATTTTTCTCCTAAGGAATAGTACCTAGAGTACACTCATCACATTTTATTTTCTTTAAAAAACTATATCTATATCTATATCTATCTATATATCTATATCTATATCTGGGGGTGCCTGGGTAGCTCAGTTAGTTAAGCATCCAACTCTTGATCTCAGCTCAGGTGTTGATCTCAGGTGTGAGTTCAGGCCCAGGTTAAAAAAAAAATATCTAGGGCGCCTGGGTGGCTCAGCGGGTTAAGGCTCTGCCTTCGGCTCAGGTCGTGATCCCAAATCAGGCTCTGTGCTCCGCAGGGAGCCTGCTTCCTCCCCTCTCTCTGCCTGCCTTTCTGCCTACTTGTGATTTCTGCCTGTCAAATAAATAAATAAATAAATAAATAAATCTTAAAAAAAATCTCTACAGAAAGAGAGATTATACAAATATAATCTTTATATACATGGATAAATGGGATCATATAATACTTGCTTTTTTTTTTTCCTTTTTAGTTATTGCTTTTGTTTCAGAGTGAGTTGTTCCAGGCTCCCTGAATTCCTCATCTTCATTCGTTGTAGGCATTCTCACGCCATTTTTATTCATCCAGTCTTTTTTGTCTTAAAATCTCCCAAATTGTACTTTACACCAGGAGTGTTTTTGTCTCCATAGTTTATCTCCTATTAAGCATTCATATCCTGTTTCTTCTATCGAACTGGATCAGGCCAAGGAGAGGTGAGGACTGCTATTTTCTCCTCGTAGCATTCATGTAACACATGAATTTCCCTCCGTGTGTGTGTACATTAGAAAGAGGGAGAGAGATTTGTATCTGACTGTGTGTAGACAGGCGTGGGGACTTAGGTCAGTGAAGCTCTGACTCTTGAGCATGGTGGGAGTTATTTAAAAATTTATGCAGTGTGCTCTTACTTAGTCTTAAAAAGCTAAATTTGGGGTGCCGGGGTGGCTCAATCGTTAAGCGTCTGCTTCGGCTCAGGTCATGATCCCAGGGTCCTGGGATCGAGCCCCACATCAGGCTCCCTGCTCAGCGGGAAGCCTTCCTCTGCCTCTCTCACCCTCCTGCTGTGTTGCCTCTCTCCCTGTCTCTCTCTCTCTCTCTGCCAAATAAATAAAGTAAATCTTAAAAAAAAAAAAACCTACATTTGATTAAAAGCTGATTGAAATCATTAGTATGTGGACCTCTTGCGAGAATATGGCTGATACGGTTTAATCGGGAGGGTCACTTCGCTGGTGTCTGTTCACAGGCAGTGTGTGTGGGAACAGGTAATAGGTACGGCTTTGCGGCGCTTCAGATGCCTTCTTGTTTTACAGGATTGTTCTCGTCAGCATTATTTCTCTTTAGACCTTAGAGCGTCCCAAGGCAAAAGTAGGAGGCCTAGCCACATCACACTCTTCGAAGTCTGATATATGTTACTAAGGTTCTCAGGAACTCTTTTTTTGACCAGACCTTTTAAAAATACGGTCATTTATATTTTTCTAAAATCAAGTCTCCTCTTGAAAGTCTCAGAGTCTCATAAAAGAAGGTCTCCAACAGTAGTATTTTCCTATTTCTAATACGGCTCAGTTAGGTCGTTGTCCTACTTAATCACTTTTTTCCCCTCTCCTGTGCAGGTGTCAGCAGTCGAGTCCTTGGAGGGCCCCTTGCTGCAGGTGGAAGGACTGAGTGACCTTAGGTTGGAGCTTCACAGCAAGAAGATGAACCTCCACCTGGTTCTCATAGATGAGCTGCATCGGCACTTGTACATCAGGTCCACCAGCCGGGTTGTGCAGCGGAACAAGGAGAAAGGGAGAGTGAGGTTGGTTCAAGAGGCTCCCGGCTACGGTGTCTCGTGGCTGCGCAGAATTATAAGGAATGTTATTTGTTTCCCAGAATACTGTGGTCATTGATTTACTTCTTGCTTTTGCCTTTTTTTTTTTTTTTTAACTTTTTAACATACTGTCCCTGAAGCTATAAGATGGTTTTATAATAGCAAGTGTTCCATATTCTGAAAGGCTGACATCCAAAGTTTCTTCATTCATGGTTGTTTTATGTAAAGGTAAGAAATATCTACTCTGGGCCTTTTTACTGGATCAGGGATACTCTGGCATACCTCCGAAGAAAGAGAAAAGATGCTTAAATCGTATGGTACGTTCAGCATAATGAAGGAGTAGCAGTGTCTGAACTGGACTTAAAAGATTCCTTGTTACTTAGGGTTGTGTTCCGCTTAAGACAATCTTCTTTCTAGAATAGTTCAAGAAAGCTTCAGAGCAAACACTTTCCTTTTATCCCTCGGTTGATGGTAGCATAGGCCTATACTTAAGGGCCTGGGTGTGGACTCAAGAAATTCATTAGGTTATTCTAGACCTGGCGGGGAGTAAGACTAGATCTTAAGGCAGCTAAGACAGTAGAATACTGATGTTACTAACACATATCAGACAGCTGTGCATGTCCTCGTCTTTCTAACATTCTTTTAAAATAGTCAGAAGATCTCTTAGGAGGGCACTTGAAGCAGTACCTGCCAGAATATAGCTGCTCGTGCTTTTTCCTCCAGCTGCGGACAAGAGGAGCGCTGGAAGCAGTGCATGCCAGGGATGAAGTCTCTGAAGTCCTGTCCTGTTCAGTTTAGTTCAAGGCTCTGACGGAAAGCGAAGTTTCTATCTATTTCCTGCATTTGGGCACTAGAAAGTCTTCTGGGCGCACAAATTGAGCTGAGGGTTATGTATCTGAGACATGACTTCAGCACTGATCGGGATAGAATGTTAGTTCCTTGCTGGAGAGCAGTGTTCGGTGGGGGCCAATGCTGAGGAAATTCCTTCTGTAGTGCGTGGTGGCAAATAGCAGTCTAAATCGATTGCTTCCCATGTGAGGATTTTAAAAAAAAAAAACAGCAAAAACTAAACCACTGTGGGTCCTGTGAAAACACTGTGTAACGTAATGGAAAATAAACATTACCTTGAAGTCTCAGAGCAGAGCATTTATTTGAAAGAATAATTTTCTAAATCAAAATATGAAAATTTAAGATGCTTTTAAGCTTGAGTTCTCTAAAAGATGCAGGATGATGTAATAGATTAGATTATTCAAAATTATTATTACTTCTTCCACTGTAGTGGGAGAAGTAGATGATCTTTGATTTGTTTTGGGGTTTTTTTGGGGGTGGGGTCATACGTTTGCATACTGTTAGCATGTGACACAAGGAGGGGCTCAAAATGTGCCCGTGGCAGGGAGCATGCCCTCTTGTTAAAGACTCTTGTCAGGATGGCGTTAGGTACAGAGGAGGAGAGCCGCGTGGCACTGGGCTAAGATCGTAGTAGAGCTACCTAGGCTGGATCAGCCAGCCAGCAAAGTACGTGCCTGTTGAACATACCTGAGATTTTGTGGTTGTTTGCAACAAGCATATAACTTCTGTGAGAGGTGGATGGGGAGGGAGCAAGGAGAATGAAATTGGTAGAGATACAAAAAGAACTAGCTAGAACATGAGCAAAATCTAAGAACAGATGAAATAAAGTAGGGAAAGTCAGTCGTTGTTTAAAGCACTAGAGAGAAGAATTGGCTCAGTGATAAGGTGGGAGCAATTTCCTTATCATAAAGAGGAAAAAAGACAAGATGATAGAAAGATCGTAGATGTATAGATAGTAGAGGATAGTGATTTTAATTATTCTGTAGAACAAGGCTAACATGATAGTGTTTGGGGCTGAATTGCGTCCCCCTAAAATTGGGGTATGAAAGTCCTAACTGCCAGGACCTCAGGCTGTGACTAAGCCTGGGGATAGGATCTTTGAAGAGGTAAGGAAGTTAAAATGAGGTCATTAGGACTCAAGAGAGACTCACTATAACTGGTGTCTCTCTAAGAGGATACAGACTTGCCCAGAGGGAAGCTCCCATGAAGACATAGTGCTACAACATAAGGACCAAGTCCTCAGAAGGAACCAACCTTCTCACCACCTTGATCTTGACTTCTGGCCTCCAGAACTGTGAGAAAGTAAATTTCTGATATTTAAGCCACTCAGTCTGGGATACCTTATTATGGCAGTCCTAGCAAATGAATACAGAGAGAAATAGAGGAATAATTACAGTGTATATAAAGAAACCTACTTAAAAAAAAACCCCAAAAGGCCTTGATCTGCAAATCAAAAGGATTTAAGGTAAAAATTAATGAAAAAACTTAGTCTTTGATGGGATCAGGAAATCTTTATGAATTTTAAAAAATTTCTGTGCAGAATAGGAAGAAAAATTGTTATCTTCTGTGACAGAGATAGTTATTTGCCTGCCTGATATATCCATTCACTCGTTCTTCATTTTTAATGACAACCCTCATTTTGTTCCTAGCAGCTAATAGACTATATTTCCCATCATGCTACATAGCTAAGGGTGAGACTTTCGCTTGCAAGCTTTTGAATCAGAGCTCATAGGAAAATTCTTTAAAGGTGCCAGCCAAACTGGTATACTCACTCTTTTACCCTTCACATGCCTTCCTTTACTTCCTGTCAAGGACATGGATTGGTGCCATCAAGCCATCTTGAATAGTAGGTGACCTTGAGGACAGAAGGCCCATCCTAAACAGCTTAATAGCATTGATCCTCCTATGTATTCCTAAATGGATTACATCTTTTATATGAGAGGAGGGAAAAATTTTTATTGTACTCAGGCCATTGCTATTTTAAGCCCTCTGTTTTAAACAGTTAAACCTAGGCCTGATAAACAGGAGCAAAAATCAGGATCACCAGGATTTGCTGAACAAGAAAAGCCAGAAGACAGCAGAACGGAGTCTACAGAGTGTTGAATGGGGCCAAGTTGGGACCAAATATTTCTATACCCAGCCAAATGGACACTAATAAGCATGGGCAGCAGAGAGACATTCTGAGATATAAATTAACAACAAAAAGAAGTAGTGTTTTTATTTTCCTAAGAAAAATACTCAAAGATGGTACAAACAAAAATCAGCAACTTGAGAACAATAAAGTTGTAGGTAGGTTGAAACTACTATGAGAACTACACATCATTAAATATGTAAATTTGCATTTACATAACTGACATATATTTTTATGACATCAAAAATATAAGCTGAAGCTATTTTTGACAAAGGTCTATGTGGTCAAAGAGTACTCCACAATACACAGGATTCTCTCTCCACATTAAGTTCCAAACTGGGAAATTTCAACTGGCAGGAGAGAAAAAGGAATGCTGAATTCTTGTATAAGATGAGTTAGACTTTGTTCTGGATTTGAATAATGGGAGGAAATGTTTAACTTCATATTTATTAACCTAGATATGTGTGTTTAAGGATTTCTGTGTTGAAAGTCATGAGAGGAGAAGCAAATAAAATATTCTCCAGACAAAGGATGATCTATTAGCCAGTGTTCTAGCTTGCAAGTAGCAGAAATCAATCCTGATAAGTCAAACAAGGAAAAGAACTAAGTGGAAAGTGGTAAGGTAGGTCACAGAGTCTAAAGGAAAGAAGGCTTTGAAATCAGGCTCTAAAACCCAGGAGAGATGAAGTAGCCGACTACATCCGGAACACCATCGACAAGCCCCAGGGAAGGGTCTGGTGGGGTTGTTGCCCTACTGTCACCATGCCTGTGGTTGCTGGATTTTTCAGTGATCTCTAAGTGTCCCTGCATCTGTCCTTACCCCTCAAGATTCAGAGTCCTAGGTGAAAGCATGCGGTTTGTTGAGCCTGAGACATGTCTGGCCTCTTTCAACTTCTACAGCAGGATATTGGGCCCTCTTTTTGGCTTCGACCCAGAGAATGGGGGGTCTTTGCAAAGATGTTCCAATTGTTGGTATCCAAAAAAAACCACATAAACATCCAACACATTTTTACTATGGGAGAAAACAAAAAAAAAATCACATGAAGGCACATCTATATAAAGAGTAGACTTTTCTTTTTTTTAAGATTTTATTTATTTGTTTGAGAGAGAGACACAGCATGAGTTAGGGAAGGAGGAGAGGGAGAAGCAGACTCCCTGCTGAGCAGGGAGCCCAACTTGGGGCTCAATTCCAGGACCTGAGATCGTGACCTGAGCCGAAGGCAGATACTTAACTGACTGAACCACCCAGGCACCCCAAGAATGGATATTTTTGAAGTAGAAACAGACTATTAGTAGATACAATAAGAAAGAGTTGTGTGGCTATATGGAAAAAGTAATAAAAGTGGTATTTGGAGGATATGAAACAAGACCTAAATAAATGAGCAGACCTTCCATTTACTTAAAGAGATCAGTCCCAGTTAAAGCCCAGTTGGGTTTTTTGAAATTGTTAGATCTGTAGTTCACATAGAAGAATAAATGAATAAGAATTATTTTAAAAAAATTGAAGGGAAGGTGCCTGGGTGGCTCAGTTGTTAAGCGTCTGCCTTCGGCTCAGGTCATGATCCTGGGGTCCTGGGATTGAGCCCCACCCGCATCGGGCTCCCTGCTCTGTGGGATGTCTGCTTTCTCCCTCTCCCACTCCCCCTGCTTGTGTTCCCTCTCTCACTGTGTTTCTGTCAAATAAATAAAAAAAACCCTTTATTTATAAACATATAATGTATTATTAGCCCCAGGGGTACAGGTCTGTGAATCGCCAATTAAATAAAACCTTTTGAAAAAAAAAAAAAAGGAATAAAATTGAAGGGAGATAATAAGGCCTTTCTTATTTTTTTTTTTTTTTTTTTTTTTAAAGATTTTATTTATTTATTTGAGAGAGAGAGCATGAGCGAGGAGAAGGTCAGAGAGCGAAGCAGACTCCCCATGGAGCTGGGAGCCTGATGTGGGACTCGATCCCGGGACTCCAGGATCACGCCCTGAGCCGAAGGCAGTCGTCCAGCCAACTGCGCCACCCAGGCGTCCCATGGCCTTTCTTATTTAATATTAAAATATATTTTAAAACTAATCAAAGCAGTACATACAGGTATGCAAATAGAAAATCAGATTGGTGTAGCCAAACAGAATTTAGAAACAGATGCAGGATGTATCGGACTTTAATATATTTTGGGGGGGGGGACTTTAATATAAACAATAATCCAAGTAAGTAGAAGGAATGAAGGCTATTTAGAAATTGGTATTGAGACATTTGACTAAGGAAGGTCAATTTAGATGTTTATGTGTTATTGTATACAAAAAAATCTAAGTCAATTTTAAAAATCACATGATAAAACTTACTACCACTAGAAAAAATGAAGCGTATGTGTGTGGAGGAGGCCCATATCCTAGAAATATAGTACTGTATCATAAAAAAACATATGTAACAGGATATTCATTGAAATGTTTTTGATAAGGGTATTTGATAAAGGATAAAGGATATTGATAAACAAAAATACAGGACTTAGATGTTTATCATTAAATGAATTATGGCATATCAATGCAATGAAATTCTTAAATGAAGAGAAAGATTTCAGGATATATTCTTGGGTCCAAAAATAGACAACTGAGAGACAGTATATACAGGATGATTCTATTTGTGTAAGAATTGAGAGGACCCATACTTAACTATGTATCCTTTATTTGTAGATGTAGATGTTTCTGTGTTTATAGAAAATTCCTGGAAGGAGTGCTGACACTGATCAAAAGAATTACCTATGGAAATGGAAATGGTGGGTGGGAAATAGAAAAGAAGGACTCCTTCATACTTTAGGACTATGAATGTATTCATTGTAAGCATGTATTTTTACTTTAAGAGTAAAACAATTATTGGTGATGCTTTTGGAGATTGTTTTTATTTTTATTTATTTATTTAAAAGATTTTGTTTATTTATTTATTTGACTGACAGAGATCACAAGTAGGCAGAAAGGTAGGCAGAGAGAGAGGAGGAAGTAGGCTCCCTGCTGAGCAGAGAGCCCGATGCGGGGCTCTATCCCAGGACCTGGGATCATGAAGGCAGAGACTTTAACCCACTCAGCCACCCAGGTGCCCCTGTTTTTATTTTTTTAAAGATGTATTTATTTTAGATAGGTGGGGGGGGGCGATGGAAAGGACAGAGGGAGAGGGCAAGAGAAGCTCTAGGCAGACACCATACTAAGTGTAGAGCCAGAAGCAGGGCTCATTCTCACAACGCTGAGAGCACAACCTGATCCAAAACCAAGAGTCAGACGCTTAACCAACTGAGCCACCCCGAAGATCATTTTTGGTGAAATGGCAAAATGCTTACTGCTGAAATGAAATTTAGATTTAAAATTCTATATGGGATGATCCAAATAAGGTTGGAAAAGAAAGCATGTACATTTTTATATGTATGAGTGTCTGTATGTGTAAGGGGGCAGGGATAGATGGACAGATGCTTTTCTATTAAATGTTTTGAAAGGCACTAGACTGTAATTATATTAGTAGATTATTTTTATTTTCTTAATATTTTTTAAAAACCTGTAATATCTTTATAAGTTGATAAAGTCAATAAAAAGTTTAAGTTCATCCTTTTACTTCATGCATCCTGGGTTAGAACTTGATTTGATCTTGTTTCCTTGGATGCTCTTTGGCTCATGGGGGAGAAAAGTTCAGCCCCATGGATTTTGGTGTCCATATTTATCTGGGGGGGGTGGTGTGAAGAGCGTGCTTGACCCCGTTGTGTTATTTATTCCCTATTTTGTCGTCTGAAGTTTTTTCTTTTTATGACTGTTTTTTTTTTTTTTTAATCTTTCAGTTTTTCTCTTCTTTCTTCCTCTTTGCCTGGATTTTAGTTACATGTCTTCACTCTTATCTGTCATTTGAGACCATGACTGTTTTTGACTTTTATACCCTCTGAATCATTCATTTTTCTTTCTGTATGCAGAACTTAGAACTATAGAGGATTACTTTGCCAGCCATTCCTGTTTCATTATTCAGTTAAATTTTCTCACTAAGGGCATATTATCTTTGACAGCTATTTCTCAGCTCAGTTTGATTTAACAAACTTTTACGAACATTTGCTCTTTGCCAGGTACTGTGCCAGCTGTTGGGGTCATAGAGGTGAATCCATTCATTACTAGATTTACAACTTAAAGTTCAACTCTCCTCTGTCAAGTTTTAGTTTGACGATAAAATCAGCCGAGGGAGCTGCCCCTGTGAATTTTGGACATATTATTAAGTGAAGGAACGGAAATGAGTTCTAATTAAAAAGCAAATGTTTAATAAGCTGTTAGTACTTTTTTTTTTTTAAATTATTTATTTGACAGACAGATCACAAATTGGCAGAGAGATGGGCAGAGAGAGAGGACAGGAAACAGGCTCCCTGCTGAGCAGAGAGCCCATCCCAGGGCTTGATCCCAGGACCCTGGGATCATGATCGGCAGAGACCTTAACCCACTGAGCCACCCAGGCACCCAAGTTATTAGTACTTCTAATCCTTTAAAAAACTCCACAAAACCCTAACCTTTGATGGCTATTGGAGTCAAACGCGAAGAGGTAGATCCTTACCAGATGGATGGGTAGTTAATAGAAGGTCCATAGGATTATGTGGGTAGGGGTTATTTTTGGTGTAATTTGCTTTGTAGTTTTCCTGTCTGCCACCCTGTGGTTAGTAAATAACAAACCTCGTTCAATCACAATAAGCAATTAGTGATTTGTCAGGGGCAGGGTGGGGGTGGGGGCGGTCTTATGCCAGAAAGTATTTTATGTAGTCACCTGTCCTTGTACAGCTTAGCTCCGAATGACGCTAAATGGATTTAAAATAAAAACTTACAATCATAGGTATTTCAGAAGAACAATAACGTGTCCCATCATTTCTTTCAAAATAAAGCAGTTCAGTGCATTCAAATTAATTATAAACCTGATAAGAACAGCTAATTTTGATTTTAGTGTTTTGCTTTCAAAAATACTTCCTTAGAGAGATTCAGAACCCTTTGGATGTACTCATTTCTGTTTCTTCAGAAATGGAAACAGAGGTGCACACGAGTGAAATGCAGGATCCCGTAATAGTGCCTGCCGATTTGTCAAGCTTCATGTCTGTGGCAGCTAAATGAGTGGGTGTGCCCGCTTTCTCTTGAACTCCTGAGACTAAGTCCTTTCATAACGGAACAAGAGAAAAACCAAAAGTCATTTCCAGAGTTACTTGCCTTTGGGTTGGTGTTCACAAAGGAGAAAATTGAAGCCCAGGGGAGAATTTTAGAGAGATGAGTCTATGAAAATAATCTTGCGGTAAATTGACTTTCTAAAAGTTTATTGATGGAGTGTAAGGGCCCTTCTGGCTCTGGTAATAAAGTCAGTAGGTTATGTTTTTCAGAGTTAAAATGGCAAGACATTTACCACCCTGTATTTAACAGAAACATATTTTTAGGTTAAAATTGAGAAAATAATTGTAGGTTTTAATCTAACGTGAGGCTTGTGCACATCTGTGTTTATAGAAGTCTGTATTATACCCACAAAAATACACATACCACTGCACACAAATATGCACTCCCTGTATGACTTCATTCATAGGATGGCAGACTGTAATGCAGCTCTGCACCTGAACTTTCCTGTTAACTGATACCTTTGTGGGCCAATGCTTCAAAAATAACTTTCCCATTTTTTTTTTTTTTTAAGATTTTACTTATTTATTTGACAGGCAGAGATCACAAGTAGGCAGAGAGGCAGGCAGAGAGAGAGGAAGGGAAGCAGGCTCCCCGCTGAGCAGGTAGCCCATGCGGGGCTCTATCCCAGGACCCTGGGATCACGACCCGAGCCGAAGGCAGAGGCTCCAACCCACTGAGCCACCCAGGCGCCCCAAACTTCTCCATTTTGTTATAGAAATATTTGTTGTGTATTTCCCCATCATTTAGAATTGAAACGAACTTTTCTTACTAGCGAGTAGCAGCACTGTAAAGTCGGTGACGATCCTCTGTCGCCTTGGGTTGGAGTCCAGGCTAGACGGGGTATGGAGCTCGCGGGGCGGTTGCGAGCAGCGTGTGGGTCCGAGGACGAGGTGACGCAGCCGAGGGACTACCGGAGATGGAGCGGTGGTCAATATGGAAAGGAGGACTGGGTCCATCTGTGACCTTACTGACTTTATAAATAGACAAACTATTGTGACTAATCAGTGGATTTCAAGACTCTGTTTCTTAAGATAGTTTATGCGTAAATAGGAGCTAAACAGCCTTATAATGGAGGAAAAGAATGATGGGTAACTATGTCAGTTTAATTCTAGGTAGGCGTTACTTTTGTTAGTTTTATATCTTATGCTTGAGGTTTTGCATGAGTCTGCAAGTGATTCCAGCAGTTGGAAATAGGCTGTTTGGTTTCACTCGTTTCGTAGTCCTACTTGGACCCTCAGCGCTGAGCCCTGTGCCGGACACTGAGATGCTGCCTGCTTGATAGTGTCGTGATCCCTTCTTCCATGTAGTGAGGGAGCAGGGGGACCTCACTAACTGTCCGTTATCCTCAAGGCCCGGGACAATGCTCACATGTTATTGGCACTTGATAAAAATAAACCTTAAATGATGATTTTGCATTCAACCTGAAGTTTGTTTTTCAGTTTTCTGAAGAACACGCACATGCTTATTAGATCAGAAATACACGCGTACCTAGCGCTGTGGATCCGAAAGGAGGGGTGGAAGGGAGGTGGGGTTGTGTCCCTGTGGGATGTGCGGATGCCGGTGTTCAAAATGTACACCGCCTTTCCCATTTGGAGAAAGCTTTCCTTAAGTTGTAGTCTTGTCCCCGCTTCCCCCGCTCTGCCTGCCCACCTTTTACAACCCACTGTGAGAATCACGTCTGTGGCAGCCACTGCTACTGATGTTGATGGGAACGGGAAGAGCTGAGAACTATGGCTTTGACCTGTCTACCCTTGGAACTTAGAGAAGCTTTTCTGTTTTAGTTACAATATGATTTGATGATTTTGTTTCATTCTTTTTTAAGTTTGTTATTATTATTATTTTTTTTAGTAATCTCTACACCCAACATGAGGCCCGAACTTTTGGCCCCAAGATTAAGAGCCTTGTGCTTCCTGAATGAGCCAGCCAGGCACCCTGTAGATGATTCAGTTTCTTGAGAGTAGAGCATAAGTTTGACTTGTGTTGGAATTGCCTACTTCTTTCACTTACCAGATGGCTATAAATGTGAATTAACTTGAAAATTTAATTGTTTTTTATAGTCTTTATGTCATTTAAAATTAATGTGTTTATTCTGGAGATGCAAAAGTTAATCATTAAGATGAGTTGCTAAGGCCTTTATGGAAAAGGTGAAATGGGTAATCAAATACTGAATTAACCTGTTTGAGTTCCTTAAATCATCTTTTATTGTCATGATTCTCAACTTGATTAAATTTATGAACTTTTTTTTCTTTTTTTAAAGATTTTATTTTATTTATTTGTCAGAGAGAGAGTGAGAGCACAAATAAGGGGAGGAACAGGCAGAAGGAGAAGCAGGCTCCCTGCCGAGCAAGGAGCCTGATGTGGGACTCGATCCCAGGACTCTGAGATCATGACCTACGCTGAAGGCAGAAAGATGCTTAACCGACTGAGTCACCCAGGCGTCCCAGTGAGCCTCTTTTAAAAAAAGCTAAATGTAGTGAACTTCCAGAGTATATAAAAAACTTCACCTTGAAAAACACAAGTTAAAAAAAGCTTAAATACTTAAACTTTAGTTCAGTTATCATGATATGGCCACATGTGATCTTTCTTTGCTGATCAATTAATCTTAATATAGGAACAGAGGAGGGTACTGAAATTGCATGGCATAATTTGGTGGTAAGGTAGTCATTCAGATGATCTAGAATATATTAATGCTCATGTTTTTAGACCCAGCTAGCATTGAGATAAAAAGACAAAAATTTGAATTCTTGGAACTCTTAGACTACATCTTTGTACCCGTCTCTGTACAGCCACCGCTGGAAAGACACTTGGGAGACACTTGAAATCAGTGTACAGAAGGCTCATGCCAAAATGAAAGGGATAAGGGATGAACAGGTAGTGGAGTTTTGGAGAAAGTGGTAACTACCTACCTTTCCCTTTCAGCTCCCTTATAAAAGATGCTTCTCCCGTTCCTCTGATTGATGTTACAAACCTTCCTACGCCTCGAAAGTTCCTTGATACCTCTCAGTTTTCTACTCCTGGAAGCTCAAGTGGTAAGTATTTTTAATTCTTTAGCCACGCACCTTCTTTTCATAATGTTGTAAAGACCTGGGGAAATCTGGGGGGTCAGGCCTGGGAGGTCCTGAGGTGAGTGCCTTGGAGCCTCTGGTGAGCTCTGTGCCACCCTCAGAGGGAGTGAGGTAGAAGACTACTGGTTGGGCCTGTTGCATTATCCGCTTTGAAAACTGGCAGTTGAATCTGGCCCGTCTCCTAAATCCAGATCCATTTAGGCCTTATTTGACCAGCACTGTTTATGTTTCTGAAGTTGAATTTGAATGCTCTTTGATGCAGGGAGTCTTACCCCCTGCCATCCCTCCACCCGCCCGTCCCCCTCATGACCTTGGCTGTTTCTGTCAGCTTTTACCCAGCTGCTGTACATGTTACATGCTCTCTCTGGTCCTTGAGAGCTTCTGAGTGCTCTAGATCTGCTCTAGATCCCGTGTCCTCTATACAGAGACCTTGTGTCTTCCAGTGCCCTCCCTGTTTCCACATGTGCTGACATATGGGTGTGCATGTGCACACATACATGTACTTTGAGGTCATATCCACAAACTAACCGTGTTTCTTCTTGGGCCACCTACTATTCTATTGAATAAGAGCCATTTTGGCCTGCATTTAAAGTTGGAGAGGGAGAGTATGCTTTGAATCTGAACACAGATTTAGGGGATTTCTTCTGGAATGGCTCAGACCTACCCTGTCAGAGGGTTCAGCTGAGCTTGGCCCAGATCGGCTCTGGGCCTCTGCAAAGAGCCTTCAACTATGGCAGGGCTGGGTTGAGGAGAAGGAGATGGGATTTTTTTCTGTGAGCTGTCCTGCGGGTGCCTTCGGGTCACAGCTAAAGTCCTCAGTACCTTTTAAGGAATGAGGAATGTCCATTATTGTTGGCTTTGCAGGTGTAAATTAGTTCTTATAGTTCTTTTCTAGTTCTGTAGTCCTTTAGAGCTTGAAATAATGAAAAGGTGGAAAGGCAGAAAAAAAAATTTGGAGTCAGTCAATACATTTTGTGTAACTAATTGAAAGTGTTTCTTTTGAGAGCCTGACTATTTATATTGTTGTTGCTGGGGCATATTTAATTACCTTTTAAAATATGATTTAATTAAGTTTTAGGGTTATTTAGGCTTGGAATCTTGAGGTTTATTGCTTTTGCCATAGGAAAAGCATAGAAATTCTTTTGTAATAGATTTTACTCTTGGTCTACTTAATAATTCAAAAAACCCCAAAAACCAAAAAAGCCAAAAAACCAAAAAGCTCTGAACATTTACGTTTATTGTGACACTTCAAAGGTATGTACTCAAGCCTCTTCCTGGAGCTAAAAATTTTCTCCTTCTTTGTGACGTAGTATTGCTATTCTTTTGAGTTTTGACACTGCTTTGAGCTGTTGTAGAGCATGGAATTATGAAACATTATACATTTATACTTTTGTAATTTACCTCTTCCTCTAGAAGAAATTATCAGTTGTTTTATCTTTGTGTTTTTATAGCGTGAACCATCACTGCTTAGCCTGGTTATAGCAATTGAAGTAATTGTTGCCGAGTCAATGGCCAAATGAAATAAAAATTTTAATTGTTTACAAAGAAATGATAGGGCAGGCATTTTGCAAATGAAAAGCACTGTGTAAATACTAAGTAAGTCGAAAAAATGCTGGTTATGGCAAATTTCAGTAGAAACTCATTTTGCTACATCTATTATTTTTAATAAGACAGCTTACTCTTTGATGGGTACTTTTTCTGTCAAGCCCTGTAGTTGAGTTAGCATTTCTCACTTCATAGAGTTCATGGTAACACTTTTTGTCTTTGAGAGTCTGTTCCTTCCTTATTGGGGACGACTCTTGAAGAGCCAAGTGGTAGTTGAGTGGCATTGGGACCATCGTGGGTACCTAAGCTACAAACCTTTCTTTTTAGAAGGGCTCATTTCTTTTGCTGTTGAAGGCTGTTGGTCTCGTCATTTTTCTGTGGGTGACCAAAAGAGAAGGTGGTTTAAATATTACTGATGAAATGCACTAGGTAAGATGTGTTTAGTGCCTACCATATATGTAGAACAACATTTTAAGTGCTTTGCATGAATTAGCTCAGTCCTTTAAGAATCTCTGTAGGTAGGTACTACTATTACAATAGCTCCATTTTACAGATGAGAAAACCAGGGCATAGAGGATTAATAATTGGTTTAGGTTGACACAGCTGACAAGGAGTAGCGCTGTGATTTCAAGTAAGGATCTGGGTTCCAGAATATGCTCTTCTAACTGGTTTGTTTTCCTGCGGAAAAAGCTAGGGATGCTCTGGGTATTAGTTTTTTCCTGTTGCCACAACAAATTATGAGAACATAAATTTATCATCTTACAGTTTTGTAGAAGTCCGGTATGGGTCTCATTGAACTAAAATCAAGATGTTGGCATGGCTGTGTTCCTTCTGGAGGCTCTACCGGAGAGTCCATTTCTTTGCCTTTTGCAGCTCTTAGGGGCTGCTACTTTCCAGATTATTGCCCTCTTCCTCTCTCTTCCAAACCAGCGACAGTGTGTCACATCTCTCTGACCCACTCTTCTGCCTCCTTCCTCTTTTAAGGACGTGAGTGATTGGATTGATTCCACCTGGCTAATTCAGGTTCCTCTGCCCAGTTCAAGTCCTTGCCTTAAACACATCTGCGAAGCCTCCTTTTGCCATGAGACATATACAGAGAGTCTGGGGATTAGGACATGGGTATCTTTTGGGGACAGTCCTTCTGCTTACCACATTCTGCACTACCTATTTTCTGACTTGAGTTATCTTGAGGAGCCAAGATGCAAAATTTTGACTTTCTTAAAATTATGTGTGAAGTCTTTTTAAATCATTGCAGTTTCAGTCTTAAGGACTATATTAATCTGGGTCACATTATTAAAGGGGGTTATGTAAATGAGGAAGATGGAAATTATTTAGAGAACTCCATAAAATGTTACCAAGTATGTATAAAAGTGTGAGGCTGATGAAATGCGCTATAAATAAAGGGCAGAGATTTTCTTATTCTTAATGAACAGTAAGTCCTAAGAGTATATCTGTGAAGTGCCCTGCAAGTCATCCTTGAAAGTAATAGTCATTTTCAGCAGGAAATTTAACATAGGCTTTTAAAACTCCCCTCTCGTCTTGTGAAATAGTAGGATGGAGGGTGTAATCCATTAGAACTGATGTTTTTTACAGCAGATGTTCCAATAGGGAATCACTGGATAGAACAGATCTTATTGGGGTGCCTTAAATTTAGGTTGGAGGTGATTCCTGAGGCTTTCAATTAAACAAGAATTTTGATTGTTTGCAAATGAGTCTTTTTCAAATGTCTTCTTTACAGGTAGAGGTGTGAGTGACTTTTCTGTGAGATTTTCCATTATAGTTTACATGTTACGGTTTGTAAGGCATATTCCATCATTCAACTGATGGCTGCAGTCCTATGAGGTAGTTACGGCAGGTACTGTTGTCATTATCTGATGATTATTTTTGTATCTCTCCTATTTCATTCTATTAAATACTTAAGTTATAAAAGTATAGAACTGTAAATGTGTATGTATCATCTAATTAAAAATTTAATTACAAAATGTAAAATCAAGGCACAGGTTGGCAGAAACAAGAAATCCAGTGAGAGAAAAATGATTAGCATCCACTTAGCTTTCCTGCACATTAGTGAAGAAAAGAAATGGCCTTTGAAAGAATTGAGCAAATGACGGGCAATTTACAGAAGAGTCCATAGAACATGGAAAGATTGGCGCATATCCAGCAGAGGTTAAGTATCCCAAATATATAAAGAACCCCTGTAAATCAATAAAACCAGCTAATAAGCAAAAATATGCAAATGTGAAATATTAAAAATTAAGCACAAACATGAATTGGCAGTTTGTGTAGTAAATATAGGAGATTGCTTATTCACTCTAGTTAATCAGGTATTTTTAAAACTCACTTTACAAATATATTCCGCTCACAGAGGTTGAGCGATTGGTACAGGTTGACCAGATGGTAATTGTTGGAAGGTAGCCTCATGCTGTTCCCACTCCAAATGAGTAAGCGATGTATTTTGCAAGCCTTTCTCCTATTTCTCATCAGTCATGGTATTTTGTAATGTACAGGAAACTAATGTCTAATTTAGATGTAGTAATTCAACTATAACTTAGGTAAAAGGATGGGAGAAGTATGGAGAAAAGCCAATAATTGTAGTAAAATGTTGGTTTAAGCTTTTGGATTCCCAGTATGTCCTTTCATTTGGCAAACTGCCTTTGGAACGTTTTGACTGAGCAATTACTCCCGGGGTACACAGGCATTTCATTTGTGGCTTCTTTATTCATTTTATGCATGCCCTGCTGGGATTGCTGTGAATGTAACTATAATGAAACTGGACTTCTTACTTCCTTTCTTTCTGGTACCAGCATAGGTTAAGCAATAAAACCTAAAGAGAGCACAAATTAAATGATTTTTTTTTCTTTGGCTGCTGTTTTCTCATGTGTATTTTATTTCATAAAATCTTGTTCTGGGATTTGATACTTTTCTTAAAAATTTAGGATTTGATATTTAAATTCTCTCTACATGGAGTGGGAGCTATGAATCCTAACATAAAAGGAGATGAAATTTTCCTTCTTGCAACTCACATATCAAGAATAGTGAAAGTTCTCCACAACAATGTGATGCCTTTTGAGGTACTTCTGTCCTGAGGTTGGGGCCTCCCTTGGCATTTTAAATCAGTTGTTCCTCAAGTATCCTTCATTTGCTATTAAATATGTTGGTTGATTTCTATGATTAATCATAAGTAGAGTTGAGGACTATATATAAGGGAGGCAAAATAGAATTAATAGTTCAGATATTTATAAATGTAAAAATGAAGCAAGGCCAGAGTTTAATTAAAATACATTTGTTTATTATGAATAGATGAATATAACCATCATTATGTATTTCCTTCTAGATTAATAAATCTTAGTATTTTTCCAGATTTGATTCAGATTCTTTTTTTTTTAATTTAAGATTTTATTTATTTATTTGACAGACAGAGATCAC